>NW_011494864.1:278256-278586 GCF_000754665.1 Bison bison bison | reverse complement strand
GAACAACAGACTAGTTCCAAATAGGAAAAGGAGTACATCAAGGCTGTGTATTGTCACCCTGCTTATTTAACTTCTATGCAGAGTACATCATGAGAAAAGCTGGGCTGGATGAAGCACAAGCTGGAATCAAGATACCCAGGAGAAATATCAATAACCTCAGATATGCAGATGACACCACCCTTATGGCAGAAAGTGAAGAGGAACTAAAAAGCCTCTTGATGAAAGTGAAAGTGGAGAGTGAAAAAGTTGGCTTAAAGTTCAACATTCAGAAAACGAAGATCATGGCATCCGGTCCCATCACTTCATGGGAAATAGATGGGGAAACAATGG
>NW_011494864.1:222580-278156 GCF_000754665.1 Bison bison bison | reverse complement strand
GAAACAGTGTCAGACTTTATTTTTCTGGGCTCCAAAATCACTGCAGATGGTGACTGCAGCCATGAAATGAAAAGACACTTACTCCTTGGAAGGAAAGTTATGACCAACCTAGATAGCATATTCAAAAGCAGAGACATTACTTTGCCAACAAAGGTTCGTCTAGTCAAGGCTATGGTTTTTCCTGTGGTCATGTATGGATGTGAGAGTTGGACTGTGAAGAAGGCTGAGCACCGAAGAATTGATGCTTTTGAACTGTGGTGTTGGAGAAGACTCTTGAGAGTCCCTTGGACTGCAAGGAGATCCAACCAGTCCATCCTGAAGGAGATCAGCCCCGGGATTTCTTTGGAAGAAAAGATGCTAAAGCTGAAACTCCGGTACTTTGGCCACCTCATGTGAAGAGTTGACTCATTGGAAAAGACTCTGATGCTGGGAGGGATTGGGGGCAGGAATAGAAGGGGACGACAGAGGATGAGATGGCTGGATGGCATCACCGACTCAATGTACGTGAGTTTGAGTGAACTCGGGGAGATGGTGATGGACAGGGAGGCCTGGCATGCTGCGATTCATGGGGTTGCAAAGATTCAGACACAACTGAATGACTGTACTGAACTTAACTGAATTCTAATACTAGATTTTAAAATCATGGAGCAAGACATTTAGGTAAGCTGACTAGTAGGTAGTTAGACTTACAGAAATGATCCTAGGATAGAAGCCAAGGCAAATTAAATAAAACTTGCAATGTTGTAGTTATAATATACAATATAATCTATCCTTGGTATAACTTTATTTTTTTCCTTAACAAATTATTGAACAGTGGTTCTTACAGAAAATCAAGGAATGACTATTTCTTACTGGCATAAACTCTTACTGCTGAAAATATATAGGCAGATGAGTGGATTAATAGATTGATAAATAAATGATAAATTCTGCAAACAGGTCATCCTAGCAGATTATACTATTTTTATTTTTCAAGAAAAATAAAGTTCAGAATTTTAAATGACTTTCCTGAGGCCACTCCACTAACAGACACCTGAGTTTGGATTCAAATACCATTTAAGTGACCCCAGGTCCCAAGCTTCTTGCAGTACACTGCACTCTTCATCTTCTGGTCGTCTCTGTATCAGAGTTGAAACAAGTTGAAATAAGGTAAAGCATCACCTTGTTTAACTTTAGCTGAGAATGTTCTCATGGGGTGACTCTTTTTTTTTTTTTTTTTGCCACTCTGCACACATCTGTAGCTCTGGAGAAGGAAATGACAACCTACTCCAATATTCTTGCCTGGAAAATTCCATAGATAGAAGAGACTGGTGGGCTACAGTCAACGGGGTCACAAAGAGTTGGACATGACTTTGAGACTGAGCATGTATGCGTACATATGTAAACAATCAGGAAAACACTTGGAATGTTGATTTCAGAGTTACAAATAAATGTTAATGAGTAAAAAAATTCTCAAATACAAAAGCTACAAGTAATGAAGATTGACTATATCTAAAAAAATAAGATTTATTCTATCCTGAATGAATCAGTAGAACAGAAGTAGTAATGTGAAAGGAACATGACAGGGAAGTTATAAATATATACTAACTAAAGTTCTAACATGGTCTTAGAATTGTCTCTTGTTTTCCATAGCAAATCAATAAAGTAACAATTTATGAAAGCAGATGCTTACAGAGAATGAAAAAAGTACACTGTCCTCATTAATATGTGTGGCCATAGCTTTAAATAATAAAAAAATTAAGGCGAATAATAAGAAAATTTTTTTAAAAAGTAAATCACTATCTAAATTCAGTGGCCTGAAGCCATTCCTTATTGTTTCCACCAAAAGTTTAGAATTAAACCTAGAATAAACCTAAGCCAAGACATGGCATTAAAACAGAATAAAGCAAATGAAGTTTCCATGTTCCATTAAAAAGCATTATAAGGTGGAATTCAGATTAACATACTCTATGAAATTTAGAAGGGCCTAAAAATCTACAAATAATATACCAAAATATTTAAAATGTAAAGTTCTTGGCTTGTTATATGGGAACCAGCCTTCCTTAAGAATTTGTCTTATATAGATCCTCAAATCTTAAAATTCCACATAAATTATATCAAATGGTAAATATGTTAGTATCTGCTGCAAATCAGATTTTTATATAACAATTTTTTATCTTAAAACAAATTATTTTATATATTAGAAAGCATTGTAACAGCATAATTATTTTGTTATTACACCTGAAGGACTAGATGATAGATTAAGAAATGAAATTAGGCTTGTATGTGATGTAAGATATTTATTAATAATATTTTATTCATCTTTTAGACACAGTACCTAGATAAAAGCCTAACAAACAATATATACTTAGAATTTCTAACTTGAACTAAATTAGTTTTGGAGTCATAATCTTCCTATGTTTTAATCTT
Organism: Bison bison bison; assembly: GCF_000754665.1. NCBI lineage: Eukaryota > Metazoa > Chordata > Mammalia > Artiodactyla > Bovidae > Bison > Bison bison. Next base: position 275,750 of record NW_011494864.1, on the reverse strand, counting down.
TCAATGTAAAGTTTTTCAACTTGGATGGTTCCTCACGCTTTAAGTCATTTGACTATTTCCATATGCCTTGAAAGAATAATTCAATAAATGACACCCTTAACTGACAAAGCATCAATTTCCTTCTAAATATGTGATGTATTTATTTGTAGAATTTGCTTCAAAGTAAAAATTCTATGAGTTAAAGCTTCATAGTAAAGCTTTGATGCAATTAATATTAAGTACTAATTATTCATAAGGAATAAGAATAAGTGGAAGTTCAGTTCAATTCAGTCACTCAGTTGTGTCCGACTCTTTGAGATCCATTGGACTGCAGCACGCCAGGTTTCCCTGTCCATGACCAACTCCCAGAGTTCGCTCAAACTCATTTCCATTGAGTCGGTGATGTCATCCAACTATCTCATCATTCCTGCTTTCAATATTTCCCAGAATCAGAGTCTTTTCAAATGAGTCAGCTCTTTGCATCAGGTGACCAAAGTATTGGAGCTTCAGCTTCAGCATCAGTCATTCCAATGAATATTCAGGGCTGATTTCCTTTAGGATGGACTGGTTGAATCTTCTTGCAGTCCAAGAGACTCTCAAGAGTCTTCTCCAACACCATGGTTCAAAAGCATTGATTCTTTGGTGCTCAGCTTCATTTATAGTCCAACTCTCACATCCACACATGACTACTGGAAAAACCACAGCTTTGACTAGACAGACCTTTGTCTGAAGTGGAACTTCAGAGATTATGAAATTCAAATCATGTAAATTTCAAATGATGAAAGCAAAGACCAAAGAAATTTATTAAGTAATTGATATTAAACAGGTTAGAAAATCAATTGTAAATTGTAAAATACTAAATAAAACTGAATTAATGTATAATTTTTGAAATTTAGACTGTCAGAACTAATACAAAATTTTTCATTCTCAATCCAAAGTCCTAAGTCCTTTGCCAATCCTATATTTATCTGCTGAAACAACCAAGTGAACAAAATTGAGGTTTATACTCAAATACAAATTTTAATGTAATTACCATTCTTGAGCTGTCTTTTCACCTTGCTCATAGTTTCCTTCGTCATGCATAATATTTTAAGTTAAGTAGGTCCCATTTGTTTATATTTGTTTTTATTTCCATTACTCTGGGAGGTGGGTCATAGAGGATCTTGCTGTGATTTATGTCAGTGTTCTGCCTATGTTTTCTTATAAGAGTTTTATAGTTTCTAGTCTTACCTTTAGGTCTTTAATCCATTTTAAGTTTATTTTTGTGTATGGTGTTAGAAAGTGTTCTAGTTTCATTCTTTTACACATAGTTGATCAGTTTTCCCAGCACCACTTGTTAAAGCGACCATCTTTTCTCCATTGTATATTTTTTGCCTCCTTTATGAAAGATAAAGTGTCCATAAGTGCATGGATTTATCTCTGGATTTATTTTGTTCCACTGATTTATAGTTCTGTCTTTGTGCCAGTGCCATATTGTCTTGATGACTGTAGCTTTGTACTATAGTATGAAATCAGGAAGGTTGATTCTTGCAGTTCCATTCTTCTTTCTCAAGACTGCTTTGGCTAGTCAGGGTCTTTTGTGATTCCATATAAATTGTGAAATTATTTGTTCTAGTTCTGTGAAAAATACCTTTGGTGGTTTGATAGGGATTGCATTAACTCTATAGATTGCTTTGAGTAGTGTACTATTTTCAATATATTGATTCTTCAAATCCAAGAACATGGTATATTTATCCATCTATCTGTGTCATCTTTGATTTCTTTCACCAGTGTTCTGTAATTTTCTGTACACAGGTCTTTTGTTTCTATAGGTAAATTTATTCCTAAGTATTTTATTTCTTTTTCTGCAATGGTGAATGGAATCTTTTCCTCAATTTCACTTGATGATTTTTCATTGTTAGGGCATAGGAATGCAAGGGGTTTGTGTGTATTGATTTTATATCCTATGAGTTTACTATATTCACTAATTAGCTCTAGTAATTTTCTTGTGGTGTCTGTAGCGTTTTCTATATAGAGGATCAGTGAGAGTTTTACTTCTTCTTTTCCAATATGGATTCCTTTTATTTCTTTTTCTTCTCTTATTTCTGTGGCTAGGATTTTAAAAACTATGTTGAATAGTAGTGCTGAGAGTGGGCACACTTGTCTTATTCCTGATTTTAGAGGAAATGCTTTCAATTTTTCTCCACTTAGGATAATGTTTGCTGTCGCTTTGTTTTATATGGTTTTATTATTTTGAGTTATGTTGGTTATATGTCTGCTTTCTGGAGAGTTTTTATCATAAATGGGTGTTGAAATTTTTAAAGGCTTTCTCTGCATCTATTGAAATAATCGTATGGTTTTTATCTTTCAGTTTGTTAATATGGTGTATCACATTGATTGATTTCCAAATATTGAACAAGCCTTGCATTCCTGGGATAATGCCCACTAGATCAAGATGTGTGATCTTTTTAATGTGCTTTTGGATTCCGTTTGCTAGAATTTTGTTGATAATTTTTGCAAATGAAACATCTGACAAAGAATTAATCTCCAAAATATACTAGCAGCTCATGTATCTCAATACCATAAAAATGAACAGCCCAGTCAAAAAGTGGGCAAAAGACCTAAACAGACACTTCTCCAGAGAAGTCATACAGATGGCTAACAAACACATGAAAAGATGTTCAACATCATTCACTATTAGAGAAACACAAATCAAAAGCACAGTGAGGTATTATCTCATACCAGTCAGAATGGCCATCATCAAAAAGTCTACAAACAATAAATGCTGGAGAGGGTGTGGGGAAAAGGGAACCCTCTTACACTGTTGTTCATAATGCAAACTAGTACACCCACTATGGAGAACAGTATGGAGATTCCTTAAAAAACTGGGAATAGAACTGCCATATAACTCAGCAATCCCTCTGCTGAGCATATATCCCAAGAAAACCAGAATTGAAAAAGACATATGTACCCGATTGTTCATTGCAGCAGTATTTACAATAGCTGGGACATGGAAACACCCTAGATATTCATTGGCAGATGAATAGATAAGGAAGTTGTGATACATATATACAATGGACTATTACTCAGCTATAAAAAGGAACACATTTGAGTAAGTTCTAATGAGGTAGATGAACCTGGATCCTGTTATACAGAGTGAAGTAAATTAGAGAGAGAAAAGCAATTACCATATATTAATGCATATATATGAAATTTAGAAAGATGGTGCTGATGATCCTACATGCAGGACAGGAAAGGAGACACAGATGTAAAGAACAGACTGTTGGACTCAGAAAGGTAAGCATGGGATGATTTGAGAGAATAGCACTGAGAATAGATGACCAGTGTGAGTTTGATGCATGAAGCAGGTAGCAGGTAGCAGGTAGCCAAAGCTGGAGCTCTGGGACAACCCAGAGATATAGAGTGGGGAGGGAGGTGAAAGGAGGGTTCAGGATGGAGGGGACACATATATATATCTATTGCCAATTCATGTTGATTTATGGTAAAGGCCATCACAATATTGTAAAGTAATTAAAATAAATTAATTTTTAAAACATTATTGCCAGATTGTATATCTTCCTTAGGGCTTCCCAGGTGGCACTAGTGATAAAGAACTCAGCTGCCAATGCAAGAGACTTAAGAGATGTGGGTTCGATCCCTGGATTGGGAAGATCCTCTGGAGAATGGCATGGTAACCTACTTCAGTATTCTTGCCTGGAGCATCCCATGGACAGAGGAGCCTGGCAGGCTACAGTCCATAGGGTCGCAGAGTTCAGCAGGACTGAAACGACTTAGAATAGCATAACACATGTTTAAGTATTGTGGATTGTTATGGTAAAATAATACAACAAATCATGCCAATAGCAGTAGCTAAAATGAATCAGTGATAATTATAGGAACTTTTTTTTTTTTTTTTTAAAGACTAGGAATAGATAGCATAAATTATTGGGATTAGCCTGAAACAAAAAGACTTCAAGATACTTCTCCAACAAAGATGGTTTATTCAGGATCAACAAAAATTGCAGTTTGGGGCTTGCAACCATAAGGAGCCAGGGGCAAGTCCCCACACAGTGGGGAAAGGAAAATTCTTCTATAAATAGGTAAAGGAAATGTTCTTCTCTATAAAATAAAACTAAGAAGTGTCAAGCCCTGGGTTTGAAACTGTCATTTTGTATAGCATTTCCCAGATTCACAATATTTTGCCTCTTAAGTTTTTGTTTTTTTATTTTTCTTATTCGGATTAGATCATATAAAAATTGCAACAAAAGTGAAATTGTGTAACAATGTGGAAAAGGACAGTCTTTATGAAAGGCAAGAAACTCAGAGAGTGAACTGAGAATGGTAATGAAGAAGGTACTTGAAGCAATTCCTATGATTCATCATTGAAATCACTTCCTGAAAATTTCCAATGCTAGAGGGAGTTCATTCTGATGAATATTGGTTTAAGCAAAGGAAGATTCAATCATTATTACAAAATTTATTTTATCTAATATCTAACAAACAAAATATAAAAAACAAAGCAAGTGAAAAATTTAGCAACAGTTCCAAATACCACTGTAACTCAAAGCTAATGCAAGAAATCACAAAACTTCTGAGAAGACCTGAAAAGTTGCAAAACAGAAGATCTGAAGCAAAAAAAGCAACTAATTCTTGAAAATTATGTTTACTATTCCAGATTTGGAAAAAAAAAAATAAGTTTATGTCTTTAGGTTCCTTCTTTTATAGTAGTATATAATAGGAATGGCTGTGGGAAAGAAATGAGAGAAACAGGGAAGGTGGACAAAGGTAACACCCAAAGATTGCAGGGCTAACCTGCAAGCTGGAATGGCCTCCAGTGCACCCCTGCGGGAACTATGTACACCTTCAAGTGGTGTGAAGCTTAGTGCAGGGCAGATAAGCATATCTCAGCAGTAAGAGCATTCAATTATTCTATTAAAGTTTACTTCTTCACTCAATTTAGTACTCTGACCTTTATTCAGGCTATAGAAAGGTAGGTAATATGAAATACCCAGCTCTCAAACTTAGCTTAAAGGGCTATGACATACAGATAACACAAGAAATTACCCACAGGATATCTGCCCAAAGAGATATGTGAACAGAGTTTCTGGGGAAAGCAGAATGAAAGGACACTACATTGAACTGTCAAATATTCTAAGTGGAGAGAGGAGGAGAAACAGAAAATTAAATATATATATATATATATATATAAAGATATATATTTATTTTTATATAAATATAAAAAATATGTATATATATAAAGATGCCAAACTGGGGAGAAAAAGAAAAACAGACAAAGGTAAATCACCACAGTTTTTCACTCTCTCCTGATTAAATTAAAAATCAAAACTACATGTGAGATACTAAAGAAGGAAATAACAGGACTTCCACTTGGCATTGGTTGAGTAACCCCTGACGGTTACTCTGGAGCAAAGCTATACCTTGCATAGTAAAACATTTGTGCCCTTACTGGAAGGCCAGTTGCTTTTGCTTCCATCCCAGCAAACAAAAATGTGGTTAACCTCACAGGGCAAAGTAGTAAGCATTAAGCAAACACAGTGCCATTTTCTTTCTTTGTCTGATTGGTTTTGAAGGCAAATATACACTACCTGGAATCTTCATCTTATCAAGCGTTGGGTGGATTTGCTGAACCTGAGATATTCAGGGTAAACCAATAACTTTGAAAGTGCTCAAAGTCAGATTAACAATGTTTTTTAGCTCACACAGAAGGAAATGCAAATTCTTTACAGAGAAAAGTAACTCCAGATTTGGCCCTAAAGTTCTTTTCACAAATAAAGATCAATAAAGTATGACATCAAATTCATAAAAGATTCCTTGGCCTACAAGAAAACATGCCACCAGAAATAACGGTATAAACAAGATTCAGAAGTTTAGTTCACAGTCCAAAAGTCTTTGGGATTGCTGAAATAGTATATAAACTTTCAGTAGACAACTAAAAATAAAAGACAGTAATCAAGGAGAGAAGACTGCATGAGTAATAAAGACTTTTAATTTCCTGGAAAATATTCAGACTTTAAAGGAAAGCATAAGTAATAAACTGTTCCCCAAAAAGGGAATGAACAAATAAGACTGGTGCAGAAACTGGGGAAATGACTGAGAGAGTATGGTATTGCTGAATCACGGGACGCATATCAATAGGGAAGCTGGAACTCAAGAACGCAAAAAGACCACTGAATTTAACACTGCAGTCAGTGTAAACTTCTTCTCTTGTTTGACTGACTTTTGCAAACACTACTGTATTTGCCAACGGCAGCAGTCACAAAGGAAATGATGGGACTGTGGAGACCCTGAATTTTCTTCAAAATTATCATTAACAAGAAACAAAAAATATTTGAAATATATCCAAATGAATACTTTATTTCAAACAATTAGAGAAAAGTTTGATATTACTTATTTTAGGCATTATATGCTTTAATTTGCAAACATGTTATTTTTCTCCATTTGTCCTGTAGTTTCTTCTCAGGAGTGTAACTTTTTTTTTTTTTTTAATTCCCAAAGGATGGTTTTTGCAATGCTCATTGCTCATAGTCAGAGGAGTTGTCATGACAACCAGGGGCTTTGTCAACACAGAAGCCTTTTTTTTTTTTTTTTCTAGAAGTCCATTTGTTGCAGAAAATTAATTGTATAGTTTCTAAAGACAATTTTTCTTGAAATTTTCCACTACTGATTTTTATTCTGAATCTTTTCTCATTCAAATAATTTCTGAAAATATTTTATTTCAAAAGTCATGAAATGAAACTATGGTGTAAAGTCAGATACAAATTTTTTTATTTAAATTTATTTATTTTAATTGGAGGCTAATTACTTTACAGTATAAAACTAACAAAAATGAATGTGAAAAGTCAACTCAAGAGTACACTTTAATGGATCATCAAGCCACCTGCAAAACAGGTGCTCCTCCGAGGAACCACAATAGAGTTTTATGTGGTTCATCCTGATGAAAATTGAAGAAAGAAAAATATATTACCAATCTGTTATCTCTGCATATAATTTGTGGAAGAAGAAGGAATATTAAATATCCCAAAGTGAAGTGCATTTGAAATATTAAGGACACCTTGTAGAGAATTATTAAGAGAATAAATTAATCCCTTATGCTCAGAGCTATCTAAATCAATCTCCAGGACTAACCATAAACCTTTCTGTCATGTGTCTAACCAAGGGTTCAGGAGACAAAATGACAACTTTAATTGAATATTGTGACAGAAGAGTTCATCTCAGAAAAATGTAGACTTCTCTGGCACTTACATTTTCTTATACTGCCTTTCCAACTATTTGCCCTTTTACATTTGAGATTGAAGGCCTAAGTTCTGTTTAATACCTACTTAAAAAAGTTAAAGCCCTTATGGTACTAAACTTCATCAAGTGGATGACATAGTTTCAAGTGGATGATAGTCTCAATATCTCTAATTATTAATGAATGACAATTTCAACCCAAAGGTGCTTATTATTATTTTAAAGCTGAGAAAATTAAATTTTTGGACATATTCTCAAAAAGCACTCCTAGACATTTTAATATAAAAATGCAGTAAATGCAGTTATTGACTTTTAAAAAATATATTCAACAAATGTTTGAATACCTGCTGTGTGTCAGGTAAGGATACACATGCTGTGTATCTTTGGCGCATGTAGAAGAAGACAGGCAAGACCCTTGTTCTAATGGAACTTACTTTTAATCAATATGAGAAAATATATTTTCTATAGATTTACAAATTTATTTACAATTAGTGAATATTAATAATGTAAAAGTATGAATGAATGTGTGTTTGTCAATGTGTATTTTTTTAAAGAATTTCTCTTTGGTTTTAATTGGCTACGCTACTTGTGGGAACTTTAATCTCAACCAGGGAACTGAACCGAGCCCCTTGGCATGAAAGCTCAGAGTCCTAACCACTGAACCATCAAGGAATTCCCTTGTCATATATTACAAATAGTGAAATATCCAGCTCTGGTGAGACAGAATAGATATACTTTGCCAGAATAACACAAATAGTAGTGACCAGCAGAATTTAAAGGGAGTAGTTTTTGGATTATCTCAGGTGATCAGAGGGAGTTTAAAAAAGAAGTAGGATATGATATGTCTCTTTGAAAATGGTTAGAATTTCAATACTTGTAGGAACAAAGAACTCAGTTATGAAGGGAAAAGAGCAGGGAAATAATTCCCTACCCTTGCCACTCAGAGTCTTATTGTTTACTGAAGGAGGCAAAAATTAAACTTTGGGTACATTTAATAATTTTATAAAAGTATATAATTACTGTGTTTAAAATGAAATGTTATTTTTATCAAAAGTTTAAATAGCTTCAGGAGGTATATTTCTAGGAATTATAAATATTGTTCTTCACAAATATGACTGATAGAATTCAAATATTTATTGGTAACATGAAAATCACCATTACCTATTACAAAATAAATGATCAGGCTTATCTTTAGCATTCAGAAATTGTAATCTATTTTTTCCGTGAACTCAGATTTTCAATTAGTTGAAAGAAACATACTTTGATTTTTAAAATTCTTGTATTGACTATCTCATCTCAGTTCACAATAACTCTTCATTTAAATTTCTTGTAACGTAATGGACTCTAAATCTCAGAAATTTATAAGCTGAGAAATCATGACAGTTATATTATTACGTAACTCATAAAATATATGAATATGTTAAAATTGTGCTAAATTATTGATGATAAAATATTATTTGCAATGGATAACATAAGGTGTCGAATTAAACTCCGTTTAGCTAGTTTTAGTACCAAAGGACAAATATTAATTAAAACAAAGACAGATTTCACCATAAATTCTATCTTTATTTTTAATAGATTTAAGGTCTGAGAAAATTTATTTACATAAGTATGTATATAGAATAAAAGAGCTTTGAAATATCAATTTGTTGTTGTTAAGTTGTATAAGATTCTTTGCAACCCCATGGACTGCAGTACACCAGGGCTCACTGTTCCTCACTAACTCCCAGAGTTTGCCCAAGTTCATGTCCATTGAGTTTGTTATGCTATCCAACCATCTTGTCCTCTGCTGCCCTCTTCTCCTTTTGTCTTCAATCTTTCCCAGCATGAGGGTCGTTTCCAATGACTTGGCTCTTCCCATCAGGTAGCCAAAATATTGGAGCTTCAGCTTCAGCCTCAGTCCTTCCAATGAATATTCAGGGTTGATATTCTTTAGGATTGACAGATTTGACCTCTTGGCTGTCCACAGGACTCTGAAGCGTCTTCTCCAGTACTGCAGTTTGGCACTCAGCCTTCTTTATGGTCCAACTCTCACATCCTTACATGACTAGTCATGATACTGGATGCTTGGGGCTGGTGCACTGGGACGACCCAGAGGGATGATATGGGGAGGGAGGAGGGAGGAGGGTTCAGGATGGGGAACATATGTATACCTGTGGCAGATTCATTTTGATATATGGCAAAACCAATACAATATTGTAAAGTTAAAAAATAAAATAAAAAGAAAAAAAGAAAAGAAAAAAAGAAAAAAAAAAGTAAAAAAAAAAATAATAATAAAATAATCAGCACAAGGGGAAAAAAAAAAAGAAAGAAAGACCATAGGTTTGACCATATAGACCTTTGTCAGCAAAGTGATGGCTTTGTTTTTAATATGCAGTCTAGGTTTGGCATAGCTTTCCTCCCAAAAAGCAAGCAACTTAAATGTCAATACACTTAATTATTTAACATCCTTTAGTGTTATATGTTTGGAGAAGGCAATGGCACCCCACTCCAGTACTCTTGCTGGAAAATCTCATGGACAGAGGAGCCTGGTAGGCTGCAGTCCATGGGGTTGCTAGGAGTCGGACATGACTAAGCGACTTCACTTTCACTTTTCACTTTCATGCATTGGAGAAGGAAATGGCAACCCACTCCAGTGTTCTTGCCTGGAGAATCCCAGGGACGGCGGAGCCTGGTGGGCTGCCGTCTATGGGGTCCCACAGAGTCGGACATGACTGAAGTGACTTAGCAGGAGCAGTAGCAGCAGCAGCAGTGTTATATGTTAAAATTTTTAGATCTATAATCAAATGTAGGGCTTCCCTCCTAGCTCAGTTGATAAAGAATCTGCCTGCAAGGCTGGAGACCCAGGTTTGATCCCTGGGTCAGGAAGATCCCCTGGAGAAGGAAATGGCAACCAACTCCAGTATTCTTGCCTCTGTCCCATGGACAGAGGAGCCTGTCAAGGCTACACTCCATGGGGTCGCAGAAGACACACTACACCACCACATAATCAAATGTCATTTTCAATTATCAAGCAGCTTAAACTCAGGGTTCACACATGATTCATATGGTATAGGAAAGCCTTAAGATGATGGGAAGTAATGCATTTTTTATAATAATTAAAAAAAAAAGGGTGAGAGTAAGAGAAATTTAAGTGTGAATCAGGAAATGGTAAAGAAAATCTAATCTCCATTACAGATGTGTTGTCATCTGGACCAAATTCAGTAAAGAAGGTGCCTATAACCTGAGGTTCTGACAACTGATTTCTTGAAAGGAATAAGTGCCAATATCACATGCTCTGTGGAATATTTTTGCAAACACACATGGGTGCCCATATTTCAGTTTGAGAACCATAAGAAGTCTATCTGGAACATGCAGCCTCGGAGCAGCAAAATTTCGAGGAAAAGGGAGTAGAAGGGTGACATGAAGTCTCTGAGAGACTGACCAAATAGTTAGGATTTGGGGTAGGGGGTAGGCAATTTATTAGGCAATGGTGATTGCATTTGCAAAGAATTGAGTTAAAATACAAAGTACTGTTAGAACGAAATGCAAGAAGCCCTGAGTCATGATGCTGTGAAAGTCTGTACTCAATATGCCAGCAAATTTGAAAATCTCAGCAGTGGCCACAGGACTGGAAAAGGTCAGTTTTCATTCTAATTCCAAAGAAAGGCAATGCCAAAGAAGGTTCAAAGTACTGCAAAACTGCACACATCTCACACACTAGCACAGTAATGCTCAATATTCTGCAAACCATGCTTAAACAGTGCGTGAACCGAGAACTTCCAGACGTTCAAGCTGGATTCAGAAAAGGCAGAGAAGCTAGAGATCAAATTGCCAACATCCATTGGATCACCAAAAAAGGAAGAGAGTTCCAGAAAAAATCTACTTCTGCTTTATTGACTATGCCAAAGCCTTTAACTGTGTCAATTCAGTTAAGTTGCTCAGTCGTGTCTGGCTCTTTGAGACCCCATGGACTGCAGCACCCCAGGCCTCCCTGTCCATCACCAACTCTCGGAGTTTACACAAACTCATGTCCATTAAGTTGGTGATGCCATCCAGGCATCTCATCCTCTGTCATCCCCTTCTCTTCCTGCCTTCAATCTTTCCCAGCATCAGGGGCTTTTCAAATGAGTGAGCTCTTCGCATCAGCTGGCCAAAGTATTAGAGTTTCAGCTTCAGCATCAGGCCTTCCAGTGAATATTCAGGACTGATTTCCTTTAGGATGAACTGGTTAGATCTCCTTGTAGTCCAAGGGACTCTCAAGAGTCTTCTCCAGCACCACATTTCAAAAGCATCAATTCTTTGGCACTCAGCTTTCTTTATAGTCCAACTCTCACTGGAAAAACCATAGCTTTGACTAGATGGACTTTTGCTAGCAAAGTAATGTCTCTGCTTTTTAATATGCTGTTTAGGTTGGTTATAACTTTTCTTCCAAGGAGTAAGTGTCTTTTAATTTCATGGCTGCAGTCATCATCTGCACTATTTTTGGAGCCCCACAAAATAAAATCTGTCACTGTTTCCACTGTTTCCCCATCAATTTGTTGTGAAGTGATGGGACCAGATGCCATGATCTTAGTTTTCTGAATGTTGAGCTGTAAGCTAACTTTTTCAGTGTCCTCTTTCACTTTCATCAAGAGGCTTTTGAGTTCTTCTTCACTTTCTGTCATAAGGGTGGTGTCATCTGCATATCTGAGATTATTAACATTTCTCCCAGCAATCTTGATTCTAGCTTGTGCTTCATCCAGCCCACCGTTTCAAATAATATACTGTGCATCTCTTCTTGGAGAAGTCTTCTTGAAGAAGACTCTTGAGAGTCCCTTGGACTGCAAGGCGATCAAACCAGTCAATCCTAAATGCCATCAGTCCTAAATATTCATTGGAAGGACTGATGCTGAAGCTAAAACTCCAGTACTTTGGCCGCCTGATGCCAAGAACTGATTCATTGGAAAAGACCCTGATGCTGGGAAAGATTGATGGCAGGAGGGGAAGGGGACTATAGAGGATGAGATGGTTGGATGTCATCACCGACTCAATGGACATGAGTTTGAGCAAACTTTAGGAGTTGGTGATGGACATGGAAGCCTGGTGTGCCAAAGTCCATGGGGTGGCAAAGATTCAGCCCTGACTAAGTGACTGGACTGAACTGAACTGTTTATATAAGTTCAATATAAAACCTTGATGTACTCCTTTCCCAATTTGGAACTAATCTGTTTAATGATTATCTTGAGATAGATCACTAAAATAAAATATTCCTTGTGTTTTCCCTTGCCAAATTCTTTAATTCTTAGTGTTTATACCAGTTTTATATTTTTCCATATTATCTCAAGTATTGCTGTATTATACTGAAGATGGAAATAGATTTCTAAAATTTCCTTTTGATTTGATATAAATACATTTCCAAGATGTTTACTCCCAAGTCCTCAAGATAATGTTCTATGCATGCTGTTTGTGATGAGATAATTTACTAATTATTTTATTGTTATTTGTGTCTTTTTTCCTTTCATTAAGGGATGCTCTATTTTATCTGGTAGGTAGATAGAATAAGAGAGTGAATTGCCTTTATCTGTGCTCAGTATGCAAATTGAGTAAACTCCCTTCTCATAGACACTGATGACAAAAAAAACCAAAAGTGTGCATAGCTATCTAGTGTCTGATAATCTTCCATGCACCCATTGTGTGAGCCCCTACTAGACTTAATAGTATCTTCTGTCCCAATTATCTGAACCAATAGAAGGGTGACTTCCTACAGTGTCCAACATGAACTATGTACTTGAGCCCATTTATCTCTCTATTTGCACTGTGAACACCATTAATGAGGACTGAAGTCCAACCAGAGAGTGTAATTAATTGCTGGTAAATCTCCTCTTCCCCTTCCCAGCAAACCTATCTCTAAGTCAACACTGTAAACACTAACTGCCTCAAACTGCTGTAATTACTGATCTACGTGATGGATGGTTACACAACGTAACCTATGTGAACACTGCAGCATTTCCTTACCTTCTTTCCAGTCACCTCCTTTCTATCACCCCAGTTTTATATTATTCTGACTTTAATGAAAGCGTGGGTTTTCTTGTTCTTTGTTTTGTATTCTCATAGATATGTTAGTGGAGATTTTGGAGAAGCAGAATTTTATATTTATGGCTAGAAACCATTTCATATAAATATTTTATTAGTATTTTAAAGAATAACTTGGTTAAATATCACTGCTATCACTTTGTAATAACTTGAGTAAATGGAAAAAAGAGACATATGAAATTCAAAATTACTTTTATTTATCTTTGATATTTATTCCTTGATATCCTCAGCATTAATACCATGGTATTTAATTGAGATTTATAAAATTTGAAATTAATTAGTGTCATTTATTTTATTTATCTATTTCAATTTACTTTATATTCTCTAACAAGTTTTTCCAAATTATTTTTCCAAGCTGCCAAGAGCCTACCCACCTCTATGTTCCAATCTTAGGAAATCAGAATGATGGAGGCCTCAATGAGGTCTCAAAATTCAAATATTTACCTGTGTTTCTATACTTATGCTGCTTTTATTCACACAAATTAAAATAATATTCCTCCTCTTTCCTGTGTATTCATTCTTTGTATTCTTAAATCTACCCATCCATATTCTTTTACATATTTATTTTTTTAGATTTAGAAAATGAAAAGGTAGTACATTTTCAACATACTTCATTTTCTTAATCTTTCTCTCCATTGGTTTATTTTCCAAGTAGAAAATTTTAAGTCCTTTCATTGATCACTAGTACATACTTGAGAGTGTGTATCTTATCTGTATCAGCCACAACTAGTATTCATTTCAGTTCTTTGTCGATTTGAGGTACCCAAATTGACATATGGAAAGAGTTCAAGTTATGGATATAAATCTGATAAAAATGTACATTATGTAAGCTCAGTCTTGCAAATATGCTTAAATTTTAGTTTAAAATTGAAATATAGACAGAAAATCAAGGTCTTAAAAAGTTTTTTTTTAATCATTAAAATTACATCCCAGTTAAATTTACAATTGGACATTTTAAAACTTTCACAATTATTGAATATGGAAGAATTGTAAATGAGTCAAACATTGAATAGATCTAGTTTGTTGCTCTAAGTTTTCATGAATCAATGTCTTTCAGCATCCTGGAAAGAGCTATCATTGGCACATTACTTCTGGGTTCAAAATAGGGGCTGTACATACCCTCAAGATGACACATTCTGAAATCATGGAGATCTTCTAGTCTCATTTTACACATACATCAGATAGATGTATAAATATTTTAGAACTACAATTACAAGAAGTATACTTTATATTTGCAGTAATATGGCTAATAAAACAAAAATTATAATAAATTGTACAATTTATTATACAATAAAATACAATAAATACAATAATACAAATACAAAATACAATAAAATGTAACACAATGCTAATTAACAATGTTACTTTATACTCCCCTAAAAAGTCATCTGCTTCAAACGTATAAAGTCTTCCAAACCCAATTAAATGTTAGATATAAGCAATATACATATCCTGAATTTGAATCACAGGTGTATTTTAATTTTATTAAAAATAAAGTCAATTTTTTACTTTCATGTATTTTCTGTCTAAATTATATTCCCACACCTCTCCTTGCTGGGGTAGATACTACCTACCTTTCAGTTGTCGCTTCTCCAGGAAGCTCCTTTCCTGGTCTTACAATGACCTACAAGACCTTCTAAAAATAACACCCCAAAAAGATGTCCTTTTCATTATAAGGGAGTGAAATGCAAAAATAGGAAGTCAAGAGATACCTGAGTAACAGACAAGTTTGGTCTTGGAGTACGAAATGAAGCAGGACAAAGGCTAACTGAGTTTTGCCAAGAGAAAGCACTGGTCATAGCAAACACCCTCTTCCAACAACACAAGCCTCTACACACAGACATCACCACATAGTCAATACCAAAATCAGATTGATTATATTCTTTACAGCCAAAATGGATAATCTCTGTACAGTCAACAAAAACAAGGTCTGGAGCTGACTGTGGCTCCAATCATGAACTCCTTATTGCCAAATTCAGACTTATATTGAAGAAAGTAGGGAAAACCCCTAAACCATTCAGGTATGATGTAAGTCAAATATCTTATGATTATACAGTAGAAGTGACAAATAGATTCAAGGGGTTAAACCTGATAGAGTTCTTGAAGAACTACAGACAGAGGTTCATGATATTGTATATGAGACAGGGATCAAAACCATCCCCCCCCCAAAAAAAAAACAAATGCAAAAAGGCAAAATGGTTGTCTGAGGAGGCCTTACCAAAAGCTGAGAAAAGAAGAGAAGCTAAAGGCAAGGAGAAAAGGAAAGATATACTCATCTGAATGAAATATATCTACTTCATAGATATACTCATCTAAAGTGAAGTTCTAAAGAATAGCAAGGAGAGATAAGAAAGCCTCACTCAGTGATCAATGCAAACAAATAAAGGAACACAATATAATGGGAAAGACTATAGATCACATTAAGAAAATTAGAGATACCAAGGGAACATTTCATGCAAAGACAGGCTCAATAAAGGACAAAAATGGTACGGACCTAACAGAAGCAGAAGATATTAAGAAAAGATGGCAATAGTACATAGAATTGTACAAAAAAGATCTTAATGACCCAGATAACCATAATGGTGTGATCACTCACCTACAACCAGACATTCTGGAGTCTGAAGCCAAGTGGGCCTTAAGCTAGAGGAGGTGATGAAATTCCAGCTGTGCTGTTTCAAGTCCTAAAAGATGATGCTGTTAAAGTGCTGCACTAAATATGCCAGAGAGTTTGGAAAACTCAGCAGTGGACACACTGGAAAAGGTCAGTTTTCACTCAAATCTCAAATAAAGACAATGCCAAAGAATGTTCAGACTACTGCACAATTGCACTCATTTCACATGCTGGCAAAGTAATGCTCAAAATTCTCCAAGGTTTCAACAGTATATAAACTGAGAAATTCCAGGTGTTCAAGCTGGATTTAGAAAAGGCAGAGGAACCAGAGATCAAATTGACAACATCCACTGGATCATTGAAAAAGCAATTGGTTTCCAGCAAAATTATCTGTTCTGCTTTACTGACTATGCTAAAGCCTTTGACTGTGTGGTCACAACCAACTGTGGAAAATTCTTAAAGAGGTGGGAATACAAGCATCTTACCTGCCTCCTGAGAAATCTGTATGCAGGTCAAGAAGCAATAATTAGAACTGAACATGGAACAATGGACTGGTTCCAAATTGGGAAAGGAATATGTCAAGACTTTATATTGTCTCCCTGCTTATTTAACTTATATGCAGAGTACATCATGAGAAATGCTAGCCTGAATGAAGCACAATCTGGAATCAAGATTGCTGGGAGAAATATCAATAATCTCAGATATGCAGATGACAACACCCTTATGGCAGAAAGCAAAGGAACTAAAGATCCTCTTGATGAAAGTAAAGGAGGAAAGTGGAAAAACTGGCTTAACTCTCAACTTTCAAAAAAGCCTATGTCATGGCATCTGGTCCCATCACTTCATGGCAAATAGATGGGGAAAGAGTGGAAACAGTGACAGACTTTATTTTCTTGGGCTCCAAAAAAATAGCTTGTAGAAATGCAGACATTACTTTGGCGACCAAGGTCCATCTAGTCAAACGTTTGGTTTTTCCAGTAGTCATGTATGGATGTGAGAGTTGGATTATAAAAACAAAGCTGAACACTGAAGAATTGATGATTTTGAACTGTGGTGTTGGAGAAGACTCTTGAGAATGTCTTGGACTGCAAGAAGATCAAATTAGTCAATCCTAAAAGAATCAGTCCTGAATGATGCTGAAGCTGAAACTCCAATACTTCGGTCACCTGATGCGAAGATCTGACTCTGGAAAAGACCATGATGCTGGGAAAGATTTAAGGCAGGAGGAGAAGGGGATGAGATGGTTGGATGGCAACAGAGGATGAGATGGTGGGATGGCATCACCGACTCGATGGACATGAGTTTGAGAATGCTCTGGGATTTGGTGATTGATAGGGAAGCACAACGTGCCACAGACCATGGCATCACAAAGTGTAGGACCTGACCAAGTGTCTGAAATGAACTGAGGGAAACTGAGCCTCAGTCTCAATAGCTATATGACAAACTGAAGCTACTTAAAATCGATACCAAATTTCTTCACTGCATAATGATTTCTTAGAAGTTCAATGGAGACACAATGTCAAAGCAACCAAAAGATAAGCAAAATTTAAATATTACATCTACATGAGAGGTCATCAGTTTGGTAAAATAATGGCTGGCTAGTCATTTTTCCAAAATGAAGATTACTTGAAAATGTGGTAATAACACCTCTGAGATTCTGGCTTTGTATGTGAATATTATATCATAATGGCACCTCCTTTTCTCATTTGCACCTAATTGTTTTTAAAATTTATTGAAAATTTTGTGTACTCTGATTCATATTAGTGACAGAGCTTTCCCCTCTATCATTGATTCTGCATTTCTGTGATTATATATATATATATATATCACATATTTTACACTGAAGTTCAGTCTTCATCATTATTTCTTTTCCTCTTTGTTCCTTGATTTTAGTTGTGCTTGAGTAACACTTCCTCTGAAATTTTCTTCACAATGACTAAGTTTGCATGGAAAATTTGCAGTCAAGTGGTATCCATATATTGAAAGTAGATAGAGACATCAATATCCAATAACATATTTTTAAAACAAATTCCTACAGTACTATAATTAATGTTGGTGTACAAGGTATTTACTATCTACTATATATATATATATATATACTATCTACTATATATATATATATATACACACACACATGTAGCAAATGTATGTCTCATATGTGTTTTTCCAGTTCCAGTTCAGTAGCTCAGTTGTGTCCGACTCTTTGTGACCCCATGAACCGCAGCACACCAGGCCTCCCTGTCCATCACCAACTCCCAGAGTTTACCTAAACCCATGTCCATTGAGACGGTGATGCCATCCAATCATCTCATCCTCTGTGGTCCCCTTCTTCTCTTGCCCTCATTCATTCCCAGCATCAGGGTCTTTTCAAATGAGTCAGCTCTTCACATCAGGTGGCCAAAGTATTGGAGTTTCAGCCTCAACATTAGTCCTTCCAATGAACACCCAGGACTGATCTCCTTTAGGATGGACTGGCTGAATCTCCTTGCAGTCCAAGGGACTCTCAAGAGTCTTCTCCAACACCACAGTTCAAAAGCATCAATTCCTCAGCGCTCAGCTTTCTTTATAGTCTAACTCTCACATCCATACATGACTACTGGAAAAACCATAGCCTTGACTAGACGGACCTTTGTTGACAAAGTAATGTCTCTGCTTTTTAATATGCTGTCTAGGTTGGTCATAACTTTCCTTCCAAGGAGTAAGCGTCTTTTAATTTAATGTGTTTAATTTCATATGTGTTTACATACATATACTTACTTGAAAATACTTGGAATGTTTATGCAATATTATATTTGAATATATATATATATATGTATATCTTTTTGAAAAGTTTTAAATATTTGATTCTTGAAATAAATTTATGTAGAAAATAGCTTAGGTCTTGTTAGGCATACCTAAGTGTGCTGATTTTCTTCCTGAGGCATATCTAGTATGTTACATACTGAAACCTCAAATATTTTTCAGATTTGAAGCTTATATCTCCTATTAACAACTTGAGAAAGCATTACTTCTAAATTAATCCATTTACACAATGTTCAATAGTTCTTATCAGTGCTTCTCCATGCTGGCTACCACTGAGAACCACATTTAAAACTTTTGAAAAGTATGTATTATAGGGCCTAACCCTAAGAAAATTTTGTCTAAATTATTCTTGATTTGTTTGTCACCCTCCACTGAATTTTTTAAACCCTCTGAATTATTTTAATATGAGGCCAGTGATGAGAATGTGAGTTATATATTGATAAAGTTTAATAATTTTTCCTCATCAAAATTTACTTTTTAGTTTCAATAAATGGATATGTAACTTACTATTAGATATTTCT
Source organism: Bison bison bison (assembly GCF_000754665.1). NCBI lineage: Eukaryota > Metazoa > Chordata > Mammalia > Artiodactyla > Bovidae > Bison > Bison bison. The sequence continues at coordinate 256,553 of NW_011494864.1, read as the reverse complement.
AGTGATGTATACAACAAACACTTCAAATATAACATCACAGAATAAATTATTTTTCCCTTCTTTCCACCCCAACTGCTTTGTCCTTCTTAATGTTGTCATGCTACTCTCTTTTAAGCCATAAGCTTTTTGGAATATCCTTAAATTATCCCTGCCCCTTAAAGATGGTATGCAGTCTCTATATCCATTGATTCGAGAAAAATAATAGCTCTAAAATCCAATCTTTATTTCAGCCCAATTAATATAGCATAGGCTTTTGTGCAGGTATCTAATTTTCCTTTGCTTCTATCTAGTCCATATGTGATGAAGTCTCTTTATTCCAATATATAAATCTGTGTACTGTACTGATCAAATTGCCAACATCCGCTGGATCATGGAAAAAGCAAGAGAGTTCCAGAAAAACATCTATTTCTGCTTTATTGACTATGCCAAAGCCTTTGACTGTGTGGATCACAATAAACTGTGGAAAATTCTAAAAGAGATGGGAATACCAGACCACCTGATCAGCCTCTTGAGAAATTTGTATGCAGGTCAGGAAGCAACAGTTAGAACTGGACACGGAACAACAGACTGGTTCCAAATAGGAAAAGGAGTTCATCAAGGCTGTATATTGTCACTCTGCTTATTTAACTTCTATGCAGAGTACATCATGAGAAATGCTGGACTGGAAGAAACACAAGCTGGAATCAAGATTGCTGGGAGAAATATCAATAACCTCAGATATGCAGATGACACCACCCTTATGGCAGAAAGTAAAGAGGAACTAAAAAGCCTCTTGAGGAAAGTGAAAGTGGAGAGTGAAAAAGTTGGCTTAAAGTTCAACATTCAGAAAACGAAGATCATGGCATCTGGTCCCATCACTTCATGGGAAATAGATGGGGAAACAGTGGAAACAGTATCAGACTTTATTTTTCTGGGCTCCAAAATCACTGCAGATGGTGACTGCAGCCATGAAATTAAAAGACGCTTACTCCTTGGAAGGAAAGTTATGACCAACCTAGATAGCATATCCAAAAGCAGAGACATTATTTTGCCAACAAAGGTCCGTCTAGTCAAGGCTATGGTTTTTCCTGTTGTCATATATGGATGTGAGAGTTGGACTGTGAAGAAGGCTGAGCACCGAAGAATTGAAGCTTTTGAACTGTGGTGTTGGAGAAGACTCTTGAGAGTCCCTTGGACTGCAAGGAGATCCAAGCAGTCCATTCTGAAGGAGATCAGTCCTGGGATTTCTTTGGAAGGAATGATGCTAAAGCTGAAACTCCAGTACTTTGGCCACCTCATGTGAAGAGTTGACTCATTGGAAAAGACTCTGATGCTGGGAGGCATTGGGGGCAAGAGGAGAAGGGGACGACAGAGGATGTGATGGCTGGATATCATCACCGACTTGATGGACGTGAGTCTGAGTGAACTCCGGGAGTTGGTGATGGACAGGGAGGCCTGGCGTGCTGCGATTCATGGAGTCGCAAAGAGTCAGACATGACTGAGCAACTGATCTGATCTGATATGAAAGAGTGGATTATATTAGTCTCTGCATAATGGATTCTATAATCTAAAGAAAAAAAATGTAAATGCTTGAAGATGTTCAGAAAACCTCTTCACACAAAATTTCTTATCATCTATCTTTTTGTAAATTCTATCCTATTTCTGGCAAAGTTCTGCTTATTCTGTGAATACTAAATTAAAGTGCACATCCTTTCTTTGATCTTTCCCGAATTCTTCCAATAGAATTAGAGAGTGAAGAAATTTAGAATGGACAACTGAGCAACATGATTTCGGGAAGGCTTGGTTAGTGGCCCAGTCAGTTTACTGACAATCTGTCTGGTTGGCTCTGCAACAAGATAATATCAGTGTCCCAGAGCTGATGGCATTCCGGGATGCTGACTCAAGTGCAAATGTGATTACAATCCAAAAAGTGATTTACTACCAAGGACTAATACATCAGTCTCATGGTCTCACCTGGCCTTTTCTGCCTGCAGGCAAAAAATACATGGAAAGCCAAATTTTTTAAAATATGTATAAAACAATCTAATTTTACATTTTATTACAATTTAGAGCATATTTTAGTCCATCTCAATATTGGACTTCCCTGGTGGTCCACTGGCTAAGACTCCATGCTCCCAAAGCAGGGAGCTTGGGTTTGATCCCTGGTCAGGGAATTAGATCCCACATGCTGCAACTAAGACAGAAATAAATAAATAAATATTTTGGGGCTTCCCTGGTGGTTCACAGGTTAAAGCGTCTGCCTGCAATGTGGGAGACATGGGTTCGATCCCTGGGTCGGGAAGATCCCCTGGAGAAGGAAATGGCAACCCACTCCAGTATTCTTGCCTGGAGAATCCCATGGGCAGAGGAGCCTGGTGGGCTACAGTCCATGGGGTCACAAAGAGTTGGGCACGACTGAGTGACTTCACTTTTCACTTTTCCTCCAAAATTTAAACCTCTTCTACTTAAAAGTGTCTTTAATGAAAATATAGTTTATTGTATACATTTAGAAAAAATCTTCAAAAATGATTTCATGAGTTATAGTAAATGTCATATAGACATGTCATACAAATTATGCTACACAAAATTTGGCACACATTTTATTATTTAAACATTTTATTCCAATTTTGGCAAAGAAGTCTACTAGGAACCTGAGTTAGTGTCTTGAAATCTGGTCACAAACATAGCATCCTGTTACCTCTGTTGTATTCTATTAATTCAAAGCAAGTTTCTAAGCCAACTTGCCCTCAGAGGGAAGAGATTACAAAGAGGTATGAGGAGGGGATCACTGGGAATCATTTCAGAGTCAACTTGCTGCAATTTCCTTTCTTTTTCCCTTCTATTTCTCCAAAATAGGCACTCTGACAATGGGGATATATGGGATCATCTTTTCTGAAATGCTTGTTAATCCGAAGACAACATCTGTTAATGAAATGTATGCTGTGCTTTGTTGCTCAGTTGTGTCCGACTCTTTGCTACCCTCTGGACTGTAGCCTGCCAGGCTCCTTTGTCCATGGGGATTCTCCAGGCAAGAATAAGAGAATGGCTGGACATTCCCTTCTCCAGGGGATCTTCCCAACCCAGGGATCAAACCCAGGTCTCCTGCATTGCAGGCAGATCCTTTACTCTCTGAGCCACCAAAATACACAGTAAATGTAGGAAAAAATATTTTTAAAATTCAGTTATTACTAAGTTGTTTGAAGATAAACTATACTTTAGGAAATTTGCATAATGTATTTCTTACTTAAAAAAAATAGATGTGCCTTTTGATGTTTGTCTTCAATAAAGTGTGAACGTGTTAGTTGCCCAGTCATGTCCAACTCTTTGTGTCCCTATGGACTGCAGCAGGCCATATCCTTCTGTCCATGGAGTTATCCAGGCAAGAAGACTAGAGTGGGTTGCCATTCCCTTCTCCAGGGGATCTTCCTGACCCAGGTATTGAACCTGAGTCTCCTGCATTGCAGGCAGATTTTTTACCATCTGAGCCCCTAGTGAAGCCCTTCTCTTTAGTAAAAACCTTTATGTTTCACAGAGAAAACAATTTAATCTATGCATTATTATACTCTAATCTGAAAAGATTTTAAATTTGATGTTTTAGATTCCTTTGGTTGATTTTAAATTGTCTTTGGGATTTCTTTTAGTCTCTCGATGCTAAATAATTGTTTGAATGAGTATAGAAAGAGAATAGTACCCATTCATCATAATGAACACTAATACAACTGGCATATATTAAAATGTAAAACAATGGATTAAAATTCATATGGCTTTTCTGGCCTGTGAGGAAAGTAGAGCATGAAGAGATCAGCTGTTCATACTCTGCTAGTTCCATTAATATTTCTTTTTTAAAAAAATATTTGTTTAAATATGTGAATATTGGTAAGAATGGAAACAAATTACATTTAATCAATGAGGCTCAGAATGACCTGAACACTCTCATTTTTATTGTGTAATGAAGTATTATTTATCATAATATGTAAGTAATACTTTAATAATTTAATATTTAAAGTTATTTTTGGTAGATTATATGGTAGTTCTAGTTTTAGGTTTTTTTTTTTTTTTTTTTTTTTACCATATAATCTACCAACTCCACTTCTGGGTATTTATCTGAAGAAAACAAAAATATCAGTTAGATATGTGCACCCCTATGTTCATTGCAGCATTATTTATAATAGACAAGATAAGGATGAAAACAACAGATAAAGAAGTTTATATATATGTGCTAAGTGAAATAAGTCAGAGAAAACCAAATACCATATGATTTCAATATATGTAAAAAAAAAAAATAAAAAAAAATAAAGTTATTTTTGTCCATTTACAGTTTCTATCCTCAATAAGCATAAAGGTTATTGACTAGAATTATCAAAACGAGAAACTCATTGATTGGTTTTATTTTATTTCATTTGGGTAACATAGTATGACTTTAAACATTTTATAAATGATGAAATTAAGAATATGGATGATTTTTTTCATCTGAATCAAATTTAAAAGTAGATACAACTTAATTAATTAGAAATATACACTGACCATCATTTTCTATCCTTTAAATTATACATCTAGAAATACTCAACATGCCACTTGAGATAAAGATATAGAAAAAAAATTGCTCTAATGTGTTTTATATTTATATTTATTTTGTATTTACAAATCTCTTAAAATTTTAAGTAATATAGTGGGCTTTGTTTTTTTGTGTGTGTTTTTTTTTTGTATAATAATAAGAAAATTACAACCTGAATCTTTATTAATGATGACCTCCACTAACAGGTGTGTATATTCTGAGATACAGAAAAAAAAAATTAAATTATTTATGGAATACTTTAATTGAGTGCTACTTTCAATTTTCTTTTCATTCATTTCTTTTTTTGTCCATTTTTGTTTATATTATTTATCAGAGCTCGATAAAGACCTGTTAGACTGAATTCATTGCCAGAGGTAGGAAAAAACAAGCTAGATCATTTATTATAGGACATAAAACTTTAGTTTGGCTAAGATAAGACATACAGACTAAATATAGATAACATATTACATTTAAGACTATAACTACTCAACCCTGGGTTTCCCAAGTGGCTCAGTGGTAAAGAATCCACCTTCAAAGCAGGAGAGGCGGGTTTGAATTCTGGGTCAGGAAGATCCCCTGGAGAAGAAAATGGCAACCCATTGCTGTATTCTTGTCTGGGAAATCCCATAGAAGCAGGAGCCTGGAGTGCTATCGTCCATGGGTCAGAAAGAGTCAGACAGGAATTAGAAACTTAACAACAACTCAACCCTAGTCAGATATTGAAATCCTTGACTTTCACTATAGATTGGAGTCATCATTTTCCTAGCACACATTAATTATATGATAGAATATGAGTTGTCTATGAAACTATACCTATTGATAAAGAATATGATCTAAACAGGTTTAATTACCTGCTCTGATTTTTAGCTTCTCTTTATCCCTGCTTTGCCATTTAACTACAGCCTATCAGTATCAGTAACTTGACTCTTTCCAAAGAAATAATATAGACTCTGAAGCCAGATAGCTGTTTCACATGCATTCAGGGCCATCTTTGGCAATTTATCTAACCTCTCTGTGTATCAGCTTCCTCATTTGTAAAACAGAGACATTAAGGTATCAAGTTCATAGGATTGTTGCAAGGCTTCAGTGGTTTGATACCTATAAAACACATACAAAAATGACTGATATATGTATTATAAGCATTTCTGTTCAGTTCAGTTCAGTTGTTCAGTCATGTCCAACTCTTTGAGACCCCATGGACTGAAGCACACCAGGCCTCTCTGTCCATCACCAACTCCTGGAGTTTACTCAGACTCATGTACATTGAGTCGGTGATGCCATCCAACCATCTCATCCTCTGTTGTCCCCTTTTCCTGCTGCCTTCAATCTTTCCCAGCATCAGGGTATTTTCCAGTGAGTCATCTCTTCACATCAGGTGGCCAAAGTGTTGGAGTTTTAGATTCAACATCAATCCTTCCAATGAATCTTCAGGACTGATTTCCTTTAAAATGGACTGGTTGGATCTCCTTGCAGTCCGAGGGACTCTCAGGAGTCTTATCTAGCACAACAGTACAAAAGCATCAATTCTTCCACACTCAGCTTGCTTTATAGTCCAACTCCCACATCCATATATGACTGCTCAAAAAAACATAGCCTTGACTAGATGGACATTATAAGCTGTCTAGGTTGGTCATAACTTTTCTCCAAAGGAGTAAGCATCTTTTAATTTCATGGCTGCTGTCACCATCTACAATGATTTTAGGGCCCACAAAAATAAAGTCTATCACTGTTTCCACTGTTTCCCTGTCTATTTGCCATGAACTGATGGGACCAGATGCTATGATCTTAGTGTTCTGAATGTTGAACTTTAAGCCAGGTTTTTCACTCTCCTCTTTCACTTTCACCAAGAAGCTTTTTAGCTCTTCTTTGCTTTCTGCCATAAGGGTGGTATCATTCTGCATATCTGAGGTTATTGATATTTCTCCCGGCAATCTTGATTTCAGCTTGTGCTTCATCCAGCTTAGCGTTTCTCATGACGTATGTGGCATATAAGTTAAATAAGCAGGGTGACAATATACAGCCTGATGTACTCCTTTCCCTATTTGGAACCAATCTGCTGTTCCATGTCCAGTTCTACTTGTTGCTTCCTAACCTTGCATACAGATTTCTCAAGAGGCAGGTCAGGTGGTCTGGTATTCCCATCTCTTTGAGAATTTTCCACAGTTTGTGGTGTTCCACTTTGTCAAAGGCTTCGGCATAGTTGATAAAGCTGAAATAGATGTGTTTTTGTTTTTTTTGTTTTTTTTGTTTTTGTTTTGTTTTCTGAAACTCTCTTGCTTTTTTGATGATCCAATGGATGTTGGCAATTTGATCTCTGGTTCCTCTCCCTTTTCTAAATCCAGTTTGAACGTCTTGAAGTTCACAATTCAGATACTGTTGAAGCCTGGCTTGGAAAATTTTGAGCATTACTTTGCTAGCATGTGCAATGAGTGCAATTGTCTGGTAGTTTGAGCATTCTTTAGCATTGCCTTTCTTTGAGATTGGAGTGAAAGCTGACCTTTTCCAGGCCTGTGGCCACTGCTGAATTTTCCAAATTTTATGGCATATTGAGTGCAGGACTTTCACAGCATCACCTTTTAGGATTTGAAGTAACTCAGCTCAAATTCCATCACTTCCACTAGCTTTGTTCATAGTGATGCTTCCTAGGGCCCATTTGACTTTGCATTCCAGGATGTCTAGCATAGGTGAGTGATCATACCATCGTGATTATCTGGGTCATGAAGATCTTTTTTGTATAGTTCTGTGTATTCTTGCCACCTCTTCTTTGTATCTTTTGCTTCTGTTAGGTCTATGCCATTTCTGTCCTTTATTGAGCCCATCTTTGCATGAAATGTTCCCTTAGTATCTCTAATTTACTAAGCATTACTCTCTTGGTATCTCTAATTTATCTAACATTTACTACTGTTTTTACAAGATTCTTAAATTTTTACTTATTCTTGAGATTCACTATGCATTTATTCTTCTGCCCTTGCTTTATAACGTGTTCCCCAACATCTAAAATATTGATACGTTTCACTTGTTAGCATCCAATCTACAGTTTAAATAAATGAAGTAGTACCATCTACTTTTTTCTGCCTCTGACAAGTGATCCCATGCAACACACATTCATAACCTGATACATTAAAAACGATGAGTTTCTTCCTGTGGCTTAGGTAATGATCAAGAGTGTTAGTTTAATGTCAGGGCATCTTTTACTCCAACAGATTCTGAAAGAATGCTCCATGCAAGGAAAGTAAGGAGATAATTTTTGGCTCAACAAGAATTGATCAGGAATAGTGTGAGAGAGGTAGTTATGAAATTCATTTGCATCTGTTCTTCAAATTTGTGAGAAGAGTGTGCCCCTGCCCTCACTCTGCTTACTACAGTCTATGATGAAGAGAATGGGTTGGAAATTTGCCTATACCATATCTTCTATTTCAGTTCTATACTCAACCTGATATTATATTCTACAAATATTTCAATAGTTGCTTTGTTTCTACTGGACATTTGCATTCAAAAGTTCTTGACACTGGAATTTCAATAATCAGGTAATATTCAGTTCAGTTCAGCCTCTCAGTCATGTCTGACTCTTTGCAGCCCCATGAATCGCAGCACTCCAGGCCTCCCTGTCCATCACCAACTCCCAGAATTCACCCAAACTCACATCCATCGAGTCAGTGATGCCATCCAGCCATCTCATCCTCTGACGTCCCCTTCTCCTCCTGCCCCCAATCCCTCCCAGCATCAGAGTCTTTTCCAATGAGTCAACTCTTTGCATGAGGTGGACAAAGTATTGCAGTTTCAGCTTTAGCATCAATCCTTCCAAAGAACACCCAGGACTGATCTCCTTTAGAATGGACTGGTTGGATCTCCTTGCAGTCCAAGGGACTCTCTCAAGAGTCTTCTCCAACACCACAGTTCAAAAGCATCAATTCTTCAGCATTCAGGTAATATAGTTATTTTAAATGACTTTATTAAGTCATATAAAGTACATATTAAATACTTATAACTGATAAGTCATATTAAGTACATAAAATTAATATATAAAAAAACTACACACATTTAACTATGCAACTTGATGAGTTTAGAGACATTTCCTATGAGACCATCACCACAACCTGTGCTATAAATATATCCTTCACCTGCAAATGTTTTCTGCCATCCTCTTATTTATTTACTTATTTTGTGATAAGAACATTTAGCAAAAGGCCTGCTCATATAGCAAAATTTTAAGTATATAATTTGTTATTGTTAACTATAAGTACTATAGTACAGTAGATCTCTAGAGCTTATTCATCTTGTCTAACTGAAACCTGGAATCCTGTGACTACTACTTCCCCAGGCAACCACCATTCTCTTCTTTATTTTTATAATTTTGACTATTTTAGATTCCTCATATAAGTGGTATTATGTATTTGGACTGTGTCTTGCCTGTTTCACTTAGGATAGTGCCTTCTAGATACATTCATATTGTCCCGTGTGGCAGTATTTCCTTTTTCAAAGGCTGAATCTTTTTTTATTATATAATTCTACATTTTCTTTGGCTTTATCAATGGCTCAGCAGATAAAAAATCCAACTGTAATGCAGGAGACACAGGAGATGCTGGTTCAGTCCCTGGGTTGGTAAGATACCCTGGAGAAGGAAGTGGCAACCCACTCCAGCATTGCCTGAAAAATCCCATGGACAGAAGACCTGGTGGACTACAGTCCAGTGGGCCAAAAAGTGTCAGACACAACTGAGCATGCATGCTACTTTATCCATTCATCTATTAATAGACATTTAGCTTGCATCCATGTCTTGTCTATTATGAAAAATGCTGCAAGCAACATCTGACTCTTTGTGACCCTATGAACCGTAGCCTGCCAGGCTCCTCTGTCCTTGGGATTCTCCAGGCAAGAATATTGGAATGTGTTTCCATTCCCTACTCCAGGATATTCTCCCAAAGCAGAGATCAAACCTGTGTCTCTTGCATCTCCTGCATTGGCAGGTAGGTTCTTTACCACTAGTGGAAGCCTCTTTGAGAACATGCTTTTTATGAATTCATGATTTTCATGAATGTGTGACTTTTTCAATTATCCTTTTGTTATTTCTAACTTCATACTAATTTTTTCAGAAAAGATACTTTAAATTATTTTAAACTTTTTAATCTTATTACGTTTTTTTCACCTAACATGTCATCTATTCTGTATTCTGTATGAGTTTGAGAAAATCATGTATTTTGCTGTTAGTGGCTGGAAATTCTATATATGAATGTTAGGTCCATTTGCCTCTCTGTTGTTTAATGTATTTTTTGTTGTTGTTGTTTTTGTTATTGATTATCTGTTGATCTATCCATGATTGAAAGTAGGATTTAAAAAAAAAAAAGAAAGTAAGATATCAGAGTCTTATACAATTATCATACTGTTGTCTTTATCTCCTGTCAGGTCTGTTAGTGTTTGCTTTACATATATAGATGCTCTGCTATTTGGATTATACATATTATATCTTCCTTTTGAATTGACCTTGTATCATTATGTATGAAATTTGCCTCTTATGAAAGTTTTTGACTTAAAAGTGCATTTTGTCTAAAATATAACCACCACTGCTTTATTGTGGTTACCGTTTTCATGGGATATTTTATATTCCTTCACTTTAGGCCAATGTATGTCTTTAAAGTGAATCTCTTGTAAATAGAATAAAGTCAGCTTTCTTTTTTTGTTGTTGTTGTTCTCATTTATTTATTTTTTATCAATGCCAGGAATTCTATGTCTTTTTAGTTGGTGAGTTGGATTCATTTACATTTGAAGTAATTATCGATGGATAAGGACATAAAATTGTTAATTGCTTTCTGTATGTTTTGTGGTTATTTTACTTCTTCCTCTCTTGCTTTCTTCCTGTTGTTTGGTGATTTTCTAAAGGTATACTTTGATTCTTTTCATATTTCTTGTGTCTATTATAGGTTTTTTCCTTTGTGGTTACCAGGAAGCTTGAATAAAATTGCAAATTAAAATCTTTTTAAGCTGATTGCAATTTAACTTTAATTCATTGGAAACATGAAAAGGCTTTTAATACACACAATAACTTAATACCTATGTTATCAATTTCAGATTTTTTTTGATTTTTTAAATTTATTTATTTTAATTAGAGGCTAATTACTTTACAATATTGTATTGGTTTTTTGTAGTTATAGTTATGCTTAGTATTTTTATCTATTATGTTAAGTTCAAAAATGATTTCTGCACCACCATTGCAGTATTACATTATTCTGTAGTTGTTTTTATAATTAAATTTATCATTGAGATCTATATTTTTATATGCTTTCATGTTTGGGTTTCCAAGGTGGCTTTAGTGGTAAAGAACCTGCCTACCATTGCAGAAGACTTAAGAGACACAGGTTCAATTCCTGGGTCAGGAATATCTCTTAGAGAAGGAAATGGCAACCCACTCCAGTATTCTTGCCTGGAGAATCCCATGCACAGAGGAGTCTGGCAGGCTACAGTCCATAGGGTCATAAAGAGTCTTACACAACTGAAGTGACTTCTTATGCACACACGTTGCTATATAGTACTATTTTGTTTCAACTTGAATAACTCCCTTTAGCCTTTCTTGTAAGGCAGATCTAGCTGATAGAAAATACCTCAGGTTTTATTTAGAAAATTCTGTATCTCTCCTTCATTTCTTTTAAAATTAATGCTTTTGTTTTCTTCAGATTTACACCCCAGAAGTGGAATTGTTGTATCTTATAGCAGTTCTCTTTTGAGTTTTTTTTAAGAACTCCCCACATTGTATTCCATAGCAGCTACATCAACTTCCAGTCTCATTATCAATGCCACTTTTCTCCACATCCTCACCAATATTTGATACTGATATTCACCATTCTGACAGGTGTGAGGTGATTTCTCATTTTGGTTGTTATTTGCATTTCTCTGATAATTAGCACTGTTGAGCATCACTGAGTATGATGTTAGCTGTGGGTTTGTCATAAATGGCCTCTATTATTTTGAAATGTGTTCTCTCTATCCCTACTTTTATGAGAATTTTTATCATGAATGGATGTTGAATTTTGTCAGACATTTTTTTGTGTGTGTGAATCTGTTGAGATAATCATGTTATTTTTGCCCTTCCTTTTATTAATATGAATGCATAACATTGTTTGATTTATGAATACAGTACTATACTTACATCTATGAACTAAATTCCACCTGATCATGGTGTTTGATCATTTTTATGTTTTTGAGCACAATTTGCTAATATTATATGGAGGATTTTTGCACTGTATTTACCAAAGATACTGACCTGTGTTTTTCTTTTATAATTATCTGTCTGGTGTTGTACCAGGGTAATGGTGGCCTAATAAAATGAATTTGAAGGGGGTTCTGCCCTCTTCAATTATTTGGAATAGTTAGACAAGGATAGGTATTAGCTCTTCTCTATAGGTTTGTTGGAAATCCCCTGTGAATCTGTCCTGTACTGGACTTTTATTTCCTGAGAGTTTTTTAAATTATAAATTCATTTTCACTACTAGTGACTGGTCTATTCACATTATCTGTTTCATTCTTATTCAGCCTTGGCATGTTGTATGTTTTTAGAAATTTGTCAGTTTCTTCAAGGATGTTCACTTTGTTGGCGTAGTATTTTATTATTATTATTATTGTTGTTGTATCTTTGTGATATTGTTATTTCTCCTCCCTCATTTCTTATTTTGTTTATTTGGGTCTTCTCTCTTTTCCTCTGGACAAGTCTGGCTAAAAGTTTATCAAGTTTGTTTGTCTTTTCAAAAAAAAAAAAAAAACACTTTTGTTTTCATTGATTTTTTTCCATCGATTTTTGATCTCTATTTTATTTATTTCCTGTATGATCTTTAGTGTTTCCTTCCTTCTGTTGACTTTTTATTTTGTTTATCTTTCTTTAATTCCTTCAGATGGCAGGTTAGGTTGTTTATTTTAATTTTTTCTTGTTTCTTGAGGAATGCCTGTATCAATAGAAACATACCTCTTAGAAATGCTTTTGCTTCGTCCCATGGATTTTTGGAAAATTGCGTTTCCTTTTCATTTGAAGAGGCAGTCATCTCTTTCAGTTTTACAAAGTGTTGCAGAGAAAGTCCTTCTCAGTCATCATGATCCAGAGATCTTTGGTGGGTCAGTTGCCAGAATCCATGGGTGATCCAGTCTGCCTGCTTCTGGGATCTTCATTTGAGTGAAGATCCAGTGGACCAGCTGTTGAGATATGTGGTATTAAAAGCCTCTGCTTCTTCTCCTTGTCCTTAGCAATTCAACCATGTCAATACCCTCAATACATGTGGAATGACAAAATCAGCCCTCTCAAGTAACACTCTAAAAGCCTAGGAAACCCACATGCTCACTTCTCTCTCTCCCCTACAATAGAACTTGCATGCTGAGGGTGTCACTCTTTCGTGCTAAACTGTGCTAGCTTAAGTGAGAGGTAATGTGGGTAATGTGAAACTACTTTTCTTATTATTTTCACCACTTCTTTTCTTGACTTGATGCATTACTGTGATTCTGTAATCTTTTTCCTGGGCTCTAGAACTTTTGTGAAGGTATTTCCATTCTTGTATGGTTGTTAACTTGATGTTTCTATGAAAACAAGAGCTTAAACTTTCTATTCCATCATCTTCCTGACATCAGTGCCCTCGTGATTTTTGAAATGTTCAGTTCTATCTGAAGAACATTATTTTTATTTATCCATATATATATTATATAGCAATTTTATCCTTATATGCTATTTCAGCATATTTCTGTACTAAGGAATACCTGAAAAATCAATTTCTAAATATTTGTTCTTTTTTGTTCAGGGCATCTTTCTTAGATGACCAAGTGTTATACAAAATATCTTAGATTGGTTCATCTTCTGAGCTCTCTAATCATTTAGCTTGTGTTCTGTTTGTGCTCAAATTATAGGCCCTTTGATGTTTTCATTGCTGTACCTCTAACATTCAGCACTAGTGAGCACTAAAATAAATTGAACATAAATGAATATACTTAGGTTATTATTTGAGAAATCTTTTAAATTACAAAGTTGATGTTGTTTCACTGTGAAAAATATTAAAACAATTTGACCAGCTAAGTGTTGTTACAAATTTATTATGTTGGCATAAAAGACTGGTTATTTTTCAAAGCTCCCCAGTGATTTTCTCTTCTAAGTCCTGACAGCCTATCTCACCTCTTCTCCCCTTGAATGATTATATTTAGCCTTCAAATAGTTCAGCTCAAATATTTATTTGCTTAATTCTTTCAACAGTTAATTATTTTCTCTCTGCACAAGTATAATCTGTAGCTAACTCTATTAAAATTGTAGTCCACTATACTGGCATTATATTATTATATATCTGGTTTCCCTTGAAGTGATCATTATTAATATATATGGAAGGAATTCAGTTTCTTTAAATAAATCTTATGTGTTGAGAACGTAAATAGTCTCAACAAATGGTATGTGAATAAGTAATAAATAAATAAATAAAAATAATCCTTAAGATAATATTTTGGGTCAGAAATTCTAAGTATTTACATGTAAGGGAAAAGGCAAATATGAAAGTTGTTTCAGGGAGAATAAAAAGTCCATTGAAAAGTACTATTAATTGCCCTGTGGATTGAAGATATAGAGAGATTTAATCCAACTATGAGTGATTATTATAAAAAATAAGAAGTTATAAAATTAAGTTTAATTCAATTTTGTATCATTACAGTACTCCATTTACTTTCTTTTAGATACTGAACGAAACAGCGCAATGAAATAGATTGTTTATTGAGTACATAATTAATCAAGTTAACAAAAATGCTGCTTCTAATAAAAAGCTTCTAGTTTCTCACAGACAAGGTACACATTTATGAAACAATGAAGAACAAAGCATTTCTATATTACTTAAATGATAAAGAATTCCAGCTAGTCCTTTAATGTTAGCTTTGTAATGATAAGTATCATTTAGAATCCATATATATTGTGTGGACCTGTAATAACTTTTAACAGATCTATGTAAATGTAATTTTGGAAAACCAAAAGAGTTAATTATTTTATTTTTTTAAAATAACAGCTATAAATATTTCAGGTGTACAGCATGATATTTTTTATTTAAATATACATGACAGAAGATTATTAACATCAGGCTAATTAATATATCCATCTTCTCATTTTCATACTTTTTATGGTTGGAAGACCTGAGATTACTCTTAACAATTTTACAGTATACAATATGGAATAATTGACTATAGTCAACATGCTGTGGGCTTCCCTGGTAGCTCAGATGGTAAAGAATCTGCCTGTAGTGCAGGAGATCTAGATTCAATCCCAAGTTGGTAAGATCTCCTGGAAAAGGGAATGGCAATCCACTCCAATATTCTTGCCTGGAGAATTCCATGGACAGAGGAGCGTGATGGCCTACAGCCCAGGAGGTCTCAAAGTACTGGACATGACTGAGCGACTAACATACACATAAGATACTTGTATTGCTCACAGCACCAGTTATACTGCTGATCCTGCTTATAGCATCAGTTGTCTCACTGTTCACAGTGTCATCACTGTTTGCTGAATCCAAGGTAGGCAAGGATGAGCTAAGAGCCTGGAAGGAGACTCAAGGAGTCGTAGGAACTGCAGACACATTTATTCTCTCCTGGCTGGCACAGAAGCTATAACACAGCCTCTCTCCTGGCTGATGCAGCAGCCTAGCAGCAGCCACAATATAACTATAACATACCTCACATAACAAAACCATGATGTGATTATGTAGCCCCAATACAGTGTAGCCCCAACACAGCAGACAGGGCTTTCATGGTGATGCTCACAAAGGTGTACTGAGCAGAGTAGTCAGTGTCCAAGGGCACTGTGCCTGTGATGCCCTTGCACAGTGTTATAAATAATCTCAGCTGTTACATAATCATTATTTATAAAACGTGGGAGGAGAGAGCCTGAGCACACCACCTTGGCTAATTTGCTTTCTCCCCCCAATATGGTACAATTTATGATTTGTGTAAATTATTCATCCCATGTAACTGAACGTCCGTACTGTGTGACTATTAGCTCCCCTTCCCCTCTACCCCTCTGCCTCTAGTAATACCTGAGGAATTACTTTATTATAGCAATTGTAACTTTATTGTTTTTTGTTCTTATTCATGTTGACCTAAATGTAAGATACAAAGCTATAAAACTCTTAGAAGGTAACAAAAGAACAAGTAGATGATATTGAGTACGACAATTATATTTTAGGCATTACCAAAATAATTGATACACTGGACTTAATTAAAATTAAACTTCTCTTTTGCAAAAAATGATGTCAAGAGAATGAGAAGATAAAGCACAGATGGAGAGAAAATTTGCAAAAGACACAACTGGTAACGGATTGTTTTCTAAAATATGCAAAGAAGTCTGAAAATGCAATAATAAGAAAATTTGCAACTTAAAATATACAATTTAAAAATGAGCAGAAGGCCTGAACAAACACCTCAATAAAAATAAATAAACAGCAAGTAAGCATATCAAAGAACGTCCAGCATCTAAGTCATATGAAATTTGCAAATTAAAGCAACAAGATACCACTGTACAACTATTAGAATGGTCAAAATCCAAAACACTGACTACACCAAATGTTGGTGAAGGAGTGGGCTAGCAGGAACTCTTCTCATTCATTGCCAGTGGGAATGCAAAATAGTACTGCTATTTTAGAAGACAGTTTAGCAGTGTTTTAAATGACTTTTTAAAAAGACACTCTTACCATAAAATCAGGTAATCATTCTTCTTGGCATTTGATCAAATGAATTGAAAAAACGTGTTCACATATAAACCTGAATACAGATTTATAACATTGAAAAACAACCGTGATGCCCTTCAAAAAGTAAACAGATTAAGTACACCATTGTACATCTAGACAATGGAATGTCATTTGGTTTTAAAAAGAAATCAACTATCAAGTTATGAAAAGATATGGAGGAAACTTGAATGCATGTTGCTAACTGAAAGAAGCCAACCTAAAAAGGCTGCATACTATATTATTCCAAAAGACATGCTGAAAAATGCAAAACTGTAGAGACAGTAAAAATATCAGTGATTGCCAGGGATTTGGGGGTAGGAAGTATAAATAGGAAAAACACAGAGGATTTTAGGTCAGGAAAGTACTCTGTATAATATATAGTGATGGATACAGCCCACTGTACAATTCAAAACACATAGAATGCACAACACAAAGAGTGAACCATAGATATAAACCACAGACTTCAGGTGTTAATGTGCTAATGTGTCAATGTAGGCTTATCAATTTGTAATAAATGTAGGATTGTGGAATCAGTAGTAGGGGAAGTTTTGCATGTATAGGGATAGGAGGCATACAGGAACTCTGTACTTTCTACTCAACTTTTCTATAAACCTAAACCTGTTCTAAAAATTAAAGTTTGTTATTTAAAAATTATTGAGCTGAAAGAAAGATTTGCTAGCAATAAGTGAGATTTTTTTGTTATTGTGTAATCCTGGTGATTGTAATAAACTTGAAAAGAAAAGAGAAATGGAGATCCCATCTTAATATAATTATGTCCAAATTATATTTTGGACATCAAACAACCACTTGCTGTATTCTTTCTTTGTGGTAGTAGTAGTACTAATGAAACAGTCATTTTAATTTACTTATTTTGGAAAACCATAAACTTTCTTTGTAATTGTGGATTAATAATTACACAGATTATTTTGTCTTTGATTCTTTATCTTAACCTTATAATTGTTATGTATCTTTTGGCTTCAGTCACCCCACCACTGATCACAACTACTGTCTGTCTGATTCTTTTTTTTTTTGTCTGATTCTTGCAATGTTTATTTTTACTGAGTAATATTTTTATCAGTTCAGTTCAGTTCAGTCGTTCAGTCGTGTCCGACTCTTTGCAACCCCATGAACCTGTCCATCACCAAATCCCAGAGTTCACTGAGACTCACATCCATTGAGTCAGTGATGCTATAGTTACTTGGACTTTCCAGATTAATTAGCCCAATTCAATAAATAATATATATATTTTTTAATGTCTGTTGTAATGTCTTTCACATATCTCTAGGCCATATTGATTGTATTATACTTAGTGTGGTATCATATTTTGGTTTTTATTATTTAATGTGAATTAAAATGATAGTAAATTGTAATTATGTGTAAAACTGCAACCAGAGAACACAGTGAAAGTAAAAAAGAGAAAAATTGATTTGATTTTTAAAAAAGCATTAAAAACTATAAATTTCAGACACAAAATCTGCAGTGTGTTTAGCTGTTTGGTTGTTAAAACACTATTGTGACCATCAACAGATGTCTTTGAAAATCAGAGTGCAGAGGTTAACCAAAAATTATAAAGTGAGGAGAGTATGACATTTAGGAATAGTTTCTTACTATTCAGATAGTATATTAAAAAAAAAAAAAGCGTAACTGGCTGTAAAGCAATGAAAAAGAAAGCTGACAGATTGGAGAGCTGCATTATAGAATCCTTGAATAAGTTTAGGGAGGTCAAGAACACAGAGGACTTGTGTCTGTCTTTCCATTTCTGGGAGGAGTCATCCTTAACAAACGTTCAACAATAAAATGAGACAGATATTGCAGAGTAGGAATCATAGCAGAGTAGGCCTTGACAAGATGAAACATGTATAATAT
Organism: Bison bison bison; assembly: GCF_000754665.1. NCBI lineage: Eukaryota > Metazoa > Chordata > Mammalia > Artiodactyla > Bovidae > Bison > Bison bison. The sequence continues at coordinate 238,436 of NW_011494864.1, read as the reverse complement.
CATGTATGAAACGAGTTGCCAGTCCAGGTTTGATGCACGATACTGGATGCTTGGGGCTGGTGCACTGGGATGACCCAGAGGGAGGGTATGAGGAGGGAGGAGGGAGGAGGGTTCAGGATGGGGAACACATGTATACCTGTGGTGGATCCATTTTGATATTTGGCAAAACTAATACAATGTTGTAAAGTTTAAAAATAAAATAAAATTAGATTGGGTACCTAAGAAATACAAAAAAAAAGAAAAAAGAAACATTTTAAAGAGAGACCTAATCTAGGGACCAGAAATCTGCCCAGGTGACCCTTTAGCTCAAGGATGCCACACAATAAAGCATTCTATAAGAGGGAACATAAAGAAAAAAAAGAAAGAAAGAAAGAAACTATCTGAATTCTTCTTAGGTCTGGCAGATCACAGATATTTAATTTGGTTTTGCATGATCAAACAGGGAATTTCATGTTCTTATTATGTATTCAATATATATTAAGTTGAAGAGACCATATAGAAAAGACTAGTGGATTAACAAACTGGTAGGATATAGGTGAGAACCGGAAAACCATAAGAAGAAAAGGCATCCAGTATTCAATAAAGAGAACTGCAGAATTCCTAGAAGCCATAACTATTCATGATCTCTGCACTATGACAATTTCTTTACTGTAACCGATGCCTGTAGAAAAAGGACCACAGACAAGATGTTCATTATCGGATGCCAATATTGGATAATAAATACTGGATGATTGTAGGGATAAGGAAAACATTCAGTCATAATTTGGGATGTCAGGTGTCCCTGTAGTACAGTTTATAAGGCTCTTGTGTTTTTGAAGAAGGGAATGAAACTCTTTGCCAAATTCATCTTCTTAAAGATTTCTTCATCTTCCTTCATGTCAGTTTTCCTGTTTGCTGTTCCTAATAGAGTTCTTCTTCTTCATGAATCATATCCTTCTTGTGGTGAAGGACCTTGTATAACTCAATGAAGCTGTAAGTCATACCGTGCAGGGCCACCCAAGACAACAAGTCATAGTATAGAGTTTTGACAAAATGTGGGCCGCTGGAGGAGGAAATGGCAACCCACTCCAGTATTCTTGCCCCAAGAACCCCATTACCACTATGAAAAGGCAAAGAGACATTAGCCACACACCCCCACCCTGCCCAGGTTGCAAAGTGTCCAGTATGCTACTGGGGAGAGTGGAGGGTAACTACTAATAGCTCCAGAAAAAATGAAAGTAACTGGGCCAAAACAGAAATGGCAGTCAACTGTGGATGTGGCTGGTGGTGAAAGTAAAGTCTGATGCATTAAAGAAATAATATTGCATAGGAACCTGGAATGTTAGGCCCATGGATCAAGGTAAATTGGAGGGGGTCAAACAGGAGATGGCAAAAGTAAACATGTTCAGTCTTATGGACTCTGTGGGAGAGGGAGAGGGTGGGGAGATCTGGGAGAATGGCATTGAAACATGTATAATATGATGTATGAAACGAGTCGCCAGTCCAGGTTTGATGCACGATACTGGATGCTTGGGGCTAGTGCACTGGGATGACCCAGAGGGAGGGTATGGGGAGGGAGGAGGGAGGAGGGTTCAGAATGGGGAACACAGGTATACCTGTGGCAGATTCATTTCGATATTTGGCAAAACTAATACAATATTGTAAAGTTTAAAAAATAAAATTAAAATTGAAAAAAAAGACATAAAGATGGCTAATAAACACAAAAAAATTAAAAAAAAATAAAGTATAGAGTGCTTTAATAAATTACATTTTCCTTGGAAAAAAAAAAGTAAACATGAACATTTTAGGAATCAGTGAACTAAAATGGGCAAGAATAGGTGAGTTTAATTCAGATAGTCATTATATCTACTACTGTGGGCAAAAATGCCTTATAAGAAATGGAGTCATAGTCAACAAAAGAGTCTGAAATGAAGATCTGAATGCAACCTCAAAAATGACAGAATGATCTCAGTTTAATTCTAAGGCAACTTGTTCAACATCACAGTAATCTAAGTCTATACCCCTATCACTAATGCTGAAGAAGCTGAAGTTGACTGTTTCTATGAAGACCGGGACTAGAATGTAAAAGTAGGAAGTCAAGAGATAGCTGAAATAACAGGCAAGTTTAGCCTTGGAGTACAAAATGAAGCAGGGCAAAGGATAACAGAATTTTGACAACAGAGCATACTGGTCATAGCAAACACCTTTGTCCAACAACCCAAGAGATGACTTTATGTATGGGCATAACCAGATAATCAATATCAAAATCAGATTGCTTATGTTCTTTGCAGCCAAAAATGGAGAAGCTCTATACGCTCAGGAAAAAAAAAAAAAAACAAGACTTGGAGTTGACTGTGGCTCAGATCATGAGCTCCTTATTGTGAAATTTAGGCTTAAATAGAAGAAAGTAGGGGAAATCTCTAGGCCATTCAGTTATGACCTAAATAAAACCCCTTATCATTATATACTGGAAGTGACAAATAGATTCAAGAGGTTAGATCTGGTAGACAGAGTAACTGAAGAATTATGGACTGAAGTTTGTAATATTATACAGGAGACAGTGACCAAAACCATCCCAAAGAAACAGAAATGCAAGAAGGCAAAGAGAAGAAGCTTTACAAATAGCTGAGGAAAGAAGAGAAGCAAAAGGCAAAGGAGAAAGAGAAAAACAGACCCAATTGAATGCAGAGATCCAGTGACTAACAAGGAAAGTGTAAAAAGGCTTTCTTAAATGAAAAATGCAAAGAAATAAAGGAAAGCAATAGAATGGGAATGATTAGAGATCTCTTTATTTTATTTTTTTATTGTTTTTTTTTTAATTTTATTTTATTTTTAAACTTTACATAATTGTATTAGTTTTGCCAAATATCAAAATGAATCTGCCACAGGTATACATGTGTAAAATGGAGTTATAAGGGGAACATTTCATGCAAGGATGGGCACAATAAAGGACTAAAACAGTAAGGACCCAACAGAAGTTGGACCCAACAGAAAAGAGTTGGAAGAGGAGGGAAGAATACACATAAGTAATTTACAAAAAAGTCTTAATGACCTGGATATCCACAATGGTGTGGTCACTCATCTAGAGTCAGACATCCTGGACTATGAAGTGTCAAGTGGAAGCATTACTATGAACAAAGCTTGTAGAAATGACAGAATCCCCCCTGAGCTATTTCAAATCCTTAAAGATTATGCTGATAAAGTGCTGCACTCAATATGCCAGGAAAATTGGAAAACCCCGCAGTGACCACAGGATTGGAAAAAATTGGTTTTCATACCATCCTGAACAAGGATAGTGCCCAAAATATTCCAACTACCATACAGTTATACTCAGTTCACATGCTAGCAAGGTTTTGTGCAAAATCCTTCAAGCAAGGCTTCAGCATTATGTGAACCAAGAACCTCTGGAAGTTAGAGTTGAATTTTGAAGAGACAGAGAAACCAGAGATCAAATTGCCAACATTTGTTGGATCACAGAGAAAGCCAGGGAGCTTACAGAAAAACTTCTGCTTCATTGACTATGGTAAACCCTTTGACTGTGTGGATCACAACAGCCTATAGAGAATTCTTAAAGGTGTGAGAATATCAGACCACCTCATCTGTCTCCTGAGATACCTGTATTTGGGTCAAGAGTCAACAGTTAGCATCAGGCATGGAATAACTGACATATTCAAAACTGGGGAAGAAAAAAAAAAAAAAAAAACTGGGGAAGGAGTATCACAATGCTCTATAGTGACACCCTGCTTATTTAACTTAGGGCTTCCCTGGTGGCTCAGATGGTAAACAGTCCATCTGCAATGTACAGAGTACATCATGGGAAATGCTGGGCTGGGTAAATCACAAGATAGAATCAAGATTGCCAGGATAAATATCAACAACCTCAGGCATGCAGATGATATCACTGTAATGTCAGAGAGTGAAGAGGAACTAAAGTGCCTCATGATCAGGCTGAAAGAGGAGAGTGAAAAAGCTGCCTTGAAACTTAACATTCAAAAAACTAAGATCACTGTATATGGCCCCATCACTTAATGGTGAAGAGAGGGGGGAAAATTGAAAGCAATGACAAATTTTAATTTATTGGACCTCAAAATCACTGTGAAATGTGACTGCAGCCGTGAAATTAAAAGACTCTTGCTCCTTAGAAGGAAAGGTGTGACAAATCTAGACAATGTATTAAAAAGAAGAGATGTCACTTTGCCAACTAAGATCCATATAATCAAAGCAAGGTCTTTCTGGTAGTCATGTACAGATGTTAAGAGTTGGACCATAAAAATGGTAAGTATTGAAGAATTTATGCTTTCAAATTGTGGATCTGGAGAAGACTCTTGAGAGTCACTGGACTGCAAGGAAATCAAAACAGGTGATCTCTAGGGAAGTAAACCCTGAATATTCATTGGAAGGACTAATGCTGAAGCTGAAGCTCCAGTACTTTGGCCACCTGATGTGAAGAACTGACTCACTGGAAAAGACCCTGATTCTGGAAAAGATTGAAGGCAAAAGGAGAAAGTGTTGGCAGAGAATGAGATGTTTGGATAGCATCACCAACTCAATGCACATGAATCTGAGCAAACTCGGAAATAATGGAGGACATAGAAGGCTAGAGTGTTGCATTCATTGGGTTGCAAAGTGTCAGACAGGACTTAGTGACTGAACCACAACTACAACAAGTAGAGTTCTTGCCAGGAGATATCCTTAGATCATATCCAACGTTCAGCAAAACAAAATCTAATAACATGAAGCATCAATAATATTTTCATCTTTTTTCTAACCAGGAGGCTCCTGACTTTTATATAAATTCACCTACTGCCTCATCCAAAACCAGATCCTTAAGTCCAAATATGCATAAAGAAGCAGTTTCTAATAAGTTAATAATTTCTGGTGTTCTATTCACTCATTAACCAAGACAGCATACTCAAATGCCACGAAATAGCTGGAGAAGGGCTACCTTATGCTATTTGTCCATCTGTTTCCATCTATAATTGGGAGTAGTCGGGGGTCTCTAAATATGCCATGTTTTGTCTTGTCAGGCAGTCTGCTTTCTGATCAGTACTTTCTTTTAAGTTCTGCTTTCTGTTAGTCTTCTTTTTTATTTCCCTTTTCTCTTAAAACTTCTGTCTCATTAAAAGAAAAGAAAGAGGAAAAAGTAATATATATATATATATTTAAATACCAAAAGCAGTTATAAAAAGCAAATGTCTATTGATATAATTCCCTTTACTGGCATTTATTTTTTACAAGTAAACATATTTCAGCACTTACTTTCTCTTTTTAGTTACCTCAATAGTGTTAAATAACATACTTATTTCACTAGTTTTTGCATTAGTTCTAGACATTATTTATTGATTTTTAGCTATGACACATGAAGCTGTGAATCTCTTACATTATTTCCAGTACCCTTTTACCAGTGTCTTCCTACAACTATTGACCTCTTAATTCTCCATAGTAGTTGCTGATTCATCTCAATGTAAATATGGAGATATTAGCACTACTACATTTCTGTTTACCTGTACTTAATCCTCTTATTTCTCAACTTTTGGAACTGTATCTTTACTTTTTATCATCCATGTTAAAACACCTACTCTGTACTCTGTGTACTCTGATGATATCCTTATCCTTTGAGTGTTATACTGTACATTAATTCTAAAAGTGATAAAAACAAGATTTATGTAAACTATATGTATATACATATTTAGGAATTCCCTGGTGGCTCAGATAGTAAAGAGTCTGTTTGCAATGTGGGAGAACCAGGTTTGATCCCTGGGTTGGGAAGATCCCCTAGAGAAGGAAATGGCAACCCACTCCATTATTCTTACCTGGAAAATCCCATGGATGGAGGAGCCTAGCAGGCTACAGTCCATGGGGTCACAAAGAGTCAGACAAGACTGAAACAACTTCACTACACTTCATAAAGGTATTTAGTTATTTACAGCAGAACAAATAAGTTGTATGATTTTATATTTTCTGTATAGGTCCAATGTCTCTATCCTCTCATTCTCCACATGATGTTTATAAGTTTTCAGTCATCTTGAAATTGGTCATGGTCTGATCGACATCATCTTGATTGTTCTAAGTACATTAATCCTCAATTCCTGAGTTGGTTTGGTTCCATTTCCTTGAGGCAAGTTCTCGGAATTGTGTAAGAGGGAGAAGCTTATGTCATGGCTACAGTCTGATCATCATGTAGTTAACCCTTTTCCCTGGTAGGAGTTTCAACATCTGTAAAACAACTCAAAAGATATGGCTCAGAATATTATCTATAGCTCTTGTCGAGGAACTAAAGATCTGTGACTTTAGTGACTAACCTATTATTCTTTGGTCTTATTGACTGCTTTCCTTTGCTTCAGCATTTTCTCCCTTCTCTGACTAAATTTATTCTTTAGCTAAGATGCTTTTATGCAGACAAGAAGCAGGCAGAGGACATGGGAGTGTCTGTCCTGGGAGGGCTCCATAGAGTTTGGCTTGGTTTCATTATTAAAATCATTACATGTTTTACTTTGCTTCAAATATGTTTCTGTAAGTTTCCTTTGTGCTATCTCCACACACAGTTCCTCCAGAATACCTTATTGATTTTTTGTTAATTAAAAATAATAGCATATAATATATGCTATTATATTATTATATGCTATTATTATATGCTATTATATGCATATTATTTGCTATTATTTTTAATTAATAAAAATCAATAAGGCAATTAAAAATAATAACATATTTTAGCATTTCATTAATATTTTCAATATATTGTCATACTGTTTTTTTTAAATAGCTCTCTCCACAATAATCAATATCTCTGTTTTCACAAATAGCTATAAATTAAAATTCTAGGAAGACATATTGTCAGAGTTGTAGGAGAAGACAGAGTAACATATCACTTCCTGGTGATAAAATAACTTCAAGTAAATTTCTGTGGTTGGAGGCTAGAGATGGAGAAAGTTCATTTTAGGTCACAGTAAGGATTATATTTTTCCATATTTCAGGTGTTCAGATTCTTAAAGAACCCACCCATCATGGTCAAATATCCTATTTTTGTTCAATAGAATTGCATTAGGTGAATACATATGAAATTATCAAAGTTACACAAAAATTTGCACACTTGAACTTGCCCTCTAACTGTAGAAATGATGACTATATTTGACTTTCACAATCACCTACAGATCACTGTATTTGACCCTACATAATGAAAGTGTTTACCATTGGCTGCTACAATGTTCAGTTTCCAAACTTCAATGGATCAGCCAAAATGGATTTTTTTTTTTCCTTTACTTAACTGTCTGATGCTAGTAAGGAATCTCTCCTGGGAACTATTCACCTAGTGGTGATTCTGGACTGCAGTGTCCTTCTGTGTGGCTTTGACATCTCAAATCCTTTACTTAGAATCATAGGGCTGAGGGTTACATCCCTAATCCACTTCCAAGAAATGTTAAGAAACAAGATAAAGTGGGGTACATCACTACCTGCCACATTCTGTTGTTCAGAAACAGGCATCGGGTATCAATTTGATCACATAGAATTGTGGAAAATTCAGTCTCTCTGTGTACAATGCAAGAGGAAGCAAGACAGATGAGAATCTACCCAGTCATGTTACCAAAAGTCCACATATTTTATTACTAGATGCCTCTGGATAGATTGCTTCTCTTTGGAGGGTCAGTAATGTAATTGTCAAAAAATTTGGGAATTGGTTGAAAAATATTGAAAAACAAGAAAAAAATCAACACTTTTATGAAGGCTAGAAGTTTAAAATACTTTCTTGTAAAAATAAAAATATTAGAATATCATCTTTAAATCTCAGTAGAACGCCATATAACACAGACTTTATCAAACAAGGCAGAAAACCATAAAGAGGCTATTCTATGATTTACTAAGTATAAAAGTATTTTCTTTACTCTTTCTCTAAAAATCAAATGACTTTGCTTTTCCTTTTTGCTTTTTCCTTTATGTATTTGTATAATTGAATACTTTCTTTTAGTTTGGGTTTCTCTGGATATAGAGACATTCCTCTTGGAGCATGTAAGCACCCATCAAATTATTTCTATTCTATGTTAAACTACAAGCAACTCAACCAAGAATTGGGATAAATAAAATTTAGGGACCCCAGAGAGTCATGTAACTGGATAAAATCAGCCTTCAAATTCAATAGCGCATTATTTATTCTGGTGTGTATGTGTGTAAATATGACAAAGGGAAGCTGTTAAAACAATGAAATATTACCCTTCTAAAGAGTTAGAACACAATTTAATATTACAGCATTAGACTTCCTCTTAAGAGTATCTGATTTTGTTATACATATCTTTTGACTTATACTCTCTAGTGGTCCCTGCCTTTAAGGAACCACAAATGTTGCTTTATTCATTCATGTTGACACCTATGATTAATGAAGGCTTATCACGTAAGATCATTTGCTCCCACTTTTCCCTACAACACTGCAGAGTCCATATATACTTTATGACACATAGTCTTTTAACACAAATATCCAACTAAGGTAATATTTATATTAATTATGAAGCAAGATATCTATTCTGTAATATGGAGTATCTTAAGAGATAATACAACAGGAATTCAAGAAGATTCTGGTGTTGTCATATTTTTGTTGCACATCCTTAGCCAGAGTTTGAGAGGAGAGGCAAGAGATGAAAGAGCAAGAAGGAGAGCAGGCCAAGAGACTGAGAAAGGAATGGAATTTAAAATAGAAAAACCTGAAAAAAAAAATGAAGGCAGATAAATTTCTATGGTATGAATGGTTTGAAATAGGTGTCTTGCCCTTACATTTCAAACTTTAAACTGTATTTAAATCTTTTAGTATATCTGGACATACTCATGTCTAGTATTTGGACATATTATTTCACTTCTTAGATTCCTTACTTGGTAATATGATAGATTGCACAAAAAGAGTTACTCTTTCTTTCAAAAATATATTGGGACATTGTTTAGTATACTCATTACTCTTCAAATATTAATGTCTTTTGTGATATTAATTAATTAATCTTAAAATTATTATTAAAAATAAGTACTAAATTTGACCAGTATTTACAGATTTTTATCAACAAAAGAAGTATAATTTAGGTCTGCACTATTTGAACCTTAAGTTATTACATACACTAATAAAATGAGAGAAGTTAAAAATAATGTGTCTGTAAACAATATTATTCTGAACATAGAGTCTATACACAATCATTTGGTAGAGAATACCCATTCCATTTCTACTCACAGTTCCTATATCGTTAAACCGTATTTTCAGTGCACTGTTCTTACTTTAGAAATACCATGCAATTCAAAAAGATATATTTATCTTAAACTATGATTGTGTTCTAGTTTAGTCACTAAGTCGTGTCCAGCTCTTGTGAACACATGGACTGCAGCACACCAGGCTCCTCTGTCCGTGGGATTTTCCAGGCAAGAATACTGGAGTGGGTGGTCATTTCCTTCTCCAGGGGTTCAACCCCTGGGTCTCTTGTGCTGCAGGTGATCTCCTTCATTGCAGATGTGGTTTTGTTTGTTTGTTTGTTTTGTTTGTAACCAAAGAGCCACTAGAGGAAACCGAGAACCTTAACCCGGGTTCCCCAGAAATCATAGCATTCTTCTATGACAGCTGCTAAATGACTAATTGATCCCCCTAGAATTCAAATACATAGGGCTGACTATCCTGGCTTGAGAAAAGCAGAAGAATTTATCCATAGTCTCCCACCTCTCAGTGATAATCGTTTGGCTCCACTGGGTGTTAACACATGACTGCTTCTTGGTGCATATGTGAGCACCAAGAACAGTCCCATGGAGCCATTCTTAGGGGGTCCCCAGAATAGGAGGTGCAGACACAAGGCAAAGAGATGTGAAGCTGTCCTGTAAGCAGTATTTGAGCCCACAACCCAGATCAAATCTTCATGGTGGCAGCTAAAAAAAACCACTATTAAGGTTGGAAGATCTGAAGTAGTTAATGTGAAAGAATGATGCCTCTCAGCCCTAGCACCAGAGAGATACACTAGTGCCCTGCATGTACAGTTTTTGTTCAACAATACAGGACCTCCATCTCTGTGAAAACAAAATAATCCTCATTTCTTTTTTCTAGAAGAACAGGGAGGGCAGGTATAAAATTCAGTCGTTCCTATTCTCCCCCAAGGTGTTAGCTCACCTCAGTCTCTTAAAGATATCACTGAGGCAAGCTACAGCCTCTACAGCTTCATCTAGGCTTCTTACATCCTTACTAATTGATATTCAATGTCTCTGTTCTACTTCTTCTCTAGATTCCCCTCACCTTTAGCCAGTACTTCAGGCTAGCCTCTGTGCTTTACTAGTGGAGTGACCTCAGACCTTCATTCATGAGCGGTCGGATTGTTAGTTGCCCTGCCTTTGTTGCTGAAGTTTTCACACACTTGGTCAGTGGGCCAGGCAGAGCAGCACCAGGAGTTGCCCTAGTGAACCCCCTCGATTTCAGACATTCTCCTTCCTAACCCTACTGTTCTGTCTTCAGAGCTGCAAACCTAGCTCCACATAACAATGTGACCACTAGCTTATTGTCACAAGAGACCCAAAGCAAACTGCTTATATTTGCAGCATCATGTTCAGAGGAATTCTTATTATAACTCCTGGTGGAAATATTTCTCCCCTAGTAACTAAACTTAACATAGCAACGTCTGAGTTGGTGAGGATAGGAAAAACATATATTATGCAAAGATATAAAAATAAGGAAGAAGGAATCAATTCTATTTGCACCCCTTGTTTTCAAGACCAATATGTTATTGGACTTGATATAGTCAGTGATTCAGCAAATACATATGTCTGGAAGGAGTGCATTTCAATTCTACTGAATATTTTCTCTGGGATGGCATCTTAACTGAGGCTTTTGTAGGCCAATTCACTATTGTTCTGCTGTCTTAATAAAGAACATAGTGCTGCCAGTGCATTTTGTGTTTTTATGCCCATGATAACAGCTACTTTCTTAGAAAATGGGGCCTTTAGTCTCAGGCAACAACATTTGGAATTACATATCAATAGGCCAGATATTACGTTAGGCCTTGGATGGTGGTGCAGTTAGGGGCACCCCAGGCAGGAAAAATAAGTATTGAGGCCATTAAAGATAAACAGTTATCCCTCTCAGGGTAGAAGGGATCCTGTGTAACCAACTTGAGACCTGGTCTCTTCAAGGAATTTTGCCATATTGAAAACTTGTTTTTGGTCTCTATTGTTGGAAAGTCTCACATTCATCAGTGATAGTAGTGTCCCCAACGTGTCACCATGGTTACTCTTCCCCTGTGTCCATCACATAAACACTGGAGTAGGGTGACTGAGGAGAGAAGCTGTCTGACACCTTGGGATGGGTCATGTCCATTCATTGTTGAAAGTCCCCTCATTAACTTTCTCTGATGAGCATTACCATGAAATACAAATATCTACATGCTTTGTGATCATGTCTAAAGGAATATTAATTATGTCTTCTCTACAGCTTCTTGCCCGTAATCTTCCATTCTTATTTTTAAACTTTTTTTAATTGGAAGATAATTGCTTTACAGTGTGTGTTGGTTTCTGCCATACATCAACATTAATCAGTCATAGGTATGTATATATATACTTCCACTCCCTCTTGAACCTCCCTCCCACCTCTCATCCCATCCCACCCTTCTAGGTTGTCACAGAGCACTTATTTGAGTTCCCTGCATCAGCAAATTCACACAGGCTATGTAGTTTACATATGGTAACGTATATGCTGCAATGCTACTCTCTCAATTTGTCTCACTCTCTCCTTCCCCACTGTGCCCTCATGTCTGTTTTCTAAGTCTGTGTCTCTATTTTTGTCCTACAAATAGGTTCGTCATTATCATTTTTCTAGATTCCATATATATGCATTAATGCACGGTATTTGTTTTTCTCTTTCTAATTCACTTCAATCTGTGTAATAGGCCATAGTTTCATCCACCTCACTAGAACTGAATTGAATTTGTCCAAGTTTATGGCTGAGTAATATTCCAGTGTATATATGTACTGCTACGTCTTTATCCATTCGTTGTCAATGAATATCTAGATTGCTTTCATGTCAAGACTATTGTAAGTAGTGCTGCAATGAACATTAAGATGCGTGTGTCTTTTAGAATTCTGGTTTTCTCAAGGTATATTCCCAGTAGTAGGATTGCTCGGTCATATAGATGGAGGAACCTGGTGGGCTGCAGTCCATGGGGTCACTAGGAGTCAGACACGACTGAGCGACTTCACTTTCACTTTTCACTTTCATGCATTGGAGAAGGAAATGGCAACCCACTCCAGTGCTCTTGTCTGGAGAATCCCAGGGATGGGGGAGCCTGGTGGCTGCCGTCTATGGGGTCATACAGAGTCGGACACGACTGAAGTGACTTAGCATAGCATAGCATAGCATGGTAGTTTTATTCCTAGATTTTAAGGAATCTCCATACTGTTCTCCATAGTGGCTGTATCAATATATATTCCCATCAATAGCAAGAGGATTCCTTTCTTTCCACATCCTCTCCAGAATTTATCACTTTTAGATTTTTTAAATTATGGTCATTCTGACTGATGTGAGGTCATAGAAATACAAAACTCATTGTAGTTTTGATTTGCATTTCTTTAATAATAAGTGACCTTGAGCATATTTGTATGTGCTTATTAACCATCTGTATGTCTTGTTTGGAGAGATGTCTGTTTAAATCTTCTCCCCACACCTGCCCCCAACAGTTATTTCTACTATTCTATACTCCAGCTCACTTATGCGTTCTTCTGCCTCAGTTTTTCTGCTATTGTTTTTTTCTAGAGTATTTTTAATTTCAATAATTTTATTGTTTGGCACTGTTTATTAATTGTTTATTTCTTCTAGGTCATTGTTAAATGTATTCAGTGATTTTTGCCTTTTTTTTTTTTTTTTACATTCTGTTTCCAAGATGTTGGATCATCTTTACTGTCATTACTCTGAATTCTCTTTCTGGCAGTTTGCCTATTCCCTCTTTGTTTATTTGGTCTTGTGGGTTTTTATCTTATTCTTTCATTTCCTGCATGATTATCTGTCTTTTCATTTTATCTAACTTCCTATGTTTGAAGTCTCAATTCCCCAGGCTATAGGGTTGTAGTTCCTCTTGCTTTTGATTTTTGCCCTCAGAGGGTGAGGTTGATCCAGTAGTTTGTGTAGGCTTCATGTTAGGAGGTAATTGTACATGTGTTTTGGTGGGAAAAGGAATGTTTTTTCCCTCTGATAGGCAAAGCTATGTGAGATGGTGTGTTTTGAGGTGTCTGTGGGAAGCCTGTCTGCTGATGACTTGGTTTGTGTTCTTGTCTTGCTTGTTGTTTATGTTAGGTGCTGCTGGTAGTTGGATGGTAGCTGTCTTGGATATAGGATGAGGCCTTCGTGGGAGTTCTCACTAATTAATACTTCCTGGTTCAGGAGTTCTCTGCAGTCTAGTGTCCTGGACTCAATGCTCCCACCCCAGAGGCTCAGGCCCTAACTCTGGCCAGGGAGCCAATTAAGATCCCACAAGAATTTGTTAGGGCAATGGATTAAAACAATCACATACACAAAAAATGAACCAAAAACGAGCCCTAGACAAATGGTAAATGAAAATCAGACAAATAGTAACAAAAGCAGGAATGTAAACACACATACACACAGAGAGACAAAAACAGTCCAAAGGAAACCAGGTGCAAGAGAGTGACCTGGTGAGTAAATGAAACCAAAAATGATATCAAAAAATTAAAAACAAAACTATAACAGAAAATAGAAAACAAGAGCAAAGCAAAGCGCTAACTGAGGAAGAAAGCAAACAAAACAAACTAAAAACATGAGGGGAAAATGAAGAAAAATAATTGAAAAGCAAAGTTAAATAGGTGTGTATAAAATATTTGTATATATTATGGAATAATGACACCAAGAAGTGAACAATAAGGAAAAAAAAAAAAGAACACACACACACCAAAAAAAAAAAAAAACCCTGCAAAAGCCAAAATAGAGGTAGAAGTATATAAAGGAAATACTGTTATAAAAGTTTAAATAAAATTAATAATAATAATGAAAACAATAACCACAGAAACAGTGGGAGAAAAAAAAGAGGAAAAAAAATCCAGAACCTACTACAGAACAAATCAAAATCTTAAAAAAATAATAACTTATTTTCTTGGGTTTCAGCTGTCAGCATCCTTTCCCAAACTGTGAGTCACAGCCCATTTCTACCTAGCAAGGAGGCCTTCCAATACTGAGGGAGAGCTCTCCCCTGAACCTATTGTGGGGACAACTCAGAGTCTAAGTTGGCCCTGCTCCTGTGTGTTCTTGCCTCCTCCACAGCTGCCAGACCTAAGGCATTTTCTTGTGTGGGAGCCCTCATTTGCCTTTTATATATTCCGTAGACACAGTCTCTCTAGTTGATCATGTAGATTTAATCTGTAGATTGTACAGCTGGTGGAAAGGTTAGTCACTCTGGCCCTGGAACTCAATTGTGATTTTACCCCACCTCTGCTCGTGGGTCATCCAGGGAGTTTGTACCTGGAGGACTTGGATCTGCCCCAGTGAGGACTTGGTGTGGAAGTGTCATGGCTGCTTGTGCAATGGGGACCCTGGCAACTCCAGGTGCACAGGGAAGCCAGTGGCCATGGGTACACGAGATATGGTGCTATTAGAGTTTTGTCTATCCTCCAGCAGCTCTGCCCCAGTAAGAATCAAGCCTGGAAGTGACATAGCTAGCTTGGATCACAGGGACCCTGGCAGCTCCAGGTGCTCAGGGAAGCTGGTGACCATGAGTTCAGAAGATATGATGCTATCAGAATCTTCCTTTAGCCTCTGCCATTCAAAGGGCTTCCTTGGATGGTCCTTCTCTCTTGCTCGGAGCATCAGGCACTCAAAGGTCCACCCTCTCTGGAGTCTTTCTCTATTGGCCAGCTGCCAGCACCAATGCGTGGGGAGAGAGAGGCTACAGTGATGGCTCTACACTCTGCACATGACTCAGTAGTAACACCCTGCCTCCATGGCTGCCTGGCTTTCCTCCAGAAGCATTGCCCACCGTAGAATCCTCAGGCCTGTCCCCTCAGGCCTTCTCCCTGTAGTTAATAGCAGTCCTCTCCCTGGATTTGCTCTCCAATCCATATGCTACAGCTCTCATCCACTGTGTATTCCGGTGGACTTGGGTCCCTCTCTGGGGTACATAGGGCTACACTATGAATTGTCTCTGTGGATCTCAGACTGTCATTCAGACTGTCACAAATCGGCTGTTTCATTCTGCAACAGCCTCAAATGCTTCCCCTCTGTCCAATCCTGTTGCCCCTATGTGGATATCTCACCGCTGCTTCAGCTTGCCAGTCCCCTGAGTGTAGGTCCAGTCCTGCTCACTCCCTCTTTTTCCCTTCCTTCATCCTCTGAGTTTTGCATGGACCTGTATATTCCTTTCCAATGATCAACGACTCCTGCCAGCTGTCAGCTGGTGCTCTGTGAGATCTTCTGCATCCGAACATGTATTCCTGATGCATCCATGGCGAGAGATGTACCCCTCCTCCACCATTTCGTCTCTTCCCCTATTCTTGTTTTTTTCAGGCCTCTAAGCTAGGAGAACATTCTTTATTACTCAGGAATCCTTGTTTTTATCTACTTTCAGCAATGTTTTCTTTTCTGGCTACTGTTGATGAAAAGCAACATATATGAAAGTTAAAAATGTTTAGAAAGATATCTCTCTAAAGAAGGTGGTAGGTATAATAGAAATATGATAGAGTCCAAATTTTATCTTTTTTTTTTCAGTTTGAGTATTTGCTTATACTTTGTTACATAATATGTAATATATGAGTTGAAGCAGGATTATCTGAGGTGGTTGCTGCTGCTGCTGCTGCTGCTGCTGCTGCTAAGTCGCTTCAGTCGTGTCCGACTCTGTGCGACCCCATAGACGGCAGCCCATCAGGCTCCCCCGTCCCT
>NW_011494864.1:222039-222480 GCF_000754665.1 Bison bison bison | reverse complement strand
GTTTAGTTGATCTATCCATAGGTGTGAGTGGGTATTAAGTCTCCACTATTATTGTGTTATTGTTAATTTCTCCTTTCATACTTGTTAGCATTTGTCTTACGTACTGTGGTGCTCCCGTGTTGGGTGCATATGTATTTATAATTGTTATATCTTCTTCTTGGATTGATCCTTTGATCATTATGTAGTGACCTTCTTTGTCTCTCTTCACAGCCTTTGTTTTAAAACAACATCACAGTTTGAAATTGTCAATTCTTTGGCTCTCAGCCTTCTTTATGGTCCAACTCTCACATCCATACATGACTACTGGAAAAACCATAGCCTTAACTAGACGAACCTTTTTTGGCAAAGTAATGTCTCTGCTTTTTAGTATGCTTTCTAGGTTGATCATAGCTTTTCCTCCAAGGAGCAATTGTCTTTTAATTTCATGGCTGAAGTCACCAT
>NW_011494864.1:216258-221939 GCF_000754665.1 Bison bison bison | reverse complement strand
GTGAAAAGTGAAAGTGAAGTCGCTCAGTCGTGTCCGACTCTTAGCGACCCCATGAACTGCAGCCCACAAGGCTCCTCCGTTCATGGGATTTGCCAGGCAGGAGTACTGGAGTGGGGTGCCACTGCCTTCTCCGATCGGAGGTGATTAGGTTTGTTTATTCCTTTTGTAATACAATATGGTTTGAATAATGTGATAGAATTCAAAGTTAAGTCACCGGTTCAAAAAATAAAATGAGAGCAATGACAATGATAACAGATAATCTTAGTAAATGTTAGAGCACTGTACAGAGTACTTTGATCTGGGCTCATTTGATGCTGTCAGCTTGCAATCCTGGCAAATGGCATTATTAGCATTTTCATTTTGTGGATAAGGTTGAGTATCAATAAACCTTCACCTTTTATTATAATGAACAGTAGCTCCAGCCAATGCTGATTAATTCCAAATCCACAGATCTTTAAAATATATTATTATGAGTTTATGCATTCAGTTACAAAATATTAATTTAGAGTCTTAAGTGTTAGACATATAGCAGTAACTCAAATCTTGTTCTAGTGAAATTCAGAATAAGCAAATTAATATATAGTTTCAGTAAAAGTGGGTCTTGAGAAGAAAGTTAAGGCAAGGTAGACAATAAAAAAGTAGGAAATTGGGATGTTTAGGGAAATTCCCTGTGAGAAGATAAAATTTGAATAAATGTTTGGCATATATACATATATTTGTTTGGCATATATATATATATATACACACACACACTAAGATTTTGCTTTTTTTACATATGCTTCATACCTTTAATTATTGTGATCATGAATTATAATACAATATTTAAATTTTTTAAAAATTTTAGTAAGATTTACTAAGTATAATAAAATTCAGAAAGTGTCTATAATCATATTAAATGTACATTACTTCTCATATTTGTGGCTATAGATTTTTATTAAGTTCCTAACAGTCATTTATTATTAAAAAAATATTGTAGGAAGTAATTTTCCTGAGAATTAAAATCTATGGAGGTGCCTGCACATCCATTTAATTTTTATATTGTGCCATTCTGAGAAATTCAATTCAGAGCTTTAGAATTCTCCCCTGTAACTGATGAGACTCACTCTACAGGTTTCTATCAAATTTAGAAGTAATCAACTCCATGTAGCAAACCAAGGACTAAATAAAGTGCTTCTTAATCTTTAGAGGAGTGTGTGTGCTCAGTATTTAAGGTTTAACTCCAAAATAATGGAATTGCATACCTTTTCACTTTCCTGCCAGGCTTTATCACATAAGTAAAGCTAAAATAGATTTAATCCTAAAATATATCCATTTGTGTAACATATTTAATGGCAATGCTAAATCTTTTGAACTGCATACCTTTTATCTTAATTGGAATAAATAATTGCTTCACAATACACTAGAATTTCTTTAGATCTTGAATTTAACAGGTGAAGAAAATCTTGTTACCTTCTGGTAATGAGGTCCAAGAAACTGATGTAACTTTAATAGCTTAGAGTATAACTCTTTGAGGATTCTGGAGAAAATAAAAGTATATGTGTAAAATAGAAGTTTTAAACAAAATGTTCTAGTCTGTGAGTCTGAGATAGTCCGTGAGAATTAGGTTACCATGGATGACTATGGTAAAGTCACATACTTATGTTATGGCTAAATCAATGCAGGTTAACAGAGTTGACAGGTCTGTTCCCACTTCTATCACCAGGTAAAGGCCTTACTTAATTTTCTAGCACTTTGTATCTATCATTTCTTCCCATAATATTCATCTCAACCTTAAAAAAAATAAGTAAAAATTTATTTTTAAAAAAGAAAGAACAAATAAATGGATAATTTTTGTACATTTAAAAAGATGGCAAGTGCTTGCTTATATTTTGAATTAATTCTAATTAATATATAGATAAGCATTTTGCAATTTAAAATCTTATAGATGTAATAAAAATGTTAAATCATTGGTTGATCCAAGTTCTTAGTATATCAAAATTATCATATATTATATGCAATAGAATAGAATCATGCCTTCATATATTTCATGTATGCTGTTAACAATGTACCTATTTCATGAAATACCATGCTTTCTGAAATTAACAAGTATTGTGTAAGTACCATTCATTCAGTAGGTCAGAGAGAAAAATAATAGCTAGAACACAGGATATATTGTATTATACTATAAAGTTTGGATTTTGTTCTGAAGGCAATGAAAAATTTCTAGCAGTAAAGAGTCTATTAATCCTTTAGAAAGACTATTCTGATAGCAGGATAGAAAATGAATTGGAAAAGGGGTAAATTCAATTCTAGGGAGCAATTCAGAGGCTAGTGCACATGTCTAGGAAAAGAATTAAAAATTTGATCTATGAAAGTAAGAAATGTGGAGGGAGATTTAAGACAGAATAAAAATACAAAACGGATGAGATTTGCTGGCTGAATAGTGGGAATAAGAAATAAAGTTTACTTTCCCTGGCTTGAGTGAAGCTGTGGACTAAAAATTACCTGTATCGACCCTGAGAATGAGGAGGAACACCTTGAAATAGGCTATGCATTCTCCCTTAGCCTTGCTAGTTTGAAATGTCTGTAGTATACCCAAGTATAAATGTTTTGTAAATCATTTGACATATTAGATTACAAACAGGCTGAAACAGAGATTTGGAAGTCAGTGATTATTAAATCACATGGAAATGTTTTGGCAGCCATTTTAGAGAGAAGAAAAGAAGACTGAGGTCAAACGCTGTCAGGGTTAACATTTAAGGGATGTGTAGCAGACTAGGAATTCATGAAAAAGGTTTTTGACAAGTGGTCAGAAATAAGAGATGAAAGGTGGGATTTGACTTCGCATAAATCAAAGAAAGAGAATGTTTCTTATTATCTCATTCTTGTTATTTAATATTTGATTGATATATTAAAAAGTTCCCCATGTGTTTTGAAAGAAGAAATCCAACTTCAACAGCCAAGTCTTTCTCAATGGAGGGTTCCTAAGAGGTATATGGAAACAGGAAATAAATTTTAAGAGAGATCATTCTAAACATCGAATCAATGTCTGACTAACAAGATACTGAGGAAGTAAAATGCAATCATTAAACAAATACATTCTTCCTCTATGCAATCATTCATACACTAGATAAGATATTTGATGATGAATGTGCAAGAATCTCTGTGAGGTTGTTTGGAAAATGTCATGAATAAGTGAGATAAAATATAGTGAAAAATCTCCTGTTGATAAATAGCTAGAGACTTTGATATATGTTCATTCTGTCTGAATTCAAAGCATGAAACCTAAATGTAGATACTGACGATCACACTAAAAGAAGAAAACAGATAAGAAATAAGTTATGCATAAGTATATCACAGTTGTAGTCTGATAGACTGGAATTCAAGTGTAGGTTCCAATACTTCCTTATTGTTTGATTTAGAATATTTTACTCTTATGGGGCCCCATTTACCCATATATAAAATATGAATGCTTGTGCTATTTACATCACAGACTTAAAGAGAGAAAAATAAAATACTGTAAATTGCCTTACACAAAGCATGGCACATTAATCATTAAAAAAAAAACTGAGCTGTGCTCAGTTCCTCAGTCATGTCAGATTCTTTGCAACCCCTGTACTGTAGCCCACAAGACTCCTCTTTGCCTGGGATTTTCCAGGCCAAAATATTAGAGTGGTTGTCATTTCCTGCTCCAGGGGGCCTTCCCAACCCAGGGATCTTCTTTGCTTCCTACAATGGCAGGCTGATTCTTTACCACTGAGCCCACTTGGGAAGCCCAAAATACACCAATAATTAGAGACTCCCTACAAGTATATAGCAATTCCAGATAGAAAGAAGTTAACTTAATGTTGCTCAACTAATTTCTATGGAAGCAGATTGTCTTTTAGTATTATAAATGTATACATTTTCTTAAAATAGAATAGAGAAAATTAAGGATACATTAAAATATTTATAAAAATGAACTTAGAAAAACCAAATTAGAAATCCAGGAAAGATTAGTCAGAAGTCATTTTTGAAAAAACACAAGGAAAAATTATCTTTGATGGAAATTCTGGCTATTAGAAGCAAATGATTTTAGTTGAAGTCAAGGAAAAAGTTAGTGAACACAAATAGAAAATTACCCTTTTTCTCCTTGGGCTTACTCTTAGTAAAACATAGAAAGAGCTTAATCCTACTTTTCCAAGAAAAAGTAATAATGGCATGAGCTAGGGAGAGAAAACTAGCTAATAAGAGGGAGGGAGCAAAAACAAGCAAAGCTGCAGAATATCCTAGAAGGGCTGGAATGACAGGCATATAGCTCAGCTCCAACAAATGGCTAAATGTTCACTGTTTGTAATCAGAGACTTTTTACATAGCTATAAAAAGTAGGATGCATTTGACAAGTTACAGCTGTAGTGAGAATATGAGGAAAATATCTTATTAAGTGAAAGTGGAAATGTATTAGGAACAGTCAAGCTTTGCAGCAAAAACAAAACTCCATTTTTTTAAATTTTTTAACTTTACAATATTGTATTGGTTTTGCCATATATTAACATGAATCCGCCACAGGTATACATGTGTTCCCCATCCTGAACCCTCCTCCCTCCCTATACCATCCCTCTGGGTTGTCCCAGTGCACCAGCCCCAAGCATCCAGTATTGTGCATCGAACCTGGACTGGCGACTCATTTCATATATGATATTATACATGTTTCAATGCCATTATTCTGTAATGATGCTTTCAGAAACTTACCTAGGAAAGTTGGCAAAAAAAAAAAAAAATCCTGCTTATATTACTATTTGAGTTATATTCTAAATGATCCTAAATTTTCCTAGAGTTGAATTTGACCAGTGATTTTATTCTCTGCATCACTAGCTACTGTGCGTTCACGTTCATGCTCTTTGCCTTTTTATAATTGCTGTCCTTGTAATATCTTTTTGGTTACCTAACAGGTCCCTGAGTAGCCAAAGTGGGTTTAGAGTTGAAACACGGGTCACATTTTCTATGTCTTTTTACCAGTTTTGTTGTTTTCCTGCTGTTGACACTGTTTAGTCACCCAGTCATTTCTGATTCTTTTCATACCCCTGGACTTTAACACACCAGGCTTTGCTGTCCTTCATCATCTCCCAGGGCTTGCTGAAACTCATTTTCATTGAGTCAGTGATGCCATCTCATCCTCTGTCATCCCCTTCTCCTCCTGCCTTGAATCATTCCCAGCATCAAGGTCTTAATCAGTCACCTCTTCCCATCAGATGGCCAAAATAACAGAGATTCAGCATCAGCATCAGTTCTTCCAATGAATATTCAGTACTGATTTCCTTTAGGATTAACTGGGGTGATTTCTTTGCAGTCCAAGGGATTCTCAAGAATTTTCCCCTTGGTCAAAGATAAGGTGTCCATATGTGCGTGGATTTATCTCTGGGCTTTCTATTTTATTCCATTGATCAATATTTCTGTCTTTGTGCCAGTACCATACTGTCTTGATAACTGTGGCTTTGTAGTAGAGCCTGAAGTCAGGTAGGTTGATTCCTCCAGTTCCATTCTTCTTTCTAAAGATCGCTTTGGCTATTCGAGGTTTTTTGATTTCCATACAAATTGTGAAATTATTTGTTCTAGCTCTGTGAAGAATACTGTTGGTAGCTTGATAGGGATTGTGTTGAATCTATAAATTGCTTTGGGTAGTATACTCATTTTCACTATATTGATTCTTCCAATCCATGAAC
>NW_011494864.1:211824-216158 GCF_000754665.1 Bison bison bison | reverse complement strand
CAGGTCCCTGAGTAG
Source organism: Bison bison bison (assembly GCF_000754665.1). NCBI lineage: Eukaryota > Metazoa > Chordata > Mammalia > Artiodactyla > Bovidae > Bison > Bison bison. Next base: position 216,143 of record NW_011494864.1, on the reverse strand, counting down.
CCAAAGTGGGTTTAGAGTTGAAACACGGGTCACATTTTCTATGTCTTTTTACCAATTTTGTTGTTTTCCTGCTGTTGATACTGTTTAGTCACCCAGTCATTTCTGATTCTTTTCATACCCATGGACTTTAACACACCAGGCTTTGCTGTCCTTCATCATCTCCCAGGGCTTGCTGAAACTCATTTTCATTGAGTCAGTGATGCCATCTCATCCTCTGTCATCCCCTTCTCCTCCTGCCTTGAATCATTCCCAGCATCAAGGTCTTAATCAGTCACCTCTTCCCATCAGATGGCCAAAATAACAGAGATTCAGCATCAGCATCAGTTCTTCCAATGAATATTCAGTACTGATTTCCTTTAGGATTAACTGGGGTGATTTCTTTGCAGTCCAAGGGATTCTCAAGAATTTTCTCCAACATCACAGTTTGAAATTGTCAATTCTTTGGCTCTCAGCCTTCTTTATGGTCCAACTCTCACATCCATACATGACTACTGGAAAAACCATAGCCTTAACTAGACGAACCTTTTTTGGCAAAGTAATGTCTCTGCTTTTTAGTATGCTTTCTAGGTTGATCATAGCTTTTCCTCCAAGGAGCAATTGTCTTTTAATTTCATGGCTGAAGTCACCATTTGCAGTGATTTTGGAGCCCCCCAAAATAGTCTGTCACTGTTACCATTGTTTCCCATCTATTTGCCATGAAGTGATGGAACCAGATGTTAAGTTCTATGTTTTTTGAATGTTGAGATTTAAGCCAGCTTTTTCACTCTCCTCTTTCTCCTTCATCAAGAGGTTCTTTAGTTCCTCTTTGCTTTCTGCCATATGGGTGGTATCATATGCATATCTGAGGTTATGGATATTTCTCCCGGCAATCTTGACTCCAACTTATGCTTTATCCAGCCCAGCATTTTGCATGATATAATCTGCATTGAAGTTAAATAAGCAGGTGACAACATACAGCCTTGACATACTCCTTTCCCAGTGTGGAACCAGTATGTTGTTCCATATCAGGTTCTAACTATTGTTTCTTGACCCACATGCAGATTTCTCAAGAGACAGGTAAAGTGGTCTGGTATTCCCATACCTTTAAGAATTTGCCACAGTTTGTTGTGATCCACACAGTCAATGGCTTTAGTGTAGTCAATGAAGCAGAAATATATATATATATATTTTTTCTGAAACTCTCTTGCTTTTTTGACAGTCCAAGGGATGTTGGCAATTTCATCTCTGGTTCCTCTGCCTTTTCTAAATCCAGCTTGAACATCTGGGAGTTCTTGATTCATGTACTATTGAAGCCTCACTTGGAGGATTTTGAGCATGTGAAATGAATACAGTCATGCAGTAGTTTGAACATTCTTTGGGATTGCTCTTATTTGGGATTGGAATGAAAACTGACCTTGTCCAAGCCTGTGGCCACTGCTGAGTTTTTACAAATTTGCTGGCTTATTGAGTGTAACATTTTAACAGCATCATCTTTTAGGATTTGAACTGCTTTTTTGTAGTTCATCTTAAAATTGTACTCTCTTCTAAGGATCAATTTTTTTATAATAAGTATAGTGTATAAAATTACACTGACCTTCCAGGTGGCACTAATGTTAAAGAATCCACCTGCCAATGCAGGAGGCTCAAGAGATGCGGGTTCAATCTCTGATTTGGGAAGATCCCCTGGAAGAGGGCATGGCAACCCACTTCAGTATTCTTGCCTGGAGAATCCCATGGACAAAGGACCCTGGTGGGCTACAGTCCACAGGGTCTCAAAGAGTCAGACATGACTGAAGTGACTTAGCACGCACACACATACATTTTTCACTGCATTTCCTTTTTGTAGCTTAGCAGCATTATTACAGTCCTGGGCAGATTCAGTGTGCCATCTATTGTTGTTATAGTTTTAGGCTTCCTATGTCTGTTTATCTCTTTATTACCACAGCTAACTGCTCAGTCAATTTTGCTTTGTTTTGTTTTTTTTTTTTAATCTTGAGTCTGCAATTATCACAATTATTTCTTATCTAATATTCTTCATTCTTATTCATTTTTCTCACAAGTAATCTTTCTTAAGCAAGTGTCATGTCAATTTCTTCTACCATCCTCCTTCTAAGTAGCACTAGTCTCTACTTTTCACAGATTTTCTTTTAGAAAACTTGTCCATAGTATTCAGACGTGGGATCTAAATAAGTTTGACTTCCTGGCAAAGACATGAGTTTTGAAGCCACACATTATACTTTAGACTTCTGTCTCCAGGGATGAGTTTAAGAAAGAAGGCATAACACAATAAGAAGATTGACATGTCAGGAGTTTTTTAGGACTTTTGGAGGAAAAACTTTTTCTCCCTTTGCATGTGTACATGCATGCGCAGTCACTCAGTTGTGTCCAATACTTTGCAACCCCGTGGGCTGATGGACTGTAGCCACCAGGCTCCTCTGCCTCTTAGGAAATTCCTAAGAAAGAATACTGGAGTGTGTTGCCATTTCCTTCTCCAGGAGATCTTTCCAACATAGGGATTGGACCCATGTCTCTTGTGCCTCCTGCATTGGCAGGTGGATTCAGTACCACTGAGCCAAAATAAATGATTTATCTTCATGTTAACGTATCCTGAGAGTGTATGAGGTCTGAAATGACTGCAGCCATTTTTGTTATCAGGGGAACTAATTTTAGGATGAAACTGACATGTTAAGAGTGAGCAGAGTGAAGAGAGGGAGCTTTGATTAAAGCCATTCCTACTTCTAATACTTGCAATCATACAAGTAAGTAAATGCCCATGTTGGTCTTGTCAGTATTGACTTTCTGCCTTCCTTCCCTGTTAAAATAATTTGTCAAAAGAAATTTTTACTAATATTATCAAATCTAAAATATTTCAATGCTGCTTTGAATTTTACAATTACTAAGATAGTTAACATCCAATTTCCAAAATTTGAATTGAACAATGTTTCTTCTGAATTTTTAACCAAAAAAAAAAAAAAATGTTAAAACTAGTTAGTATATATGTTGTGTCAGATCAAATTCCTACATGGGTCACTGATAAAAAAAATTATTTTAATTCTAACTGTGAACTAATCTCTTATTTAAAGTTACTCAATTTTGATATTTGTCACACTGGTCATACTTCCTTTAGTTGAAAGATTTTTTTTTCAGTTTTATTGAGATATAATTGACACATACCATTGTATATTTGTTGTTTAGTCATTGATTTGTCCCCAGTTCATTTGTGACCCCATGGACTGTAGCCCACCAGACTCCTTTGTCCATAGGATTTCTAAGGCAAGAATATTGGAGTGGATTGCCATTTCCTTCTCCAGGAGATCTTTCCCTCTCAGGAATCAAAGCCATATATCCTCCATTGGCAGGAAGATTCTCTGTCACTGATCCACCCGGGAAGTATTAGTTTAGATTGTACAGTGCAGTGATTCAATATATGTGTATAATGTAAAATGATTACTGCACTAAGTTTAGTTAACACATAATCTCAACTGGTTGCTATATTTCTCATATCAAAACTTTTAGGATGTGTTCTCTTAGACAATCTCAAATATTTAATATAGTATTGTTATCTGTAAAGAGCAATATTGCATAGGAACCTGGAATGTTAGGTCCATGAATCAAGGGAAATTGGAAGTGGTCAAACAGGAGATGGCAAGAGTGAATGCTGACATTCTAGGAATCAGCAAACTAAAATGGACTGGAATGGGTGAATTTAACTTAGATGACCATTATATCTACTACTGTGGGCAGGAATCCCTTAGAAGAAAGGAAGTAGCCATCATGGTCAACAAAAGAGTCCGAAATGCAGTACTTGGATGCAGTCTCAAAAATGACAGAATGATCCGTTCGTTTCCAAGGCAAACCATTCAATATCATGGTAATCCAAGTCTATTCCCCAACCAGTAATGCTGAAGAACCTGAAGTTGAATGGTTCTATGAAGACACACAAGATCTTTTAGAACTAACACACAAAAAAACATGTACTTTTCATTATAGGGGACTGGAATGCAAAAGTAGGAAGTCAAGAAACACCTGGATTTGATTTGCATTTGTCTGATAAAGTGATGTTGAGCATCTTTTCATGTGTTCGTTAGCCAGTCCAGGTTCGATGCATGAGACAGGGTGCTCGGGGCTGGTGCACTGGGATGACCAGAGGGATGGTATGGGGAGGGAGGTGGGAGGGGGGTTCAGGATGAGGAACACATGTACACCCGTGGTGGATTCATGTCAAGTATGGCAAAAACCACTACAGCATTTTAAAGTAATTAGCCTCCAATGAAAATAAATAAATTAAAAAAAAATAATAAACTAAATTCTTTTGCTAAAAAAAAAAGAAAGAAACAAAT
>NW_011494864.1:211321-211724 GCF_000754665.1 Bison bison bison | reverse complement strand
TGGCCTTGGAATACGGAACGAAGCAGGGCAAAGGCTAATAGAGTTTTGCCAAGAGAATGCACTGGTCATAGCAAACACCCTCTTCCAACAATACAAAAGAAGACTCTACACATGGACATCACCAGATGGTCAACATCGAAATCAGATTGATTTTATTCTTTGCAGCCAAAATGGAGAAGCTCTATACAGTCAGCAAAAACAAGAACAGGAGCTGACTGTGGGTCAGATCATGAATTCCTTATTTCCAAATTCAGACTTAAATTGAAGAAAGTAGGGAAAACCACTAGACCATTCTGATATGACCTAAATCAAATTCCTTATGATTATACAGTGCAAGTGAGAAATAGATTTAAGGGCCTAGATCTGATAGATAGAATGCCTGATGAACTATGGAATGAGGTTC
>NW_011494864.1:191586-210367 GCF_000754665.1 Bison bison bison | reverse complement strand
AAACTGTGGGAAATTCTGAAAGAGATGGGAATACCAGACCACCTGACCTGCCTCTTGAGAAATTTGTATGCAGGTCAGGAAGCAACAGTTAGAACTGGATATGGATCAACAGACTGGTTCCAAATAGGAAAAGGAGTACGTCAAGGCTGTATATTGTCACTCTGCTTATTTAACTTCTATGCAGAGTACATCATAAGAAATGCTGGACTGGAAGAAACACAAGCTGGAGTCAAGATTGCTGGGAGAAATATCAATAGCCTCAGATGTGCCGATGACACCACCCTTATGGCAGAAAGTGAAGAGAAACAAAAAGCCTCTTGATGAAAGTGAAAGAGGAGAGTGAAAAAGTTGGCTTAAAGCTCAACATTCAGAAACCTAAAATCATGGCATCTGGTCCCATCACTTTATGGCAAATAGATGGGGAAACAGTGGAAACAGTGTCAAACTTTAATTTCTGGCACCCAAAATCACTGCAGATGCTGAGTGCAGCCATGAAATTAAAAGACACTTACTCCTTGGAAGGAAAGTTATGACCAACCTAGATAGCATATTCAAAATCAGAGACATTACTTTTCCAACAAAGATCTGTCTAGTCAAGGCTGTGGTTTTTCCAGTAGTCATGTATGGATGTGAGAGTTGTACTGTGAAGAAAGCTGAGTGCTGAAGAATTGATGCTTTTGAACTGTGGTGTTGGAGAAGACTCTTGAGAGTCTCTTGGACTGCAAGAAGATCCAACAAGTCCATTCTAAAGGAGATCAGTCCTGGGTGTTCTTTGGAAGGAATGATGCTGAAACTCCAGTGTTTTGGCCCCCTGATGAGAAGAGTTGACTCATTGGAAAAGACACTGATGCTGGGAGGGATTGGGGTCGGAGGAGAAGGTGACAGCAGAGGATTAGATGGCTATATGGCATCACTGACTTGATGGACATGAGTTTGAGTGAACTCCAGGAGTTGGTGATGGACAGGGAGGCCTGGCGTGCTCCGATTCATGGGGTCGCAAAGAGTCAGACACGACTGAATGACTGAACTGAACTGTTATCTGTAGTTACAAAGAATAGCTAGGAGAGATAGCAAAGCCTTCTTAAGTGATCCATGCAAAGAAATAGAGGATACAATAGAATGGGAAAGACTAGAGATCTCTTCAAGAAGATCAGAGATACCAAGGGAACATGTCATGCAAAGATGTGCACAATAAGGACAGAAACCTTACGGACCTAACAGATGCAGCAGACATTAAGAAGAGGTGGCAAGAATACACAGAACTATACAAGAAACATCTTAATAACCCAGGTAACAATGATGGTATGATCAATGGACTAGAATCACACATCCTGGAGTGTGAATTCAATGGGCCTTAAGCATCACTATGAGCAAAACTAGAGTAGGTGATGGAATTCCAACTGAGCTATTTCAAATCCTAAAAGATAGTGCTGTTTAAGTGCTGCACTCAAAATGCCAGCAAATTTGGAAAACTCAGAAGTGGCCACAGGGCTGGAAAAGGTCAGTTTTCTAAAGAAAAAGCAATCCCAAAGAAAGGCAGTGCCAAAGAATGTTGAACCCACCACATAATTATGTTCATCTCACACACTAGTAAAGTAATGCTCAAAATTCTCTAAGCTAGGCAGCTCAGTTGGTAAAGAACACATCTGCAATGCAGAAGACCCCGGTTTGATTCCTGGATCAGGAAGATCCACTAGAGAAGGAATAGGTTGCCCAATCCAATATTCTGGCCTAGAGAACTCCATGGACTGTACAGTCCATGGGGTTGCAAAGAGACAGACATGATTGGGTGCCCAAATCAGGCTTCAACAGTATGTGAAACAACTTCCAGATGTTCAAGCTGGATTTAGAAAAGGGAGAGGAATCAGAGATCAAATGGCCGACATCCATTGGATCACAGAAAAAGCAAGATAATTCCAGAAAAATATCTATTTCTTCTTCAATGACTAAAGCCTTTGGCTACGTGCATCAAAAGAAACTGTGGAAAATTCTTAAAGCGATGGTAATGCTAGACCACCTTACCTGCCTCCTGAAAAATCTGTATGCAGGTTAGGAAGCAGCAGTTGGACCCAAACATGGAACAATGGACTGGTTCCAAATTGTGAAAGGAGTACATCAAAGCTGTATATTGTAATCCTGCTTATTTAACTTATATGAAGAGTATATCATGCAAAATGCTGGGCTGGATGAAGCATAAGTTGGAGTCAAGATTTCTGGGAGAAATAACAATAACATTAGATATGCAGATGACAGTATCCTTAGGACAGAAAGCCAAGAGGAACTAAAGAGCCTCTGTTGAAGGTGAAAGAGCAGAGTGAAAAAGATGGCTTAAAACTCAACATTCAAAGATGTAGATCTTAACATCTGGTTCTATCAGTTCATGGCATATAGATGGGGAAACAATGGAAACCGTGAGAGACTTTATTTTCTGGGACTCTAAAATCACTGCAAATGGTGACTGAAGCCATAAAATTAAAAAAACACTTGCTCATTGGAAGAAAAGCTATGGCAAACCTAGACATCATATTAGAAAGCAGAGACATTCCTTGGCTGACAAAGGCCCATCTAGTCAAAGGTATGTTTTTTCCAGTGGTCATGTATGGATGTGAGAGTTGGACTGTGAAGAAAGCTGAGTGCCAAAGAATCTCTGCTTTTGATCTGTGGTGTTGGAGAAGACTCTCGAGAGTCCCTTAAACTACAAGATCAACCCAGTCAATCCTAAAGGAAATCAATTCTGAATTTTCATTAGAAGGACTAGATACTGAAGCTGAAGTTCCAATACTTTGCCCACCTGATGGGAAGTACTGACTCATTTGAAAAGGCCTTGATGCTTGGAAAGATTGAAGGCAGGAGGAGAAAGGGATGGCAGAGGATGAAATGGTTGGATGGCATCATTGACTGAACTCGTGTACATGAGTTTGAGCAAGCTCTCAGATTTGGTGTTGGACAGGAAGCCCTGTGTGCTGCAGTCCATGTGATTGCAAAGAATCTGGCACGACTGAGTCCTGAATGACTGACTGACCTATAGTTACCATGTTGTAATCATATGTCCAGAACTCATCTTAAAATTGGAAGTTTGTACCGTTTTCCTTCCTTCACCCAGGTCCCACCCACTCACCTACCCACCATGTCCTCCAGCAAACACAAATTGTTTCCCTATTTTTATAGTGTTGGTTTTGTTTTAAATTCAACTAAAGCTGAGTTCATATGGTATCTGTCTTTTTCCTGACTTATTTTAATTAACATAATAAACTCAAACTTCAGCTATGTTGTCTCAAATGTTATTGTTGTTTAGCCCTAAGTTGTGTCCTACTCTTTTGCAACATCATGGACCATAGCCCATCAGGCTCCTTTGTCAATTGGATTTCCCAGGCAGGATTTCTGGAGACCCATCGATTGAACCTGAGTCTTATGCAGGTGTATTATTTACCACTGAACTACCAGGAAAGACCTGTCACAAATGGCAACATGGTATTATTAATAAGTTTGTCACATTTTTTTATTCCATGTATCCAAAAACACTTGGATTGTTTTTATGTCTTGGCTGTTGTAAATAATGCAACAAAAATGAAGGGGGAGATATCTCTTCAAGATGATAAATTTATTTCCTTCAGATGTATTCTCAAAAGTATATCACTGATATCAGGGAACTACATTCAATATCTTATAAAAATCTATAATGGAAATAACACATATAAGTGCATATAAAGATATACATATATATATATAATCATTTTGCTGTATACCTAAAACTACCACAATATTGTAAAGCACAGTTCAATTAAAAATTAAAATAATAATAAGCTGAGCACCAAAGAATTGATGCTTTTGAACTGTGGTGTTGGAGAAGACTCTTGAGAATCCCTTGGACTGCAAGGAGATCCAACCAGTCCATACTAAAGGAGATCAATTCTCGGTATTCATTGGAAGGACTGGTGGCTGAAGCTGAAACTCCAATACTTGGGCCACCTCATGCAAAGAGTTGACTCATTGTAAAAACCCCTGATGCTGGGAGGGATTGGGGTCAGGAGGAGAAGGGGACAACAGAGGATCAGATGGTTGGATGGCATTACCGACTCAATGGAGATGAGTTTGAGTAAGCTCCAGGAGTTGATAATGGACGGGGAGGCCTGGCATGCTGTGGTCCATGAGGTCACAAAGAGTCAGACACGACTGAGTGACTGAACTGAACTGAACTGATTATATATATATATATATATATATATACACACACACATATACATACATGCATCAGAGAAGGCAATGGCAACCCACTCCAGTACTCTTGCCTGTAAAAATCCCATGGACAGAGGAGCCTGGTAGGCTGCAGTCCATGGGGTCTCTAAGAGTCGGACATGACTGAGCAACTTCACTTTCATGCATTGGAGCAGGCAATGGCAACCCACTCCAGTGTTCTTGCCTGGAGAATCCCAGGGACAAGGGAGCCTGGTGGGCTGCCGTCTATGGGGTCGCATAGAGTCAAACACGACTGAAGTGACTTAGCAGCAGCAGCAGCATTCTGACCAATTTGAGACAATACCTCATTGTGGATTTGATTTGCATTTCTCTAATAATTAACAGTTTTAACATCTTATCATGTGCTTGTTGACCATCAGCATGTTTTCTTTGGAGAAATGTCTGGGTGTTCCTCCCTTTTTTTGATTGTGTTGCTTGTTTTATTTATTTATTTTTAGCAGAGTGAAAAATTTTAATTCCACTAAAACTCAGATGTACAGAGAAAATGTGTTGTATGTCTTTATTAATTTATTTATTATAATTGAAGTCTAATTACTTTACAATATTGTGGTGGTTTTTCCCATACGTTGATATTGAGTGGTATGACCTGTTTGTGCATTTTGAAAAATAAGCACTTTTCAGTCACATCACTTATAATTATTCTGTCCCATTCCAGAGATTGTTTTATTGTTTTTTATGGTTTCCTTTGCTGTGCAAAGTCTCACAAATTTGATTAGGTTCCATTTGTTCGTTTTTGCTTTATTTCCATTGCAATGTGAGCCTTATCTAAGAAGACATCACTACCATTTATATGAGAAAAAGTTTTGCCTTTGTTCTTTTCTAGTATTTTTTGATATGTGTCTTATGTTTAAGTCCTGAAGCCATTTTGAGTTTGTTTTTGTGTATGATATGAGGGAGTGTTCTAATTTCATTGATTTACTTGCAACTGTCCAGCTTTCTCAATACCACCTACTATACAGACTGTCTTTTTTTCATTGTGTTATTACCTCCTTTGTTGAAGATTAACTGTAGATTTGTGGGCTTATTTCTGGGGTCTCTATTCTATTCTGTTGCCCTTTACATCTGTTTTTGTGCCAATACTGTGTCATTTTGACTACTGTAGCCTTGTAGTATGTCTAAAGTCTGGATTATGCCTCCAGCTTTGTTCTTTGTCCTCAGTATTGTTTTGACAATTCTGGGTCTTTTGTGGTTCCATATAAATTTTAGAATTGTTTGTTTTAGTTCCATGAAAAATTCCATAGGTAATTTAATTGGGATCACATTAAATATGTAGGTTATTTTGTGTAGTATGTCATTTTAACAATATTAATTCTTTCAGTTGACGAGCATGTAATATCTTTTAATTTATTTCATCTATCATCTATTTTTTTTTAATCAGTGTGTTCTAGTTCTCAGGTTTTGGGTCTTTTATCTCCTTGGTTAGCTTTATTCCTAGATATTTTATATTCTGATACATTTTTAACTGTATATATATATAAACTTTCTCACATTTCTTTGTTGGTGTAATGAAATGCAACAATTTCTGTATTAATCTTTATCCTGCTACCTTACTGAATTCATTTGCTAGTTCTAATAATTTTTGTGTGGTATCTTTAGGGTTTTCTCTATAGAGTATTATGTCATCTGCATATAATGGCAATTTTACCTCCTCTTTTCTAATTTTTATACCTTTTATTTCTTTTTTCTTGTCCTACTGCTGTGAGTAAGACTTCCAATCCTGTGTGAAATAGAAGTCATGAACGTGGGCATCCTCATTTTGTTCCAGCATTTAGTGGGAAGATTTTCAACTTTTCACCACTGAGTATTACTTTGGCTGCTGGTTTTGTCATTAACAGTATTTATTATGTTGAGATATGTTCCCTCTATACCGACTTTGGTGAGAGTTTTTATTATGAATGGATGTTGAATTTTATCAAAGGAATTTTTTTTACATCTGTTGAGATAATCATGTTTTTTTTTCTTCTTCTTTCCTTTTGTTGTTGTGGTGTATCACATTGGATTATTTGTATATGCTGAACCATCCTTTTGACCATGGAGTGAATCCAACTTGATAATGGTGTATCCTTTTTATGTGTTATAAGATTACTAATATTTTGCTGAGGATTTTTCCACCTACATTCATCAAAGGTATTGGCCTGTAGTTTTACTTTTTTTTTTTTTTTTTATTTTGCAGTACCTCATTCTAGTTTTGGTATCAGGATAATGGTGGTTTCATAGAAAACTTTGGTAGTGTTCCCACTGCTTCAGCCTTTTTGAAGAGTTAGAGAAGGATAGTTGAAAGTTATTCTTTGTGTGTTCCCTAGTGAAGCCATCTACTCCTGGACTTTTGTTTGCAGGAAGATTTTTTGTTTTGTATTTTGTTTGATTTTATTTCACTTTTATTGATTGGTCTATTCATGTTATCTGTTTCTTCTGATTTAGTTTTGACAGCCTGTGTGTTTCTAGAACATTGTATATATCTTCTAGGTGTAAAACTGTAATATTTTTTTTATGATTTTTTTTTTTGTATTTCTGTGTTAAGAGCTATTTCTCATCTTTAATTTTTATTTAGTTTATTTGTGTACTCTCTCTCTTCTTGGTGAAACTTGTTAGAGGTTTGTTTTCCTTCTGAAAAGGTAGCTTTTGGTTAATTGACTTTTTTTTTCTTCTAATTTTTATCTCTATTATAATTATTTCTTCTCTGATCTTGATTATCTTCTTCCTTCTGCTGACTTCAGGTTTTGTTTGTTGTTCTTTTAAATTACTTTAGGTGGTAGCCTAAGTTTTTAGGACTTCCCAGGTGGCACAGTGGTAAGGAACCCACCTGCCAGTGCAGGAGACACAAGAGATGTGGGTTTGATCCCTGAGTTGGGAAGATTCCCTTGAAGAAGGAAATGACAACCCACTCCAATCTTCTTGCCTGGAGAACCCTAGGGATAGGGGAGCCTGGTGGGCTACAGTCCATGGGGTCACAAGGAGTCAGGAATAACTGAACAACTGAGCACACAGGCTAAATTGTTCATTTTAGACTTTTTTATTTCTGAGGAAGACAATTATTACTTTGAATTTCCCTCTTAAGACTGCTTCTGCTGCATGCCATAGAATTTGTATTGTTGTGTTTTCATTGTCATTTTTCTTGAGGTACTATTTGTCATTTCATCATTGATCAATTGTTTGTTTTTAGTAGAAAGTTACATAGTCTCCATGAATTCTTTTTTTTTTTCATTTTTCTTTATGAGGTTCATTTCTAGTTCATGCCATTGTGGACAGAAAAGATACTTGAAACAACTGCTATCTTCTTAAAGTTATTGAGACTTGTTGTGTGTCCTAATGTGTGATCTATCTTAGATTATTTTCTTTGCATACTCAACAATAGTTGCATGATATATATATATATGTACATAGATATAGATATTATATATATATAGTCCTATAGATAGCAATTAAGTCTAATTCTTCTATTGTATAATTTAGGATCTCTGTTGTCTTACTGATTTCTGTCAGAAACATTGATATTAGTGGGGTGTTTAAATTCTGGTCAATTTCTGTCTGTATGTCTATTACATTTGTTTTATATATTTAGGTGCTGTTATATTGGGTGTATATATTTAACAATTGTAATATCAGCTTATATAATGATCCTTTTATCATAATATAGTGTTGTCCTTTACCCTTCTTTATGATCTTTTATTTAAAACCTATTTTGTTTGATATAAGTGTTGCTTCCTGGCTTTCTTGTCATTTTCTTTTGCATGAAATAGCTTTTACCTTCCCCTCACTTTTAATCTATGTTTTACTTTTACCCTACAATGGGTCTCTTGTAGGCAGCATATTTTAGGTTCTTATTTTATTATAACTTCCACTCTATGTCTTTTGTTTGGAGCTTTTAGTCCATTGAGAATAGTGTAATTATTGATTGGTGTGTATTTATTGCCATTTTATTTAATAAACCATGTTTCCCAGTTGACTTTATATTTATTCTTTTTTCTTTTCGTGTGTGTGTGTGTGTGTGTGTCTGATAGTTTTATTTTGTATTATGCTTGAATTCATTTATTTTTCATTTTTTGCAAATATATTGTATATTTTTTATTTTTTTTTTCACTCTGGTTTTCAAGCATGTTAACCCATAAACTTTATCTACTTACTTCAGACTGATAGCTATATAAACTCACATGTATTCCAGAAGATTTACATTTTCTTCTTTCCTTGCTTTGTAATAAAACTACCTATGCACTGGCTTATTTAAGTAACATTCTGTCTTTTTACGTAGTTGCATTTCCTATTGTGATTTTCCTCTTTCCTATAGGTTCTTGCTTCTTTTATATATAAAGAAGACTTTTCAATGTTTATTTTATGATAGGTTTAGTATTGCTGTATTAATTTACATTTGCTTGACTGAGTAATTTATCTCTTTTTTTATTCTACCTGATAATTTACTGGGTAGAGTATCCTGGGTTATAGTTTTTTTGTTTTTTTTTTTCCTCGCTTTTAGGATTTTGAATGTATCTCACCACTCCCTTCTGACTTGCTAGGATTCTGTAGAGAAGTCAGCTAATAGCCTGATGGAGGTTCTCTTGGAACCAACTCTTTGTTTTTTCCCTTACTGCCTTTAGAATCCTACATCTTTAACTTTTGCCATTTTATTTATTATATGTTTTGGTGTGAATCTGCTTGCTTTCATCTTGTTTAAGCTACTCAGTGCTTCTTCAATATCTGTTTCCTTGTTTAAGTTTGGTAAGTTTTCACCAATGACCTCATCAAATAAATTTTTGATCCCCATCTCTCTTCCTTCTCCTTCTAGAATCCCATAGGTTACATGGGTTACATATACTTTTATATATATTATATTATATATGTAATATATTATATATATATATATACTTTATATATTATCCCATAGATATTGCTCATATATTGCTTTTATTTAATTTATTCCTTTCTGTCTGCTGTTCTGATTGGGTGATTACTATTACTTTATTTTCCAGATCATTTATTCACCCTTTTGTATAATTTAGTCTGTTATTCATTGTTATTCATTGCCTTTAGCTCAGTTTTTATTTCAGCTGTAATCTAATTTTGATTGACTTCTCTTTATAATTTGTAGTTCCTTGTTACAGTGATCTGCATTTCCTTCTATAGTCCTTCTTAATTTCTTTGACAATTTTTATCTCTTTTTGAACTCAGGGTTCTGGTAGACTGGAAAGGTATGTTTCATTATTTAGGGGATTTACTTTGTTCCTTCCATTCATTATAGTTTCTGCTTATTCTTTTACATGCATTTCTCTGACCCTCTGAATTTAGGAAAAACAATGATCCACTGTGGTCTTGAAGGGCTATTTTTGTGTAATGTATCTCTTTTGTATTCTACCTGATAATTTGCTGGGTAGAGTATCCTAGGTTGTAGTTTGTTTTTTTGTGTTTTTTTTTCCCCTTTTTAGGATTTTGAATGTATCTTGCCACTCCCTTCTGCCCTGCCATAAGATTTATGTGTTACTGTCTCTGTGCAGCTTGTGTGAGTATAATATTTTTGGTGTGAAGATTGACTTTTGTATGGATACCTGCATTGTCTTTCCTCAGAGTACGATTGTCATTGTTCTCTTGATAGGAGGTGTGTTTGGTATTGTGGTAACCAGAGCCTACACTGACTATCAGGTGGGCCTCCTCTTTGTTCTGTGGTTAGAATAGCCCTATGGGAGCAGTGAATGTGCCCCAGTTGTTGGAGCAAAGGTGTATAGATCAGGTTCTGAGCTGTAGTATGAAGTAAGTGGGATCAAAACTCTCCCACTGGTAAAAAGTGGCTTCATATTCTCCCTCAATAGCTATCAGCAGGGACTTGTGACCCTAGACTTCTCCTGACACTTTAGTGTGTGCACCCACAAAGACTGATCTTGTTTTTGACACCTCCCCTGGAACCAACTCCTCTGTGGGAAGTATGATAATTGGTTTGGACCCACTTCCAGTACATGTGAGCTCCCAAAGTCAGCTGAAGCCACCCCTACTGTGGGAGTGCAGACAATCATTATAGATGCCAGCCCCACCTTTTGGCTTGTGTGTATTCCCAAAACCCATGGCTGCCAGCACTTCACCTAGCAATGAACATGCTGACAATGAGGCTCTGATGGCAGAACCATGCCATGCCTTTTATACCATAATAATGGGTTTCCTATGGTAAGCTTCCAATCTTTCCTGGAGGCTCAGTGGCAAAGAATCTGCCTGCCAATGCAGGAGACACACATTCAGTCCCTGGGCTGGAGAAGATCCCCTAGAGAAGGAAATGGTAACCTTCTCTGGTATTCTTGCCTGGGAAATCCCATAGACAGAGGAGCCTGGTAGGCTACAGTCCATGGGGTCGCAAGAGTTGGATATGACTTAGCGACTAAACAATAAACAACAACAATGGTAAGCCCACATTCCATTCTGCACATACCTCCAGAGCAGCCTCTATCACAATCCAGGCCCTGTGGGTGGTCTCTGCATTACCAATCAGATCCTCTCACCAAGTCTGCCTGCTGAAGCTGGAGTTTCAGCACCCAGCTGCAGCATAAACTAGGAGGTGCAAGTCTTATGTGGGAGAGTGTGATCATGTGGCAAGGAATGCCTGTGCTGCCCCTCTCTACCCTGCTGGGAAGGAAGCCAGTTCTTGCACCCTGCTTTCGAGCAAATTCTAGACAACTGCAGCTCCCTATATGACCCAGTAAATCTCCCAGCAGGTGAAGGAGGTTCCCAGGGTGAGAGAACCTTCTCTCTTCCACAATTCCCTCCCAGGGGTGCAGGCCCTTTCCAGATTTTATTTTTCCCTCTCATTCTACCTGGATATATAAGGATCATTCTTATTACTTTGATTGTATAAAATATCTTCTGTCAGCTTTTAGTTGGTATTCTGGGTAAATTGTTCCATTTGGAGATGTGTGTGCATGTGTGTGTGTGTGTGTATGTGTATATATATATATATATATAATTTATATGTTTGTGGGATGAAGTGAGACACACATCCTTTTATTCTGCCATCTTCAACTCCTCTCAGTAATAAAGTTGACCAAGGGGGTGAAAGATCTGTACATTGAAAATTATAAAACATTGATGAAGGATATTGAAGAAGACACAAATAAATGGAAGACTGTTTTGTAATTAGGGACTGGAAGAATTAATGTTTTTAAAATATCATATTACCCAAAATTATCTATAGATTCAATGCAATTCCTTTCAGGATTCCAATATCAACTTTTAGAGAAACAGAAGAATCTTATAGTTTACATGGAATTATCAAATATCCCAAATAGCCACAATGATCTTGAGAAAGAAACCCAGAGACATCTCACTTCTTGATTTCAAGCTTTATTAGAAATGAATAGTAATCAAAACAGTATATTACTGGCATAAAATAAATATACCAATAATGGGATAGAATTGAGAGCTCAGAAATAAAATCATATGTTGTCAACTAATATGTCTCCCTTAACAAGGGAGAAAGAGTGATTGCATAAAGCCATGGATTTTATTTGTTTTACCCAGAAGGCCAGTAAAACCAAAATTTCTTACGATAGTAAAACAAACAAACCCTCAGTGAGTTGAAGAACACTATTTTAGTATGTAATCCATTATATGACAAATTCACACAGGTGAAAATGACATTGATGGTTAAGTTTATTAATAATTCTTCAGGCAAAACCATCACAAAAATCAAGAACATTCTTTGATCTTATTTGAAAATCATAAGTAATAAGATTGTTCATATTTAGTGATAGTAACCTCAAGCATATACACATATGCATTAACCTCCCTTTTAAATCATTCTGTTGATACTGGTGGTAGCTTTTAAAAATATATAATAAAACTAACAGTTCATTATAATTAATGAT
Source organism: Bison bison bison (assembly GCF_000754665.1). NCBI lineage: Eukaryota > Metazoa > Chordata > Mammalia > Artiodactyla > Bovidae > Bison > Bison bison. Next base: position 198,272 of record NW_011494864.1, on the reverse strand, counting down.
ACATAAATAAATGAAGAGACTTGAGGACTTTTAAATGAAAAATGAAAACGTCTCTTTCCACAATTCATTTTTAACTTTTCAGGTTCTTCAAATTTTTTTCAGGAATTGTTTATACATACACAAAAGGATATGTGTAATTTTTCTCTCATTTAATCATTATTTCTTTCTTCCTCTTTCCCTCTCTTCCTTCTTTTTTTCTTTTCTTCCTTTCTTCTTTCCTTCCACCCCTTCACCTTCCTCTTTCTTTCTTTCTTTCCTTCTTTTTCTTCCTTTTCTTTATCTTTTTCTTTTCTTGCCTTTTTTCACATGCGTTTTGTGTAACACTTGCTTGTGTTTTGCATAAAACATATATTGGGGCTCTGTTATATGAGTACAAATCATTGATTTTAATGGCAACATAATATTCCATAGTATGTAAATACCACAAATTATTATTTATATATGTAGCCATATTTTTGTTATTTTCAAAATTGTGTTCATACAAATATAATAGCAATGGATATATTTCCAATTCAAGTGTCTTTTATACATGGTATTCTATTTTTCTGTATATTGCTGAACTAAAATTAATTGTTAAAATTATGTTCATTTAAATGTTCTAAATATTACAACATTCCTACAAAAATGTTGCATAATTTTTTTATTCTAACAGAGCCATATAATAGTGCCTTTTCTCTACATGCTAATCTGTGTGCCTTTGGAATACAATGTCTTCAGATTTTTGTTCACTATTAAAATGCTTTATATATGTGTGTGTGTGTGTGTGTGTGTGTGTGTGTGTGTGTATTGAGGTGCATGCATGTTAAATTATATATATATAAAATGCATTTATTATTCATTTGTGTGTGCATACACAAATATATACACACACACTCACTGTTTTCCTGGGATGTCCATGTAATTGAAAGTAGAAGTTCCCTCTTGAACCTGTTCAGGTGGATTGTAATTGGAGCATTCATTGACAAGCTTCTTTTCAGCAATTTGCTATTCCAGTAATGATTGTTCTCCTGCTCCTTTGTGAAATGAACAAGGTCCAGGTCAAGTCAATTATGAAGGAAGAAAACACTGAAATTAATGCAAATCACTCGAAATAGGTTTAAGTAACCCTAGATTTGTTTAAGTAACACTTAATTTAAAGAATGCTTGAAATCTTAATTTGTCAATGACTCCTTTTCCAACTAAGTAAACCTGAAATGTAGATGCAGCCTTCAAGAAATCACTGACATAGCAATACTCTTTCCTAGCATCCAGCAAAATGCTGCAGTTGCAAAATTACTGATTTCCATCTTCAACAGCAAGGGGGCCTATTTCTAGACAGAAAAAGTTCTGTGCTTTATAAGCAGGTAAAAATATGCTGATTCCTAAAGGGATCAGTGATTCAATCATTCATTCAACCATCCACTCAGCAAACACTTTTAGTATGTTATTTCTAAGAGAATGCTATCATCCTTCCTTAGAAATAAGGCACACCTGCTTTGAAAGCTAATTTTATCTCTGGCTCTTTGACTTTGACTAAGTCATTCAAATTCTCAGAGATAACATTCTCACCTATAAATGGAGACAAATAATCCTTCCCCTGAAGTACCTTCAGTATTTAACAAGAACGTGTGTATAAGACCTGATGAGTGGGCACTTAGTAGTTACTCTATTCTCCTGCTCTCCATCATTCATCAGTGTCTATGATTGTCCCAATAACCCAGTCATCAGCGGTAGATTCCTGATTTAACAGGATCCATAAGTATAACACTGATGTCTATTTTTAAATTGCTCATGGATCATTTAATACTGCATATATAGATATTCTCCTCATTTTATACACTATACTTCCTTAACACTTTAATCTTGCCTCTGTGTTTTCTATACTTGTAACAGGTGATTGAATTATATTTTGTTGTGCCTTGCTAACAACCAAACTTGATGGTTTCCATAAGCATTCTATGTTGTAAAAAAATTTTTAAAAGTACATGCTGTACTTCTAAGAATGTACATGTACATTCTTAGCTTTACCTAAATTTTTAAGAATTTTGCTTTTCCAAATATTGCCATTTTTTTTGTCCTATCAGTTATTTCTTTTAAACAAAATGTAGCTCTGCTCTAGATCCCTGACCTTCTCAATTCATGTACACTCCTAAAGGTGAAAAAAAAAAAACTTGTTATTTCCTAGTTTGCATTTCCACCTAAAGGCACTTCACACTCATCTGTCCTTTATTTAACATATTATTTCCTTCCCAAAATCATTTCCTTGACCTTCAATGTAAATTTCAGTGAACAACTCTGGAGTAATTCTGACAGCACTCATGGGAAATTGGGAGTCATCTTTTGGTGGCCTTTCCCTGTCTATTTATATTGAAAAGTTACTTAACACTGTCTGTTTCACATCCTAAATATCTGTTATCAATCGTATCCTCTCTATATTTACTATTAGCACCTTTATTCAAGTCATATTTAATTTTTACCTGAAATTCAACAGATATGGTTCTTACCATACAAGGATGTACATATTCCTTCATAATCTTTTCTCTGTGTTACTCTTTATCCATCTTCTCTTATCTTCACTTCCTCAATGTATTTTGTTATTCCAACCCTACAATGTTTGCACATAGTAAGTACTAGAAAGTGAGGACATCCTGAATCCTGTCATCCCTGCAAAGAATTCATGCAGATGACCATAAAGCAATGAAAAGATGCTCAACATCACTGATAATTAGAGAAATACAAATTAAGACTCCAATGCAGTATCACTTCACACCAGTCAGAATGGATATCATCAAAATGTCTACAAACAATAAATGCTAGAGTGGCTGTTGAGAAAAGAGAACCCTCCAACACTGTTGGTGGGAATGTAAATTGGCACAGCCACTATGGAGAACAGTGTGTTGTGTTGTTGTTTAGTTGCTAAGTTGTGCCTAACTGTTTTGCAATCCCATGGACTCTAGCCAAAAAAACTTTAATGGAGTGATTTAAATCTTTCTTTTCTGTATTCATTCTCTATGTGTTAATTGTTCAACTCCAGCTGTTTGACTTACAAGTTTTTCTTCAGCCACGTTCAAGTCAATAAGTTTGAATGATAAATCTGTAGTGAACAGGGGTTGAAAAGGTTTAAAGTAATATTTTTATTGAAAAAGTAGAGTAGCACCATAGTTCAATATTTTAATAATAATCCTAGTACCTCTGTGTTTAGACATGTGCTTTTTATCTCATGTCATCCAAAAGAAGTTGAGATGGTTATGTAGTGTTAGACCTGTACAATTCAGTGTGTTGTGTTGTGTTGTGTTGTGTGTATGTGTTCAGTCATATCCAGCTCTTTGCAGTCCCATGAACTGTAGTCCACCAGGCTTCTCTGTCCTTGGAATTTTCCAGGCAAGAATACTGGAGTTGATTGCCATTTCCTCTTGCAGGGGACCTTCCTGACCCAGGGATCAAACCCTCCTCTCTTGTGTCTCTTGCATTGGCAAGAAGAGCCTTTACCACTGTGCCACCTAGGAAGCCCAACAATTCAGTAGCTTGCTTTTACATTTCTACTCTGGTTTTTATGGACATCTATACTTTAAATTAATTTTTGAATTTTAAGCAGGAGCTTACTGTGAGTGCAACAAATAGGAAGGCATTCTTCAAGCTCTAAATGGAATAAGCTTTGTTTGGTGATGCCTTTCTTTGCTAACTACATAAACTTAAACACTTATTGCTAAGGGTTCCCTTGACATTGAGATTGGATTAGAGTTATTTGCCTTTGATGTTCTTTTCCATAATCATCCATGAACTCCTTGAGTGCAGGGAGCATATTTTATTGTTCTCAAAACAAGTAAAAAGGGAGAAAATGTAGGAAGCAAGGGAATGGGTTGAATAAAATAGTCTCTGAATATTTTGTAACTATATAATACGTTATCTCAGATCTCATTTCTCCCTTTAATGACTTCTGATTGTCTCTGTGTCTACCAGGACCCTATCTAGACTAATTTGTATCCTAGTATTTTTCCTTTTCTTTTCTTGCATTGTATCTACCATTTCTCTCAGGCAACTGTGAACTAGCTGTTTGTAAGAAAGCATCTCATTTAATTAATTCATATTAAGGATTGGCTAACAGATAATTTTATATGGTGTCCATTAAGATCTTAGTATTTAAAAAAATACAAAGTATGGATCTCTGCCTTAGCTCATTCAGACTACAGTAAAAAGGTACCATGGGATACTGTTCTTTGCAATACCAGATTTTACTTTTGTCACCAGGCTCATCAGCAAATAAGCATTCTATCCACTTTGGCCCAGACACTTCATTCATTCTGGGGCTATTGGTAATTCTCCTCCACTCTTCCCTAGTAGCATATTGGACACTCATCTTTTGGTGTAATATCTTTTTGGCCTTTTATACAGTTCATGAGGTTCTCACGGCAAGTATACTGGGGTGGTTTGCCATTCCCTCCTCCAGTGGATCATGTTTTGTCAGAACTCTCTGCTGTGACCTGTCCGTCTTGGGTGGCCCTGTGCACCATGGCTTATAGCTTCATTGAGTTATATAAGCCCCTTCTCCACAACAAGGCAGTGACCCATGAAGGGGAAAGTGTTAGTCACTCAGTCGTGTCCAACTCTGTGCAAACCAATGGATGGTAGCCCACCAGGCTCCTCTGTCCATGGGATTCTCCAGGCAAGAATACTGGAGTGGGTTGCCATTCCCTTCTTCAGGGGATCTTCCCAACCCAGGAATTGAACCCAGGTTTCCTGCATTGTAATCAGATTCTTTATGAGTAGCCAACATGATGTCACCTGCCAAAAATATTTTAATCATGAGAAATGTTGGGCTGGATGAGCTACAAGCCAGAATCAAGACAGGTGGGAGAAACAGCAACAACCTCAGATATGTGGATGCTATCACTCTAATGTCAGAAAGCAAAGAGGAACTAAAAAGCCTCTTGATGACGGTGAGGGAGGAGAGTGAAAGAGCTGGCTTAAGACTAAATGTTAAAAAAACTAAGATCATGATATCCAGCCCCATTACTGCATGGCAAATAGAAGGGGAGAACTTGGAAGTAGTGACAGATTTCCTCTTCTTGGGCTCTAAAGTCACTGTGGACAGTGACTGCAGCCATGAAATAATAAGACAACTGCTTCCTGGAGGAAAGCAGTGACAAACCTAGACAGCGTGTTGAAAAGCAAAGACATTATTCTGCCGACAAAGGTCCGTATAGTCAAGGTGATGGTCTTCCCAGTGGTCATGTAAGGTTGTGAGAGCTGGAATGTAGAGAATGCAGAATGCCAAAGAATTGAAGCCTTCAAACTCTGGTGCTGGAGAAGACTCCTGAAAGTCCCTTGGACAGCAAGGAGATCAAACTAGTCAATCTTAAGGAAGATCAACCCTGAATATTCACTGGAAGAACTGATGCTGAAACTGGAACTCCAGTATTTCGGTCATCTGGTGTGCACAGACGGAGAAGGCAATGGCACCTCACTCCAGTACTTTTGCCTGGAAAATCCTGTGGACGGAGGAGCCTGGTGGGCTGCAGTCCATGGGGTCGCTAGAGTCAGACACGACTGAACGACTTCACTTTCACTTTTCACTTTCATGCATTGGAAAAGGAAATGGCAACCCACTCCAGTGTTCTTGCCTGGAGAATCCCAGGGATGGATAAGCCTTCTGTCTCTGGGGTTGCACAGAGTCGGACACGACTGAAGCAACTTAGCAGCAGCAGCAGCAGCAGCAGCATTGCATACAGACAATTCATTGGAAAAGTCCCTGATGCCAGGAAAGATCAAGGGCAGAAGGAGAAAAGGGCATCAGAGGATGAGATGGCTGGATAGCATCACCAACTCAATGAACGTTGAATTTGGGAAAACTCTGGGAGATTGTGAGGGACAGGGAGGACTGGCATCCTGCAGTACATAGGGTCGCAGAGTCGGACACAACCAGGCAACTGAACAACACAGTACCATAGACTGGATGGCTTATAAATGCCAGAAATTGATTATTCACTGTTCTGGAGACTGGAAGTCCAAAATCAGAGTGCCAGCATAGTCCCCTCTAGTGAGAATCCTTTTCTGAGCTGCAGATTGCCAACTTCCCCTTTATCCTCACATGATGTACAGGGGCCTAGGGAGTTCTGTGAGATCTCTTTTATAAAGACAGCGATCCCAATATGAAGACTCTGCCCTTATGACCTAATCGTCTCCCAAAGGCCCCAGTCCCTCACGCTGTCATATCAGGGGTTAGCATTTCAATGTATGAATTGTGAGCAAGGGGACACTAATCTTCAAGACATACTAATCTCTAATTGTAGAAATTAACTGTTCAATTTGGAAAAATAAAGGCATTGGTCGTTAGTACCTGTCACAATCCTACTCTGATTACTATTTTCAGAAGGGATAAATAACATGCTCACTAATTTTAGAAGCTAGTATATATGGAGAGCTGTTAGAGTTTTTGGCTTAAAGGTTTTTTTCAATATGACTTTTGAATAATTCACTCTGGTTATATAGGCAGTAGGCCCAAACATCAATGTTATAAAACTGTCAGAGAGTTTGCTATACAGGATAAATCTAGCCATTGGAAAATTGTGTGGTCCTCATAGCTGCCTATCTGTTTCTTTATAAATGCAAGGTTTGGAGCCTGGAAGATAACACAATTAGTTCCCTTCCTCCTTAAATTACATATACTTTCCAGTTTTGCCTTTTTTTTTTTTTTTTAATAATGTGAA
>NW_011494864.1:189727-191486 GCF_000754665.1 Bison bison bison | reverse complement strand
CCCCTTTTTTTTTTTTTTTTTTTTTTAAATAATGTGAAACCTCTGTATTTCTCCAAGTCAGGGAGAACACAGGCCTCAATGTGTTGTAGAAGGATCATCTTCTTTTACCCGCTTAGAATTTTCTGAACCTAATCAGCAAGGAGCCTGATTATTGGCCCATAAATGAATGACACGCTCCAGGCTAAGGGCAAGCTAATTGCCAAGTTGAAATTCTATGTGAGCTTATACTGTGTGTTCTTTTAAATTTTCCAGATAACAATAGATCAGGTACAGTGGCTTCTGCTTCCATGTTTGAGGTGCTTGACTAAACAAGAGGTAATCCCTCACCTTAGGCTACTGCATTATGCATCCCAGTTTGTTGCTCTGAGTATTTTTGACAGTTTTAACATTTGTTAAATGTTAAATGGTTGATCTTGGACTTTTTTTGATCCATGAATCTGAATGGCCTGGCTTGTCCTCATGCTCATTTTTCCTTGACCAACAAAGCTGTCCAGGAGTCTGTCAGGGTCTGAGCCAGAAATCAAAGTTTCCACAAAGATAAATAAAAATAAATTTATTTTCCAAAAAAATGTGTTTATGATTATGTTTAAAAAAGAAAAGTAGAAGAAATTGTGTATGTATCTGGTTCTAACAGTGCAAATGTTTCTAGGTTATTAACAACAGGAGAATAACTAAATTGCAGTCAGTCAATAGCTGTAAGTCTTGAGAAGCAGAGAATAATGTAGCCTAAATGGATTACTAAAATGTATTATAGTTACAGAAAACTTTAATACCTATATGGTTTTTAATAGAAGAACAAAGTACTTTGACAGAAGTACTGTTTTTGGAACATTGTGTTTTTAAATCCCTTGGGAAAAAAAAAAAAAGTACTTCTTTAGATGTAGTGGCACACGACAGTTATTCTCTGACGTTAATACATTTATAATTGTCATTATATGGGAGTAATTACACTGCCTCCCTTTAAAATATGTATATTATGCAGATTTTTATACATAAAACCATTATCTTTTTGGAATGAAGGCTGTTCTGTGCACCTAGTCTTGTGACTGCTTTTCTGTGTACCACTATGTTATTCTTAGCATTCTGTGTTGCTATTTGTTTTAGATAATTTGTGTTTTATAATAGTCATTGAAAATTTAAGTAGATACATAAGTGATGAAACCAGTAATAGGGTCTGTGTAGGAACATTAACGGAGAAGGCAATGGCACCCCAACTCCAGTACTCTTGCCTGGAAAATGCCATGGATGGAAGAGCCTGGTGGGCTGCCGTCCATGGGGTCGCTAAGAGTCGGACACGACTGAAGTGACTTAGCAGCAGCAGCATCAGGAAGATTAAAAGTATTTTCTCATCTAAATTTTTGTAATATATTCAATTTGTAAAAATATGAATTTTAATGTAGCAAAGATAAACATAAGTATATTTAAATAAATAAGAGTTATGCCTTTTAAAGTTGCCATCTATTCACTTCATAATAGTAATTCAAGGCATCTATTTGAAAAAATATATAAAAAATCTAAATAGACATTTCTCCAAAGAAGACATACAGATGGCTAACAAACAGGTGATCACTCTTTATATAATCACTCTTTATCAGAGAAATGCAAATCAAAACCACAATGAGGTACCATTTCACACCAGTCAGAATGGCTGCGATCCAAAAGTCTACAAGCAACAAATGCTGGAGAGGGTGTGGAGAAAAGGGAACCCTCTTACTCTGTTGGTGGGAATATAAACTAGTACAGCCACTATGGAGAACCT
>NW_011494864.1:189000-189627 GCF_000754665.1 Bison bison bison | reverse complement strand
CCCCAACTCCAGTACTCTTGCCTGGAAAATCCCATGGATGGAGGAGCCTGGTGGGCTGCAGTCCATGGGGTCGCTAAGAGTCGGACACGACTGAGTGGCTTCCCTTTCACTTTTCACTTTCATGCATTGGAGAAGGAAATGGAACCCTACTCCAGTGTTCTTGCCTGGAGAATCCCAGGGACAGGGGAGTCCTGGTGGGCTGCCGTCTATGGGGTCGCGTAGAGTCAGACACGACTGAAGTGACTTAGCAGCAGCAGCATCAGGAAGATTAAAAGTATTTTCTCATCTAAATTTTTGTAATATATTCAATTTGTAAAAATATGAATTTTAATGTAGCAAAGATAAACATAAGTATATTTAAATAAATAATAGTTATGCCTTTTAAAGTTGCCATCTATTCATAATAGTAATTCAAGGCATCTATTTGAAAAAATATATAAAAAATCTAAATAGACATTTCTCCAAAGAAGACATACAGATGGCTAACAAACAGGTGATCACTCTTTATATAATCACTCTTTATTCAGAGAAATGCAAAATCAAAACCACAATGAGGTACCATTTCACACCAGTCAGAATGGCTGCGATCCAAAAAGTCTAACAAGCAACAAATGCTGGAGAGGGTGT
>NW_011494864.1:188613-188900 GCF_000754665.1 Bison bison bison | reverse complement strand
ACTATGGAGAACAGTGTGGAGATTCCTTAAAAAACTGGAAATAGAACTGCCTTATGACCCAGCAATCCTACTGCTGGGCATACACACCCAGGAAACCAGAACTGAAAGAGACACGTGTACCTCAATGTTCATTTCAGCACCGTTTATAATAGCCAGGACATGGAAGCCACCTAGATGTCCATCAGCAGATGAATGGATAAGAAAGCAGTGGTACATATACACAATGGAGTATTACTCAGCCATTAAAAAGAATACATTTGAATCAGTTCTAATGAGGTGAATGAAAC
>NW_011494864.1:184577-188513 GCF_000754665.1 Bison bison bison | reverse complement strand
AAATTGCCAGTCCAAGTCTGATGCATGATACCAGTTGCTTGGGGCTGGTGCACTGGGACGACCCAGAAGGATGATATGGGGAGGGAGGGAGAAGAGGGGTTCTGGATGGGGAACACGTGTATACCTGTGGCAGATTCATGTTGATGTATGGAAAAACCAATACAATATTTTAAAGTAGTTAACCTCCAATTAAAATAAATAAATTTATATTTTAAAAAATCCAGCAAAATTCGTTATAGTAAAAGTCACAAGAACAAAATGCCCAGGCATAGAATAATTGTTAACACCGTGGTGGAGTAATCTGAAGAAATACTCCATAGCCATAGGAAACTGTGTGATTTAAAATATCTAAGGATATAAAAAACATTATTTATATGGAAAAAAAATTAACATTCAACTTAGGATACAATCTAAAGCAATGCTATTCATATGTTTTGATATCTTCCTTAACCAATACATTGTGTATATGACCCTCATATACACATAAATAAATTGCATATTAAAAATATTTTGAAGCAATGTCATCCTACTACATACAATGCATATTGTCATTTCCTTTTTTCCTGTAGTTTAGTATTTTAAAATTTTTGTTGTGACTCATTAAAGGGATTTCTTTGCCAACAAGTAAGTTGTGACATGTAGTTAACCAAACACTGGTGTAAACTGTGTAAATAATATATTTAAGGCTATTCTAGAAGGAAATGCAATACAATATTAATATTTTTATATCTGAGCCACTTGGATTTGGGGTTTTTTTTTTCCTCATTCTGTTCTGAATTTTTAAAAAAAATATTGTCAGTAAAACATTTTGATACTACAACCATGACTCATTTTTCACTTGCCATAGTTTCTCATCAATTGTAAATGTGTTTTGCATTTAAAGTTTTCCTTCCAACTTCCTTCTAGTTTTCAGTAGGGTAGAGGCTAGACATTAAATACCATATTGTTTTCTTGGGCATAGTAAATTAAAGGTAAGTAACTACTACATAAATGAATGAGTACATAAGTTATTAATGGCTTATAGCACTTAACCCACATTTACTTTTATAAGGTAAATATGAGATTTTCTTCTTTTATTCATTTTACTGCAGAACACTGTACAGAAATGGGAGTTAATGTAGTCAAATATAATTACATTTTTGAATTCTACACAAATTCCTGCCCAAAATCTGTGTTCAGTGTTAGGACAGAGTTATGTTTTAGAGCTAATATGGAAAATGCAATTTTTCAGAAAAAGTGTAGATGTTGAATCCAAAGCAGGATAGTATGAGTCCTGGCTATGTGACTGCCTCCATGTGTCACTGGACAATTTATTGATCTTATTGAGCTTTTGTTTCCTTTGTTGTAAAATGAAAATAATATTTGTCTCATAACCTTTTTGAATAATTAATGGAACTAATACATACAAAATACCCAGGTTCATTCCTACTATATAAATTAAGTTCTATCTTTTCCTCTTGCCCAGCTACTTGAATAGTATTTTTAAATATAATAACTGATATTTAATTAAAATGTAAAAACATAATTGTTTAAATGTAGATTTTTATATCAACCCATATCTTAGGTTCAACAACACATAGGGTGGAGTTTTAAATATAAATACATGAAGTATAAATGGCCATGACCCCACAGAAACATAATTAAGAAAATGTGTACAGTTATATGTCTCTGGGGTACAAAGTATTTCAGAACCAAAAGCAGTAGGTTGAATGTAAATCATCAGATAGAATTATCCTTATGAAAAGTGAATGTTCATGTATATTTCTGAAGTTTGAGGTCACAAGAATAAGAATGTTCTGTGAGCTCAACCCTACATTCCCTATGATTCTCACTAAAGAAGTAGGATTGTTGCCATTATAGTCTTTTGTTGCTGTTTGTTCCTTTGTTCTTTTTCAGAGTTTACTAAGAAAGTGAAGTCATTTTGTGTCCTTGTTGGTATGTCACCCCAGGTGTTAATTTCTGGACTAGGCCCATTGACAGATTAAAGATTCTTTGGATCCTCTGTCTTCTACCCTGTTAGTATCCAGGAGATATTTCCCTCATTCCTTCTTCTCATACCTAGAATCACACTATTAAAATTATTGATGGCATACAGAACCATATTTTTGATCAATTATTTCAGGTCACCTAGTCATTATTAATGGCACCCCACTCCAGTACTCTTGCCTGGAAAATCGCATGTACGGAGGAGCCTGGTAGGCTGCAGTCCATGAGGTTGCTAAGAGTCAGACATGACTGAGCGACTTCACTTTCACTTTTCACTTCCATGCATTGGAGAAGGAAATAGCAACCCACTTCAGTGTTCTCGCCTGGAGAATCCCAGGGACAGGGGAGCCTGGTGGGCTGCCGTCTATGGGGTCGCACAGAGTCGGACACGGCTGAAGCGACTTAGCAGCAGCAGCAGCAGTCATTATTACATTTGTTGAAGGGTTGGTCACTTACTGTAAGAGAAAACAATCTTATAGATATAAGTACTGTAGCTAGTAAAATTGATAAAGTCATAGTGTAGCAGAGACACAAGTATAAACACTTTTTGAAACAAAGGATGTCACAGTCATCAGCAGTACTGGCCCTCCAAATGTGAATTTCTGAGCCAGGAGGGTGCCTAGGAAGAACAGTGCCTTTGATCCAGCATCTCTCAGGATGCTGCCACTCCTTATGGTGAGCAAGGAACTACGGATGTGAAAAATCAGATTGTAAGATGTTGACCCCAGATAGCTGATATGCATATGAAAGAATGATTACAGTAAGCCCAGACTCTTGCCTGTTCCCATACATATAAAATTGGGTTTCCCTGGTGGCTCAGCAGTAAAGAATCTACTTGCAATGCAGGAAATGCAGGAGACTTGGGTTTGATCCCTCAGTTGGAAAGATCCCTTGGAGAAGGAAATGGAAATTTACTCCAGTATTCTAGCTGGGAAAATCCCACAAACAAGAGGAGCCTGGCAGGCTACAATCCACAGAGGGGAAAGAATCGAGCACAACTGAGCATATACATAGAAAAGTGCTGAATTCCTTAACTAAAGCTATCTGGTTTTCCTTAATTAACAATAATCTTTTGATGTTTAGACTCCCTGTCCCTTGTTGAAAAATTCTGTATAGCCAGACTCTTGCCCCTACCTCCTCAGAAAAGTTGTATCAGCGTCATTTGAGATCTCCCAGGCTTGAAGTCCTAAAAATTCCCGCCAAATAAAACATAACTCTCAACTTTAAAAAGGAGGAAAGAAACTGATGTCATTTCACCAGATCACATGTAAAATATGCAAAATAAGCATTGAAAATAAATGTTGAAGAGATAATTTAATTTAATAAAATAAGAAGATTTATTTAATACTGATCTCTATGCATGTATGGATGCGAGAGTTGGACTGTGAAGAAGGCTGAGCACCGAAGAATTGATGCTTTTGAACTGCGGTGTTGGAGAGGACTCTTGAGAGTCCCTTGGACTGCAAGGAGATCCAACCAGTCCATTCTGAAGGAGATTAGCCCTGGGATTTCTTTGGAAGGAATGATTCTAAAGCTGAAACTCCAGTACTTTGGCCACCTCATGCGAAGAGTTGACTCATTGGAAAAAACTCTGATCCTGGGAGGAATTGGGGGCAGGAGAAGAAGGGGATGACAGAGGATGAGATGGCTGGATGGCATCATTTGAGTCGATGGACGTGAGTCTGGGTGAACTCTGGGAGTTGGTGATGAACAGGGAGGCCTGGCATGCTGCAGTCCAGGGGGTCGCAAAGAGTCGGACACGACTGAGCGACTGATCTGATCTGATCTGATGCACATTGAAAACAGGAATGACAAAGTATGCCTTATGTTAACTGAGAATAGTTAAAGTTATTGGATAATTAGCAAAATGGAAAAGGAAACAAAAAAAAATGTTACTGAATTCACTTTACATCAGAACTGGTCAAAATAATTGTGAAACTACAAAGCAAA
>NW_011494864.1:177658-184477 GCF_000754665.1 Bison bison bison | reverse complement strand
ACATGCAAAAAAAAAAAAAAAGCAAAACAGCAAAATGGCTGTCTGAGGAGGCCTTAAAAATAGCTGTGAAAAGAAGAGAAGCAAAAATCAAAGTAGAAAAGGAAAGATATACACATTTGAATGCAGAGTTCCAAAGAACAGCAAGGAGAGATAAGAAGCCTTCCTCACTGATCAGTGCAAAGAATTAGAAGAAAACAACAGAATGGGAAAGTTTAGAGATCTCTTCAAGAAAATTAGAGATATTAAGGGAATATTTCATGCAATGATGGGTTCCATAAAGGACAAAAATGGTACAGACCTAACAGAAGCAGAAGATATAAAGAAGAGGTGGCAAGAATATACAGGAGAACTGTACAAAAAAGTTCTTCACGATCCAGATAATCACGATGGTATGATCACTCACCTAGAGCCAGACATCCTGGAATGTGAAGCCAAGTGGCCCATAGGAGGCATCACTATGAACAAAGCTAGAGAAGGTGATGGAATTCCGGTTGAGCTATTTCAAACCCTGAAAGATGATGCTGTGAAAGTGCTATACTCAATATGCCAGCAAATTTGGAAAACTCAGCAGTGGCCACAGGACTGGAAAGGGTCAGTTTTCATTTCAATCCCTAAGAAAGACAATGCCAAAGAATGCTCAAACTACCGCACAATTGCACTCATCTCATACACTAGTAAAGTAATGCTCAAAATTCTCGAAGCCAGGCTTCAACAATACGTGAACTGTGAACTTCCAGATGTTCCAGCTGGTTTTAGAAAAGGGAGAGGACCCAGAAATCAAGTTACAAACATCCTATGAATCATGGAAAAAGCAAGAGAGTTCCAGAAAAACATCTATTTCTGCATTATTGACTATGCCAAAGCCTTTGACTGTGTGGATCACCATAAAATGTGGAAAATTCTGAAAGAGATGGGAATACCAGACCACCTGACCTGCCTCTTGAGAAACCTATATGCAGGTCAGGAAGCAACAGTTATAACTGGACATGGAACAACAGACTGGTGCCAAATAGGACAAGGAGTACGTCAAGGATTTATATTGTCACCCTGCTTTTTAACTTATATATAGAGTACATCATGAGAAACGCTGGGTTGAATCAAACACAAAGTGGAATCAAGATTGCTGGGAGAAAAATCAGTAACCTCAGATATGCAGATGGTACCACCCTTATGGCAGAAAGTGAGGAAGAACTAAAGAGCCTCTTGATGAAAGTGAAAGAGGAGAGTGAAAAAGTTGGCTTAAAGCTCAACATTCAGAAAACGAAGGTCATGGCATCCAGTCCCATCTCTTCATGGCAAATAGATGGGGAAACAGTGTAAAGAGTGTCAGACTTTATTTCTGGAGGCTCCAAGATCACTGCAGATGGTGATTGTATCCATGAAATTAAAAGACGCTTACTTCTTGCAAGGAAAGTCATGACCAACCTAGATAGCATATGAAGCAACCTAGATGTCCATCAGCAGATGAATGGATAAGAAAGATGTGGTACATATACACAATGGAGTATTACTCAGCCATTAAAAAGAATACATTTGAATCAGTTCTAATGAGGTGGATGAAACTGGAGCCTATTATACACAGTGAAGTAAGCCAGAAAGAAAAACACCAAATCAGTATACTAACACATATATATGGAATTTAGAAAGATGGTAATGATAACCCTGCATGTGAGACAGCAAAAGAGACACAGATGTATAGAACAGTCTGTTGGACTCTGTGGGAGAGGGCGAGGGTGGGATGATTTGGGAGAATGGCACTGAAACATGTATAATATCTATATGAAATGAATCACTGGTCCAGGTTCAATGCAGGATACGGGATGCTTGCGGCTGGTGTACTGGGATGACCCAGAGGGATGGTACAGGAAGGGAGGTGGGGGAGGGGGTTCAGGATGGGAAACACGTGTACACCTGGGATGGATTCATGTTGATGTATGGCAAAACCAATACAATATTGTAAAGTAATTACCCTCCAATTAAAATAAATATATTTATACTTTTAAAAAAGCAGAGACATTACTTCACCAACAAAGGTCCGTCTGGTCAAGGCTGTGGTTTTTCCAGTGGTCATGTATGGATGTGAGAGTTGGACTATAAAGAAAGCTGAGCACCGAAGAATTGATGGTTTTGAACTGTGGTGTTGGAAAAGACTCTTGAGAGTCCCTTGGACTGCAAGGTGATCCAACCAGTCCATCCTAAAGGTAATCAATCCTGAGTGTTCATTTGAAGGATTGATGTTGAAGCTGAAACTCCAATACTTTGGCCACTTGGTGCAAAGAACTGACTCATTTGAAAAGACCCAGATGGCTGGGAATGATTGAAGGCAGGAAAAAAGGGGATGACAGAGGGTGAGATGGTTGGATGGCATCACTGGCTCAATGTATTGGGGTTTGTGTAAACTCCGGGAATTGGTGATGGTCAGGGTGGCCTGGCATGCTGCAGTAAGGGGGTCTCAAAGAGTCGGACACTTCTGAGCGACTGAACACAAAATATTTGTTTGAAATTTTGAAAATTCATAAATTAAATCAATAGCATATGTGCCAGAGATTTTTGTTTACATTTAAGTAATACCCCTCATGCAAATGAGTATGTATAAACAAAAAATCAACAGACCAATGGAAAAAATAGAAAAACTATTATAGATCTTTTAATGTAGGGCTAATTTCCTTGGTATATATTTTCTTAATTTAACGGTTTAATTTTCTTCATATAGAAAATGTATTCCTAAGGTAATATGAAAAATTCAAACAACTTAATCCCAAGAGGCAACCACTGCCCAGCAGGTAAGCATAGAAACACTCGATTTGGCTTCAAATCCTTACTCCATCTGTTACAGTTCTATGACCCTATATGCGTTTTTTAAAAATAGAGATTAAAATGTTTTTTTTTGTGTGTGAGGCTTAAATAAGGTAATGCCTGCATATTACACAAAATAGTACTTGACCGATATAATAAGTACTCAATATGTTTTAGCTTTTATGATTTTTGTAGGAAAATAGTCAAAATACATGAGCAGAGAGTACTCACAATAAGGAATATATACAGACAACAAATATGTGAAGTTTAGTCAACCACTTTGGTAAAAATCTCTCAGTCATGTCTGACTCTTTGCAACCCCATGGACTGTGGCCCACCAGGCTCCTCTGTCCATGTGAATTTCCAGGCAAGAATACTGGAGTGGGTAGCCAATGTCTTCCTCCAGGCGATCTTCTCAACCCAGGGACTGAACCCAGGTCTCCCGCATTGCAGGTGGATTCTTTACTGTCTGAGCCAGCAGGGAAGTCCAGTTGACCATGCTTGTAAACAACAGTGAAAATAAAAGACACTTCTGATAAATGGGTTTAAAGATTTCTCTGTTAGTAATACACAGGGGAACAAAAAGAGATACACACTCTTGGTGAGAGTATAAATTGATATAACCTTTTGAGGGCAATTTAGAAACAACAATTGAACTAAAATGCCCATGTCTTTTGACTTAGACATTTAATGCCTAATATTAATGATATTTAAAATATGTTTACAATATTATTAAAGGATAAACTAATGGATACAATATAGTATTAATAGTTACAGTATGAATTGAATTGCATGTGCTTCCAAAAAGTGCATATACACGTTTGTGCATAATATGTGTGTATATTTATATATGTAATGAAACCTACTAGGAAGGTAAATTAAAAATACTTGATAATAATTCCTTGCAATAAATGGGTCTATGAAGGCTGGAACCAGCTGTGGTGACAGGAAGGAAAACTACATTTCCATTTTGTACTTTTTATAAAACATGAACATTTATGATTTTCATAATAAAATTTTTATATTTCTTAAAGTATAATATTTCAACCACAAATTAAGTATCATCACACAGATTAAGCAGAATAGAAGCCAAGTACCTGATAAAAAATGTCATTTAAAAGCTCCACTTTTCTTAAAAGTATTTTTCATTCTACTCTTATGTTTAAACATATTTATGTAGCAAATTATTTTATATATTTTTCATAAAAGAATCAATGAGTATATAACATTCTAAATATGAGCCCAACTGAAGTAAAAAATAAAAATCAGTAAAGATCTTGTGGTTTATGATAATGTTTGATAAAATATATGAAAAATTACAATTGATATTCACAGCCTGAATAGATTTAGCTGCATTCCTAGAGGAAAAACATTTGTTTTCTTGAAACTGTTTGAACTCTGAGATTCAGAGAAAAAATTCATTTTGTAGTATTAGGTAAAAGCTCACTCAGCTGACCACCATGTTGTCTGTGTTTTTCAGTAGTATATTTATACCTATGTTATACCTATTTATAACAGGAAATCATTAAGAGGTCATAAGATTTACTTATAGAAAACTTATGCATTTTATAAAATTCAAGTTGTGGACATTTTGAAAAATATGAAAGCTTACCCTTCATCCTTCTCTCTTGTAGTCACTCTATTAGAATTTTGATTTACATATTGGGGATTTCTATTTAGCCATAGGTGCATGAATTTTCTAAATCTAATGATGTTTTATTAAAAGATGTATAAACAAAACTAAAAGCTAAACAATTTTTTACATCAATTGCATTACCCTTATTTATGATGGATAATTGTTAGCTACTTTAAAAAGTATATATTTTTAAAATATATTGTGGAGAGTCATACACTTAAGGCCACTAGAGTTGTATGTGTAAAGAAACATAAATAGTAAAATAAAGAAACAAGAGTATATCTATATTCCTTGACAAACTGCACATTTTCTGGTCAGCTAGGTTTTTCTGGAAATTTTCTCTATAGTAGACAGCGGCTCACATTTTATTGATTGTGGCATGAAATTAGCAGTTGCTATGTAATATGCAATATTACATATAAGTGACAGAATAAAAAGAAAGTATTGTTAAGAAAATGGTTGATTTGGCAAGATGTAATTTCTAAGTCCAACTTGTATTCTTAAGTTAAAGTGAGATATTATAAACAGTAAGACATGATAATTAAAACTTACTTTTACCATTCGAATGGTCTATATCTTATTGATGTTCTAAGCTACTGAATTTTTTTCATATTAGCAGAACCTATTTTGTATCAGTGAAAATTTTCCTTTTAACTTTGGATAATTAAAATCAATATTTGACTCAATTTTTATGGTAAGAGAAGGCCAACTCCTTACAGATAGTCTAGTCTCTGTGGTAAATAATACACTCTAGTCTTTTCAGTTTTGTCTCTTTTTGAAAAGGGGGATGGTCAATGAAGCAATAAGAATGGCACACACGCACGCACGCACACACACACACACACACACACCTTCATCTAAATTGTTAACATTAGATCAATGACACCAATGAGAATTACTTGAAAATGTGAGTTTCTTTAATTGCTATTGATGTAGTTGATACCAGTTTTTTATTTTGATTGTTTTTAAAATAGAATTACTTTAAACTATTCCAGCTTTAACTCAGTCTTCTATTTTAAATAAATTTCCAGCAGGTGATTTTATATTTTAATAAAATTTAATTCCATGTTCAAAAATTTTGACATTAAAAGAATCTTTTCTTCCATTTCATTTGGAATGCACAAAATATTAGTTTGAGATACTTATGTCAGATGACATTTTTATGGGATTTGTTTTAATCCCAGCAGGTGAAATAAGTAACCATTTATATAATGAAAAATAAATTGTCACTAATTGTGATCAGCATTAAGAGTACTTCTGTGACTATTTAAAATTAACTGAAAAGGAGAAAAAAAGGGAAAAGGAAACTAAATCTGTTTGAAATTTTTCTATATGCTGTACACGGTGATAGATTCTCTGCAAATGCTATCTAAATTTATTCCTTACAAGATTTTATAGGCAGTTTTTAAAGATAATCATTTTAAAGACAAAGTAATCAAATGCAGGGAAATTAAGTATGAAGTCAGAAATATGAGAGGTATCCCACACTCTTCTCTTTACTGCAAATATAATCAGTTACCAAGCTCTATCAAATGTTTCTTCTTAGCATTTTTCCTTTTTCTGTTTCTCCCCTATTATTGCCTTTGACCTTCATCACCTCTGTCCGCATCACTGCAGTAGTCCCCTGAAATTGCCACAGATCTTTGTCTACTGCCTCTCTTTTCCTGCAGTGTAAAATGAATTACGTGAATTCTTTGCTTAATACCCTTCAGTGTGTCTCCATTTTTCATAGGATGTAGTCTGAAACTCTTGGCAAGCTCTACAAGATTTTCTGCAATCTGGTACCTGCTCATCACTCAAAGTTTATTTTCACAGCACTCTCATTTTATTCCTCTCCCAGACTTCAGACTTCTCAGCCATCCCAAGACAATTGCCGTTTCCAGTCTATTTTCTCCTGCTTTGCATCTAAATATTTTCTTACCTGTCTCCCTCTGACTTAAGCTCTCCACCCACTGAGTCCCAATCTCTACCCTAATTGTCTTCTGTAAGCTAGTGATAACATCACTTTCTTCATGAAGCATTTTCTCACTTGTTATCCCTGGTCTCCAATAGCTCTTACATGTCAACTGACAATTCCACACACATATTTCTGTTGAGGGCACAGCTTACATGGTTTCCATGGATTCAGTTCAGTTCAGTCACTCAGTCCTGTCTGACTCTTTGCGACTCCATGAATTGCAGCACGCCAAGCCTCCCTGTCCATCACCAACTCCCAGAGTTCACTCAGACTCATGTCCATCGAGTCGGTGATGCCATCCAGCCATCTCATCCTCTGTCATCCCCTTCTTCTCCTGCCTGCAATCCCTCCGCACATCAGGGTATTTTCCAATGAGTCAACTCTTTGCATGAGGTGGCCAATGTACTGGAGTTTCAGCTTTAGCATCAGT
>NW_011494864.1:165803-177558 GCF_000754665.1 Bison bison bison | reverse complement strand
GCATTCAGCTTTCTTCACAGTCCAACTCTCACATCCATACATGACCACTGGAAAAACCATAGCCTTGACTAGGTGGACCTTTGTTGGCAAAGTAATGTCTCTGCTTTTGAATATGTTATCTAGGTTGGTCATAACTTTCCTTCCAAGGAGTAAGTGTCTTTTAATTTCATGGCTGCAATCATCATCTGCAGTGATTTTGGAGCCCCGCCCCCCCAAAAGTCTGACACTGTTTCCCCATCTATTTCCCATGAAGTGATGGGACCAGATGCCATGATCTTAGTTTTCTGAATGTTGAGCTTTAAGCTATCTTTTTCACTCTCTTCCTTCACTTTCACCAAGAGGCTTTTGAGGGCATGTTATATTTTATGTGCAACTATGATAAACAGTACAGTTATTGTGACATAGCAGAAAATTCTATTTTTGTTGTAAAATAATATTGTTGGAGGAAAGGAAAAGTTAGATCAAAGGAAGGTTTGAATGACCATGGTCAACAATGGCCCAGAAGGGTACTAATTTGGAGTTAATTCAGGATATCTTGACAGTTATCATTTGTGAACCGTCTTTTAGAGTTTTGTAATTAATGTGACTCAACTTTAATTGTTCTATATCTGTGTGTGTGCACATGTGTGCATATATGTGTATGTTAGAGGTTTCAAATTTCCAGTAGACTAAGTCTGGTTTGCTTACACTTAGTAAGGCTTGTACAACTGAATGAATGGCAATAACAGGTTCATGCAATTGACATGACCAAAAGTTCCCATTCATAGTGAAGGAAGGTTATTGAGAGCCAGGCCATCACCTTACATATTGTCTACTAGCAAATCCAGTGCATTTTAGGCAACTAGATAGTTGTCTGGTGCTAGTGGTAAAGAACCTGCCTGGCAATGCAAGAAATTCAAGAGACTCGGGTTTGATCCCTGGGTTGGAAGGATTCCCTTGGAGTAGGAAATGGCAACCCACTCCAGTATATCTTGCCTGGAAAATTTCATGGACAGAGGAACCTGGTGGGCTACAGTCCACTGGACCACAAGTGAAGTATGAAGTGAAAGTTGCTCAGTCGTGTCTGACTCTTTGTGACCCCATGAACTTTAGCCTGCCAGTCTTCTCTATCCATGGAATTCTCTAGGCAAGAATACTGGAGTGGGTAGCCATTCCTTTCTTCAGGGGATCTTCCCAACCCAGGGATCAAACTCAGGTCTCCT
The DNA here is from genome assembly GCF_000754665.1 of Bison bison bison. NCBI lineage: Eukaryota > Metazoa > Chordata > Mammalia > Artiodactyla > Bovidae > Bison > Bison bison. The sequence goes on along the minus strand of NW_011494864.1, from coordinate 176,356 downwards.
GCATTTCAGGAAGATTCATTCCCATCTGAGCCATCAGGAAAGGCCACAAAGAGTCGGACACACTGAGCACACACACACAAGAAGACTAAACAACAAGAAAATGTTTACCAGCAGAAAAATGATAAATCTAGAAGCATAAAACCACTAAAATGTCTGAGACTTTAGGAGCCAAAACAACAAGAAAAAAATCATCAACAAGATCTTCAAAACTCCTTGACCTTAAATTATGTGTGTAATTACCGTGACTACAATTATGAAAAGTGTTTCATTCCAAAATGAAGTAATTAGCCTCCAATTAAAATAAATAAATTTAAGTTAAAAAAAGAAAGTAGTAATGATAAGGTAAATTCTTTGTATTGCAATTACAATCTTTTGCCAAGCCAATATGGCAACAATGGATATATTAAGTACTGACCAAAAATATCATAGGCTTATCATCTTTTTCATTTTTTTAATTAAAGTGAATGCTATTGCCTTCCATTTTGTTTATAATTAAGAAAATATGAAGCCATTCTTAGTACCTTCTCTTTTTCTCCATTGCACATTTAGTTTCTCACTCAGTTCTAATAATTATGGCTAAGTAAGATCTGGCTTGCTGCAATTCATGGGGTCGCAAAGAGTCGGACACGACTGAGCGACTGAACTGAAGATCTCTAAAAATTTTCGTTTTGCCCATGTCCACTGCAACACTTTACTTCAAGTTACCATCACTTTTCATCTACAGTTTGAACTAGCCTCCTAACTTATCACTAACTAGCTTAAATCATCCATGCTACCATTCTTCTTTTCGATTTATTCTTCATACTTCAGCTAGAAGGAACTTTTGAAAATGCAAATCTAAGCATGCCCCTATCCCATCTGATATCTTTCGGTAGGATCCCATAACTGTACCCTATCTCCAGCTCCATCTGACGCCTGGCTTAGCCAAGTCAAACTCCTCTTGCAGCTTTTCTTTGTGCTTGGCCTCTCTCCTTATTGTCGGGATTGTTCTCTACATCTGGAATTCTTTTTCATTACTGTTTGACTTAATGAGCTTCTCCTTATCCTTATGTTCTCAGCTCAGGCTAATTTCCTTAGAGAATACTTCCTTGATCATCCTGATACTAACTACTCTCATTCTTGGTATTATGCTACTTTCCCAAGAATTTGTCACAGAACCAGTTTTACTTTTCTTAATTTGATGATTGGGTTAGTATCTCTTTACTATACTACTCTCAGGTCTATGAAAGTAGGGATGTATATGTGTGTTTTTGTTATAAGGTGTCTGCCACATGGCAACAGTAGGTGTTTGTTGAATGAATGTATAAATGATAGCTCACGAAAATGCTACAGATCTCTGAATAGCAGGGTTTTACATTATTTTTTATGGTCTGGTGTATTTTTATAATTTATTATTGAATTTTTTAAATAAAAAAAACTTTCAAAGATGATTTGAATGCATTATTTTCCTTTTTTATTATGTTTTTGTTTACAATATATGTGCACAATAATGCTTCTACTTTTTATGTCTATTAAAGACAGTTATTGATTGATAATGCTAAGGTTTAATTTTAACTTCATTTCTGAATAGATAGACTTCTGCTTGTTTAGCCAAATAAAAATAAAGATGTCCCATTCAGTGGTTATTCAAACTAGTCTAGGAAAATAGTCCTATGATTTACAGGAAAAAAAGTGGGGGGGGCACTCTGTCCTGTCAATAGAGTTGATGTGCCCTAATTCTAACCCTAACCAGACTGTAAATTTCTCTGCCAGAGACCATGCATTTAATATATTTTACCCTCAAAGGCCCAGAAGAATTCTAGACTCTAAGTATGTAGTCAATAAATAATTTACTTTATTTTTCTTTCCACATTCATGCTTCCTTGGCTGTTTTAGATTACTTATCTGCCATTTCTGCAGCAACCTTTTATGCTAGTTCACTGATTCAGAATATTTAAATGTGTCCATATAGTGTTTATTTTATGCTTGCCCTGGCTTTTACAGTGTATGAGAATTCAACACAACCAGAGAAATATTTTGTGAATTGAAAATTAAAGTGTTTATGTTAGATTCTCTTGCAGAATATTTACATTTGGATTTATATACAGGTATTAAAATAATGTAAATGTGAAGTGAGAACTTAATATTTCCAGTAACTTAGAATATATCAATACAGCAGAATAAACTAATACAACTAAATGTATTTGATCTCTTCTATGAAGCGGCTTCTAATAAACTGCTATGTATCATCTTCATTCTCTTTTTTGCCCTCTCAACCTCCGTCAATGATGCTTAAGTTGAACTCATATGTTCTTTGTGCCATTGAAATGTTTTCACAAAAGAAATAGGGGACTCCTTACTAGAATGATTGAGGAAAATTATGTGGGGGAAGATGTTGGTTAAACTTTTTATATTTATAGCCAACTAAAGCCTTTGAGTCTACCTCCTGCTTTTCCCCAAGCATCAGAAGAATATTAAAGCAGGATTTAAAGTTTCTCCTTCTGAGTCATTCAAAGTATCTGATGCTGAGGAACCAATAGTTTTGCAGCAGTAATTCCTATCAATTCATTAGAAAAAAAAAAAAAGTAAGAAATCTCACTGATAAAAATATGATATTGGGAAAGGGATGTGGCAGAAGGCAGAGGCATGGATACATACACCCTTCTGCCTCTTCCCTCTTCTTCAGCACATATTTTGAAATCCAAAGAGAGAACAAAAATATTCACCTTGGCCAAAATAAATAGTGTATGGACAAGGACACAGAGATGTGGAGGTAAGCTTGAATAGTTCAAAACTGCCAACTGGGGACCTTGCTTGTACACCTTGCTGTACTCCTTGAAATCATCATCAAATAATTATCAATTAAGGCAGGATGCGTTAAGCAGGTAAATGAGTGATGACATGATCAGAATAATAACTTTCAATTGCATAGTTGCATATAGTTTATATAGCTCTTTCAAATCCATTATATATTTTAAGTCTCATCACAACTCAAGATTATATTATTAAAATTCAAAAGATCCAGAAATAGAACTTGAGTTTTCAAATGTAAGTTCAGTAAGCTTCCCACTGTGGAATGCTGAATCCTTCTCCCCACCCCCTCACTTCCCTTCCCTTCCCCCTCTCCTCCTCCTGCTGACAACCACATTATTTATATTTAGATATGATAGTATGAATGAAGTCATGGAAAAGGTGTGGTTAAGGGTGGATTACTTCATTTCTTCACTACCCACTCAGCTTCCAGACATTAGGCTTTCCACTTAACCTGGTAACATGTGACTCTAACTTTTATGAGAATAACTCTATAATCTCACACATGCTCACAAAATTATTTTAAAGTTTGATACAGAATACTTTATGTGAATATACTTTATAAACCCCCTGATGTACACAAATTTCAAGTTATTTTATTTAAACATTTATTTTTTCAAAGAAAATGAATGTAATACTAATTCCATGTAATATGTAAAAATTCCAAATGATGAAAAAAAAGTCACTGTTTTCTTTAGAGAAGAGATGTTCAAGCTAACAGCAACAAAAAAGATCACTTTCACAAATAAAGTTTGCTTTAACTTGGCTTAATATCTCCCACCATCACTATAGTCTCCTTTTTGCTCTTGATATCATTGTTGTATATGGTTGTGAGTGGTAATGGCCTTTTCTGCAACATGCAGGAAGAGCTCCAGCAATAGTCAGTAATCAATTTTCTTCTTGCATTTTCTTTTTCTGTCCTGGGACCTAACAGTTACTTTCAGAGAAGGCGATGGCACCCCACTCCAGTACATTTGCCTGGAAAATCCCATGGACAGAGGAGCCTGGAAGGCTGCAGTCCATGGGGTTGCAAAAAGTCAGACACAACTGAACGACTTCACTTTCACTTTTCACTTTCATGCATTGGAGAAGGAAATGGCAACCCACTCCAGTGTTCTTGCCTGGAGAATCCCAGGGATGGGGGAGCCTGGTGGGCTGCCGTCTATGGGGTGGCACAGAGCCTGAAACAACTGAACCGACTTAGCAGCAGCAGCAACAATTACTTTAGAACAAAATTTGTTCATGTATAGTTCACTATTAATTAGCTTGGAAAGAGTTTCTGTCACTAGGAAGAAGAATAAGCCAGTGCTCCACATGTAGAAACATTTGCTATGTCTTCACCTTTGTAATATGTTTCTGCTGTTCATACTCTCATGATACTTAGCATATGAGGAGTTCGAAATTGTATAATGAAGAGAAAGAATGATGCTCCTTTTTTTTTTTTTCCCCCAAAAATAATATATCCTTTAAGTAGAATAGAAAAAAGGTGATTACTAATCTGATTGCTCTAAAGGGTGCACACATACACATAAATCACTGGAATAGGAAAAAGAAATGAACCTTCTTTAATTATGGTAAAGCAAGACTACTGTTAAAAGCCTTTTATTTTTAATTTTGTATAAGTAACATTTATCCTTTGAGGTGAAGACAATTCATCTCATTGGCTTTGAAAGTGAAAAGAAAGTTACTTTTTAGATTATCTTTAAGCCTTTAACTATAAGACTATATTAGAGTTTGTTGGTCTGTTGATATTCAGTAGGGTTTCTGATTGTGCTGTGATAATAACTTGATTTAATAAGAAGAAACAAAAATAGAAAAAAGAAATATGGTAAAAGAAGAAAAGAAATAGATAATGTGGTTGTCTTCAAATGCTTCAAAACAGAGCTCTTCCCACTGACATATATCAGACCTTGGGGACCAAACCCTGCCAGCCACTGTGTGGTCTCCTTTGATACTTAGAACTGCCCAAAATACCTTATTCAATTCATTAGATGACTTCATTTCAGAAATCATGGTTTTCACTGACGTTTGAAAGCAAAGAAGCCCGGAACTGACTTTACAAAGAGATGAAATGGTTTATGCAAGAATAGCTCAAAAGGAATGCAAACGGTTTTGGATCCCTAGAGGCTTCAGAAATGGCAGTGCATGAATAGTTTGTGTTTATATCTACCTGGATTAAAGCTTATAAACAAGTGAGAAACTTCAGCAAATTATCTCAAGTCACAGTGATTGATCCTCTGAGATATAATAATACTTTGTTAAGGCAAATCAATGAATGCTTATTTAGCACCTAACTATATACAAGACATGCCATTTTATGTGTAAATCTGCATTTACTGTTTCTTCACAATGGATACCAGCATATTCAGCTTTGATGCATGCATTATTCCTGATCCAAGTGAACTTAATGTCATGTGAATCCACAGTTGTGAAGTTCAGACCAACATGCAGAGAAAGACACTGCTGCTGCAATTGCTAAGATCACAAAACTGTTCTGATGTTTTGGTCACAGAGAGAAACACTTATACCATTTCCATAATTGGGTCTGATTAAACAAACAGGCTGTGCATTTGTAATTAAGCATGCACACTGAGAACACAAAGTACCCAATTACCTGTGTGCTCATTGTCAGCCTGTTAACATCCCAAATGTCTCCTGAGATCCATTGCCCTTTTAACTAAGAGTAAAGCCACCTGTCTCCCCTGAGCAGGCTAGTATGTCTGAAATAACTGATTGTTTGCTTTTGGGCTAAACACCTCTCCTGCTTGCTAGTTTATCTATTGATTGTGCTTTAGTTTATGACTGCTTTTCTCTGAGATTTCCCCCAAGGATTATAATCTATTGAACACTTATTCAGCATACCTGATGCCGCTAACCCTTCGGGTTCCCTGCGTGGCTTTTGACATTGTGTTCATTTTAAGAAATTACCAGAATATGTGCACAAGGGATATGAAAGTTAACCCTAGTTAAACAGCCTGTCAATTCCTTTATTCATGTGCTGTCTTAAAATAAATGGCATCATATGTTAAAGTAGTTTCTTTAAAATTATAAAAGTGAATTTTGATAAGTTGCAACAAATTTACCAATACAAAAGAATGTAGAGTAAAACTTAATTTCAAGACTTCCAGTCTGAACATGGCAGGAGAGACATAATAATTTCCCTCTTTTTCTGCATATCATACATACAAAAGCATCACAGAAAATAGGAAAAGAAAAAAATAACATATTCATTGAAATCCAAAGGCATATATCATTTACAGACTGGCCTAGAAGCTATGACTCTCACAAATTCTATGTGAAATGTAATGCAACAGAAGCCTATCAAGGGAAAGTGAACACAGTGACAATAAAACTGTCCAGGAAACGCTAGTAAAAATAAACTTTCATGAAGGCATTATGCACACCCAGAATTGGAATATCCTGTAATTTGCATCAAACAAGATCTGCAGGATCTAATGGGAGTAGGCAGGGATCAAGCAGAACCTGCATAGGAAGAAAGTGCAAAAAAGACCCTCAGAAAGTGGCCGCATGATTCAGAGGAACAGATTGAAGAAAAGGCAACAAAACATGCACTCCTCAGAGGAAACACCAACAAATAACCAGTCAGGAATCCAACTAATTCTTTGATGAGCAGTATAGGAGAAATTACAAAGGCATCACTATAAAAGCTGAAAAAGAATCAATATAAAAATAGTAGAAGAAACCTTTGTTAGAATAAATGCCATGAAACAGAAATTCAAAACATTTTATCATGGCCTAGAAAAGGTAACAGCTTCCCTCCCAGCTCAGTCGGTAGAGAGTCTGCCTGTAATGCAGGAGACCCAGGTTCAATCTCTGGGTCAGGAATATCCCCTGGAGAAGGAAATGACAACTCACTCCATTATTCTTGCCTGGAGAATCCCACTGACAGAAAAGCCTGGCGGGCTACAGTCCATGGGGTCACAAAGAGTCGGACACTGCTTAGCGACTAAACCACCACAGAGAAGGTAGCTAAATAATTGTTTCATTGAAGGCATACCAAAAAGATTGGAATTAAGGAACTCATGGAAAAGATAGTTTTATTAAAATGAATTTGTAGCAGTTCAGTTCAGTTCAGTCACTCAGTCGTGTCTGACTCCTTGCGACCCCATGAATTGCAGCACGCCAGGCTTCCCTGTCCATCACCAACTCCCGGAGCTTACCCAGACTTATGTGCATTGAGTCAGTGATGCCATCCAACCATCTCATCCTCTGTCGTCCCCTTCTCCTCCTGCCCCCAGTCCCTCCCAGCATCAGAGTCTTTTCCAATGAGTCAACTCTTCGCATGAGGTGGCCAAAGTATTTGGAGTTTCAGCAGTTAGTATAGAAGAAAAAGTCAAAACAGTAAAAAAAAAAAAAAAAAAAAGAAAGACATGGTAGAACGGACAATGTGGAAAATGTAATTGCCATGGTGTATAGAAATAGAAAGGAAAATGAAAAGAAAAAAGTGAAATAGCATTACAAAATGCTATACAGAAACAGTAAGCAAAAAATCCAAAATTATATAATTTCAGTTTTCCATAAAAACAAAAATAAAATATTTAAATTGTAAAATTATTAGGGGAGTATAGACATTTACTAAAGCCATTATGTTATTTTTCTGGATTTTGTATATTTGTTATTTGTCAGTCTTTATAATTTGCAATGCATTGTGGTATTTTTATATGACTGTATAAACATTTACTTTATACCTAATTATGTAGTCATAATTGTATATTCTTTTTCTAAAGATGATTATGCAATTACAGAAGCTTCAAGTCCACCAACTCCTTGACCTGCCCTTTTGTAGTTTTACTCCCTTCTCTTAAAAGAACATAAATACTAGAGACATTTTTCATCACTTCTAATCATCTTTTTGAAATCAGTCTGTAATGAAAACTGTAGACTAGTGAGAGTCTGATTTTCCAAGGTAAAATGATTTTGTCACGTTGGCTTGAAACCATAAAGGAAAGGTCACATTTTACAGGAATGATCATGCTTTTCTCTCGTTGATTCATGTAATAACAAATATTTATTGAAGACCTGCTGCATGGTACAGCTTTAAACTAGGCAAGAAAAAAAGGAACAAAATAAGAAAGGAACCAGACTACTATGTCTCTGAACCTCATAGAATGCACACCCTAGTAGGAGGATAGAATAAAAAGAATAGTTAATTATACAGGTCTGATAGTTCACCGTGTTACACACCAATCCATATAAACTAGTTGATTATGACGTACCTGCTGGTAAAGTGGGTAACTAGCTGCTGTCCCAGGGGTACTATCTCTTCTTTCCCCCTTGACCACCCAGCAGCTACAGCATTAACACCAGGCACAGAATCAGGTCTCCGGTACCCAGCTTCCACATCTGTTTAGACTGGTCAGTGCAAATGACACACAGCTGTGCCCGTACTCCCCCACCAACGCTACTTTCTTGGCTGATTTTAGATCCAAGGAAGGCAAAGGAAAACAGACATCCCACTACCTGATCTCCTGATTTGTTCCAAGGAGAGGCAGTGTGTCACCACAAGAGCAGGATGGTGCCTGTCAACCTAAAGCCAGCACTGCTCCACTCATATACTTACACCACCGCCAATGCATGGGTTATTGGGGTAATTGCTCAAGTGTGGGACCTAGGAATGGGTATTTTGCTGGATGTTCATGGTAGTCAGCATAGACAACCACCGGACTGAAGGAATTCTTTTGTTTCTTTGTGGTTAACATTGTCCCCCCTCAGTGAAAACTTTATAAAAATAGATGCTGAAGTATCACTGTACATCAAGGTATTGCTGGCTCAAATTGTATCTCTGCACCCCTAGTTTGGTTAAGAAGCTTTTGTGGTGAGGATGCTAGAACACCAGTAGCCAAAAGACAGAGCTCATATAGCCCCAAGGTGTGCAGGCAGCCATTGCCAGCCAGCAAGCTCACCACTCCCTTCACTGCAGGGAAGCTATAGCTTCCTTAGAATATTAGCTTTTGAGGACCCCAGAGAGACCAAGAGAGCCGGCCGTCTAGATTCATGGGAGCAGCTGAGGAAGGAGGCACTTCCGGCTCTGTGGACATTGAAAGGGTTCCCTAGGGTTTGACTGAGAGGAGATTAAAACTGGGGTTGATAAGTCCCTCTTTACATCATCTCTGTTAATTTATACCTTTTAGTGCAGTGGGTTTATTAAAACCCATCAAGTGCTTGCCCTCTTGGCCAATGACAAAATAAATTTGTAAATAAAACTTGGAGCTTAGTGCTACACTGTTCTACCTTACATATTTGACCTTAAGGATTAAGCTGAACTTAAGTAAATAAGATGTTCCAATAAGTAGAGTTTATAACTTAGTCAGTGATAGTGATATAGGATATATTTTTAAATATATGTTGTATGGTATTATAAGGGCTAAAAACGAATTAAATGTAATTGCTGGTAATTCGGCAGGAACTGAAAGGATTTAGTATCATGCAAACTATTAATAATATAAAGAGAAACAAATTTTCTGCTTATTGATATTGTCACTAATGACTATCATTTTAATGGAATTGTTCAAAAAACTATATGATTCCTTATGTTCAAGTCATGGCTTAGAAAGGAACTTAATTTAGCTCATAATAGCTAGTTTAAACAAAATATCACAAGGCATGTTTTCTAAAAATCAGCAAATAATATGGACATTATTATAATAATTTGAAGAATGATTTGTACAATGCATGACACTTTGTAAATGGCAGTTTACCAATAAAATCACACATATACACATATATGTATATGAGTGTTCTTAGAGAATGAATGTATTTGATGTTTTATTTATAAGTTAATCAAGTATTATTTTATATTACTATCCAAGTTGTTACATAATTGGAATATCACACTAATAAATGTATAGTGCTAGTTTGGGGTTACCATTCTACAGGAGAAGAGTAAAGTTCTATAGGCATATGAAAAGTAATCTTCCCCATATTGGAATTGTCTATGAGGGCTTTCCTGAGTAGTGATAAGTCTCTACTTAGAAATTTCTCTATGTAGAAATATAAGCATTTCAGATTTAAACAAGGCATGCAAAAGGTAGTATACTGAAAGGAAACCAGTTGTGTTAAAGAAAACTGAAAAAAGGTCTAGATCACCAGAGTGGAGTGAATAAAAGGAAGTGTGTTGAGGTTTGAGAAGTAGTGAGATGCCATACCATGTAGAATGCCATGGGCCACGATGGTGAACATGGTCTACATTGGTACCTACATTGTAGAGCATGGTCTACCAAAACTAATAAAGGGATTTTATGAATTTTGTGATGTGAATATATTTGAAGATATTACTGTATGTTGTGAACTGGAGGAAGACAAGTGGCGATGTTGGAAGACTAGATTGTAGGAACTTGCGGCGGTCCAGGCAAAAAAGGACAGTAGCCTCTTTTGGATAGAGTAAGCCATTAGGTAGCAATGGAATAAAGGACTAAACTAAGGGAAACTTTGTAGAATTGGTGAATATGTTGGATGTGGAGGGTGAGAGAAAAGAGGATGGGGTAGGAAAACTCAACTTCAGCCTTAGTTTCTTTGAATGTGAGCTGATAATATGGAGTTACATGTTAATTCTATTCCTTCCTCTGGGGGTGCTATCAGTTCAGTTCAGTTCAGTTCAGTCGCTCAGTTGTTTCCGACTCTTTGCGACCCCATGGACTACTGCATGCCAGGCTTCCCTGTCCATCACCAACTCCCAGATTTACTCAACTCATGTCCATCGAGTCAGTGATGCCATCCAAACCATCTCATCCTCTGTCATCCCC
>NW_011494864.1:156283-165703 GCF_000754665.1 Bison bison bison | reverse complement strand
CGACTCTTTGCGACCCCATGGACTACTGCATGCCAGGCTTCCCTGTCCATCACCAACTCCCAGAGTTTACTCAACTCATGTCCATCGAGTCAGTGATGCCATCCAACCATCTCATCCTCTGTCATCCCCTTCTCCTGCCTTCAATCTTTCCCAGCATAAGGGTCTTTACCAATGAGTCAGCTCTTTGCATCAGGTGGCCAAAGTATTGGAGTTTCAGTTTCAACATCAGTCCTTCCAATGAATATTCAGGACTGATTTCCTTTAGGATGGACTGGTTGGATCTCCTTGCAGTCCAAGGGACTCTCAAGAGTCTTCTTCAACAGCACAGTTCAAAAGCATCAATTCAGTGCTCAGCTTTCTTCATAGTTGAACTCTCACATCCATACATGACCACTGGAAAAACCATAGTCTTGACTAGATGGACCATTGTTGGCAAAGTACTGTGGGTGCTATAGAAGAAAAAAAAAATGAGACACTCAAAATATTGTTGCCAGAAACCACTCCAAATCCTGTTAGAATAACCTGGGAAGCTCCTCTATCAGAGATTTGAATAAATTGGTCTCTTAATGAGAATGTTTTGGAAGTTTCCCAGAGGATTCAAATTTATAGCTAGATTAAGAGCAACTGATCTAGAGAGAAATGAGGTTGAACTGAACTAGGCATTTGTAATAGAAGTTGAATAGTCAGAAAATTATACATTTTTCAGGTGGCCATAAATATTATACCATCTTTGTAAAAATGTATTATTTCTCTTTCTTTCTCTGTCCCCTAGATTAGATTTAATCTCTCTAGATTATATTCGTTTTCCTTCAGAATATAAATCCTTCCAGATAGGATAGGCCCAAACACACTGAGAATAGCAAGCATTAGGATTGTTTTTAACTCACTAAAATTGTGCAGCTACTTAATTCCTCCCTTTTTTTTTTCTTTAGAGTGTAAAAGAGAAAAAAAATATCAATTAGATGAAACCTAATTAGGCCAGTTTATCAGATCATAGTTTGTCAATTACTGAATCTTTAAAAAATAGTATTATTAGCCACCTTCTAAGGTAAGTTATAGATTAAATGGAATATACAGGTCAGCAGAGAGTGAGTATGTGTGTGTGTGTGTGTGTGTGTGTGTACACACAGACTTACATGAATGTATTCACACACATACATGAGTACGTATGTTTGTGTGTGTAAGAGAGACAGGGAGAGAGATTGACAGAATCTAGATGAATAATTTTATAGGTACAAATTTACTGGGATGACTCTTTAAAGCCTTTCTTTTAACCTCAGAAGCTAATTATTCTAAAGTGGCATTATCAGGTAATGATTGCATTTATCAAGTTATTTATATTTGGGGGGGCATTATTTGAATAGATAAAGTAGACTATCAGTCTTTAAATCAACTCTTTATACTGTAATTGGTAACCAGTATGTTTAGTTTTAAATACCAGTGTTTCTTTCAGCAGATATATAGGAATTCTAAAATCTGTAGCAACAAATATGCAAATATTAGTTATTTCAGAACAACTGAAAAGACAAAGCCCGGTCCTGAAGATGTTAAAATGCAGGTCATATATTCACCTCCCATGAATCTTAAAAATAAAAACAGATTGTATGAGTATCACATCATTTGAAAGTAGTGACAGTTTTACCTTATCTGTTCCAATTTGGATGCCTTTTATTTCTTTTTCTTATATGATTGCTGTAGCTAGGACTTTCAATACCATGTTAAACAGAGGCAGTGAGAGTGGGAATCAATCCCTGGGTTGGAAAGATCTCCTGGAAAAGGAAATGCCAACCCACTCCAGTATCCTTGCCTGGAGAATCCCATGGACAGAGGAGCTTGGCTGGCTACAGTCCAATGGGTTGCAAAAGAGTTGGACACAAATTAATGACTAAACAACAGCAGCATTTTCCCTCTATATCCATTTGATGATAGTTTTCATCATGAGTGATGTTGAATTTTGTCAAATGCTGTTCCTGTATATGAGATGATCATGTGATTTTTATTGCTTCCTTCTGTTAATGTGTTCATCACATTGATTGATTCACATATGCTGAACCATCCTGTGTCCCTGGAATAAATCCAAGTTGATGATGATGTATAATCCTTTTTATACATTGTTAGATTCAGTTTGCCAATACTTTGTTGAGAATTTTTGCATGTATATTCATCAAAGCTATTGGCCTTTTTTTTTTTTCCCTTTGGAGTGTCTTTCTCTGATTTTGGTATTAGGGTGATGACGGCCTTGTAGAATAAATTTTGGAGAGTTCCATACTCTTCAATTTTTTGGAATAGTTTGGTAGAATCACTATTTATGATGCCCAAGATATTAAAGCAACCCAAGTGTCCATCAACAGACAAATGAATAAGGAAGACATGATATGTATATAATGTACTATAAGGCATAAAAAAAATGAAATTCTGTCATTTGCAGCATCATGGATGGACCTAGAGAACATCATGCTTAGTAAAATAAGTTATACAAGTAAAGACATATATATCATTTATATGTGGACTCTAAAATATAATACAGGGACTTCACTGAAAGTCCAGTTGTTAAGACTTCACCTCCAATGCAGGGAGTGAGGGTTTGATCCCTAGTTGGTGGAATGTGAAGAAAGCTGAGCACCGAAGAATTGATGCTTTTGAACTGTGGTGTTGGAGAAGACTCTTGCAAGTCCCTTGGACTGCAAGGAGATCCAACCAGTCCATTCTGAAGGAGATCAGTCCTGGGTGTTCTTTGGAAGGACTGATGCTAAAGCTGAAACTCCAGTACTTTGGCCACCTCATGCGAAGAGTTGACTCATTGGAAAAGACTCTGATGCTGGGAGGGATTGGGGGCAGGAGGAGAAGGGGACGACAGAGGATGAGATGGCTGGATGGCATCACCGACTCGGTGCACATGAGTTTGGGTGAAATCCGGGAGTTGGTGATGAACAGGGAGGCCTGGCATGCTGCAGTCCATGGGGTCTCAAAGAATCGGACACAACTGAGTGACTGAACTGAACTGAACTGAACTGGTGGCCAAAAAACCAAACTATTAAAAGAAAATAGAAGCAGTATTGTAACAAATTCAATAAAATTTTTTTAAATGGTCTAAATCAATAATAATAATACAGACAAATGTATATAACAAAACAGAAACAGAGTTACAAATATAGAAAAATAAAAAGTGTAGTGGTTATCAGAGGAAGGAGGGAAGGGAAGGGGCAGGTTAGGGGTATGGAATTAAGAGATGCAAACTACTATGTACTAAAGAGATAAACAGCAAGATATATTGTATAGCACAGGGAATTATAGCCAGTATCTTATAATAACATTTAATAGAGTATAATCTGTAAACATATCAAATACTATGCTGTTCATCTGAAAGTAATACAGTTTTGTAAATCAACTATCCTTCAATTTAAAAAGACAGACTAGTAAATAAGCTAACTCAATAATATATTAAATTTATAGATATAGCATGTAGGATGAAAAACTTTGCAGATAAACAATACTGCCTGTGCTTTCTATTCTAAGTATATGAACTAGAAGAATGCAGTAAACACAATTTCTCTCATAATTTAGGGAAACTGCTCTCCCTCCCACATGGAGGAGGAAATGATGAACTATGTGTTCTAATAGCTACTGTGTTGTAAGCACTGTGATTTTTTTTTCATGAATGATATTGTTAATACTGATAGAAACTCTTTAGAAAAATTATTGTTATAAATTAAGTTTTACAGATGGGTTTTTTTCCCCCCATCTTAAATAAGCACTGCCCAGTAGAAATATAAAATAAGTCAAAAAAGCAAGACATAAATGTAATTTTAATTTTTCTAATAGTCACATTTTTAAAGTAAAAAACAAATGAAATCATTTAAATAAAACATACCAAAATATAAAAAAAAAAAATACAGTGGCATCCAATATCTGAAGTTCAAAATATAATTATTTCAACATATGATAAATGTGCTGCAATGTTTTATATTTCTTTTTTCGTAGAGTCATTGGAATCCAGGGTTTATTTTACACTTATAGAATATCTCAATATGTTCTGACCACATTTCAAGTGCTCAGTAGCCATACTGGCTAGTGCTAGCCTTGCTCAGAGATTTTAAATACGTTGTCCAAGGTTTAGTTACTAGAAAAGAATAGAGTTGAAATTCAAATTTGGGCATTCTCACCCCACAGCATGAACTCTTAACTACTATCCTGTGCTACTTAGGAAAGTATCATCCTTGATTCATAAATTTAACTTGAGATGTTCTTATTAGTACAGGCTTTTCAAAAGCATTCACAGAATTATATGTATCATTACTCACATAAGAAAAGAAATAGTCTTAAAGGGGTGCAGTAAAAGTCCTGAAGGATTTACAGTTAGTAATACTTCAGGTATTGAACTTATATCTCTCTGGTTCAAATGTCATATTTCAACCAGATCACAACCATAAAGAACTAGATTCACTGAGAAGGAATTCAAAGAAAAATCTGGCTCCTAATGATATAATAGAAAATAGTCACAAACAAAGCAGGATATTTATATGATCAATCACCCCACTCTTTTTTTATATATATAATTGTCTATGCCTTTTCATTCTCTTTAAACATAAAACATAATCATTGCCATCACTACTACCAGCACAATGAAAAATTCAATTAATAACTTACTGTCTGAAGGGTTCATGTTGTCCTAGGTTTTTTGCTGACAAGCAGGTGTATAAGAGGTGTATAACCAAGCATGCCAAGTGATCAGGCTATACACATGTGTTAGGAATACACTACCCCGTGCACATGATGTAGCAGTAATGAGACTTCTGGGAAATAACAGGTAGCCTCAGGCAACAAGGAGGTGGGAGAATACCTTCATGCTATGTCGTTAATGACCTAGAAGATTTCATGTTATGGTGTCTTGGGTTTTAAATTAAATGTCAAATACAATTTGCCACTGGAAATGTGAAGTGTGGAACTGTCCTTAAGAGACTCTGAGAACTCTCTTGTAATTGGTGACTGCCTAATACTAAGTAAAAATAGTTAGAAATCATTATTTGATGAATTATCATACCAGTCTTCAGAAATGTGTGGACTTTTAGTTTGAATCTTAGTAAATTCTTGGGTTAGTATTTAAAACATGCAGCGTTCAGTGTAGTATTAAATACAGTGGAACTGGTAAACTCTCCCCTCTGGGATCATGCCACCATTTATGTCCTGATCTCACATTTAGCCTATAACATCAGAAAATGTGTGAAAGAAACTGAAGCAGCACATATTCCACATGTAGTAGGTTTCATTTTGCCTGCTGACAAGGGTCTATGTTAATAATAAGACTAATAATAGGACTTCCAATCCACTTTAATGTATTAGCATTATTTCTTTCTGAACTATCTGTATATTAGTGCTAATTATGAGGTATGTTTAACTCTAAAATTGTAGGCTTAAACACGAAGATATAATTTTTACTGCTGGTTTTAATTAGAAACCTAAAGAAACACGTGCAATTAAATATGCCCATAAAAATAATAGATACATTCCCATAATACTAGTCAATTTGTTGCACCATTAATATCTTTCCGTGTGGCAGTTTTAAAAATGCATTGGAGTAATTCAAGGGGAAAGTGGCTATGAACAAAATCATCACCATTTAAACCACCATAACTGGTTTAGAACAGTGAGTGCCACTCTCAAGTCTGCGCCAATAGCTATTTTGCCTTGCAGTCATGTTGTAAAGTTAACTGTTTGCCTGTCTCATTTGTATCCCTTTCCCCTAAGGACAATTTATCTTGTTCTAGAAGTATACAGCTTCAGAATAAAATTCAGAAAGTTGTAGTTGCGAAAGTAATTCACAAGGGAAATACTAATGTGTCTAAATTTGCCTTATGCCAAGTGAGTGACTTGTTTTACTTTCAGAAATATACTCTTTGACAAGTCTCCTCCTGGAGGAGGTAAACCCAGGTTAATCCCAATGAATCCTTTTGGGATGTCTTGTGGGCCATGGGAAAGGGTACATATACTAGGGCACAGGTGCCAGGCAGCAGACTTCACTGACAGTGTATAAGGATGAGATGTGTAACCTGACATCATTCTCCTCTTTCCCTTGAACCTCAACCTGGAATCACTCTCCTCTCTTCCCTTTAATCCCAACATTCTGAATATAATAAAGACAAGCTCTCAAATATGCTTTACTTCCAAAGCATTGTCACATACATACTTTTATTGAATCATGTTAACCTTATCTTCAGGTATTATAATTCCATTTTAGAGATAACAAAGTCTCAGGACTGTTCCATATCACAGTACCAACAACAAAAGATTAGGATACATGCTAGATTTATTCATAGATGACTTGAACTTCAAGTCTAAATGATCATGAATTTTAAATTGGTAAGTTTGAAATTAAATTTTATCACAGTGTTATAGTTCATTGCAAAGTGAAACAATCTTATGTTGCCAGTTAAAATGTAAATGTTACTATGAGACTCTTTATGATATAATTTTCTGTTAAACATCATTTGGTAAAATTAAAAGGACAATATTCTAAGATTTCAAATTTATATTAAATAGAAACATTGCATTTGAAATCTAGACCAAGTGTTTTTATTTTCTCCCTTGTGGCTCAAATGATGGTTGTATCCAATTGTTTTGTTTTGTTTTGTTTTTGAGCTATTAGTCTAAATATTCTCTAAATATTGTTTACACCTAAAACTTAAGTTGCAAAAGCTAGATTAGGATCAATTAATACTTATTAAATGCTTATTATATTACTGCTTCTTTCATTTATTTCATCTATATATTTTAAATATGTATGCAATATCTTTACCAGTTACTATCATTCATTTACAGAAGTTAAATTCTAGAGTGATTAAAGTTTTTAACAATGTCACACAACTAACTAGGTATCTAGCTGAGATTTAAACTCATGTATGTTGTCTCAAAATTTCATTTTTTCCCATAATATTACAAATATCTCTCATGCTATAGCCACTTAAGGGAAAATATTAAAAGTTGCTAAAATTTTATAGGAAATGTGCTCAACATAAAATGGTTTTTTCCCCCACCATATATTTCTATCATTTTTGTCACAAATCGCCTCAGCGTTCAAATCATAGTGTGTGTTCAGTTGTGTCCAGCTCTTCGCAGCCCCACCGACTAAGCCTGCCAGACTCCTCTGTCCATGGCATTCTCCAGGCAAAAATACTGGTGTGAGTTGGCATTTCCTACTTTAGGGAATCGTCCTGACCCAGGGATTGAAACCGTGTCCACTTTGTCTCCTGTACTGGCAGGCAGGTTCTTTACCTCTAGCGCCACCTGGGAAGCCCCTCTAATCACTGCTGCTGCTGCTAAGTCACTTCAGTCGTGTCCGACTCTGCGACCCCATAGTTGGCAGCCCACGAGGCTCCCCCGTCCCTGGGATTCTCCAGGCAAAAACACTGGAGTGGGTTGCCATTTCCCTCTCCAATGCATGAAAGTTAAAAGTGAAAGTGAAGGCTCTCAGTCGTGTCCGACCCTCAGCGACCCCATGGACTAAAGCCTTCCAGGCGGCTCCGTCCATGGGATTTTTCCAGGCAAGAGTACTGGAGTGGGGTGCCATTGCCTTCTCCGCCTCTAATCACTAAATAGGCTTATAGATTTAGTACTGTTGATGTGTGACCCACACGAGTTTGAGCTGTGTGAGTTCACTTATATGTGGAATATTTTCTTATTATCAATAAAAGCTACAGTACTACATAATCTGGAACTGGTTGAATCTGCAGACACAGAACCACGGATATAGACAGCAGACTGTGGGACTTGAGTATTCACAGATTTTGATATCTATGCAGGTTCTGAGTACTGAAGGATGGCTCTAGTTAGACTCCAGGATTCCCATTTTCGTAATAAATCTTAGATGCTCTTTCTTTTGTGAAAGTGTTGAAGTGATAACACAGAGTGTATACAAAACTGGAGAATTGCCTTGGTTTTAGATTCCTCATTCTCACAATTTATCTGGAAAAAGTACGCCTGTGTGTGCCACAAGTACTCTTCTCAGCATGCTTTGTCCTTGACTAAGGTAGCCTGCTTTGCTGGATATTAGGAGAAACAAGTTACATGGACATCTGTGGAGTAAGAAACTTCTGTATTTGGCGAATAAAGGAATAAGAATAGTACAGAGAAATGTCCTAGAACTAATGATGATTAAATAACATTGATTGCCAAGGTGGCTGAGCAGTAAAGAATCTGCCTGCCAATGCAGGAGACACAGGTTCAATATGGGTCAGGAAGATTTCCCTTGAGAAGGAAATGGCAACCTGCTCCAGTATTCTTACCCGGGAAATTCCATGGACAGAGGAGCCTGGCAGGCACCAGTTCATGGAGTTGCGAAAGATTTGGACACTACTTAGTGACTAAACAATGACAACTAAAGAGAGGAAAGAGTTTATACAGTACAGATTTTACACTAGGATTTCTGTTATCATTTGCTTTGTTGACAATTTGATGATAAATAAATATGGTCATTTGTATGAATATTTAACTATGGCAAGCCCTTTTCTGCGTGCCTGGCAAGATATGTCTTATACCTTCAAGGTTAGGTTATACCACAAGTTTAGGTTAGGATACAAACTCACAGTTGTCAGACTGTTATATGTGAAAACTGGGATACAAACAGAGGGCAACAAAAACACAGCAGAAGTCCTAGATTAATGTGCAAGTCAAAGAATCATTTTTGAAAGATACAAGACTTGAAGGATAAAGAAAAAGTCATCAGACTAAGGAGATCTAAAGGAATTTTAATCATGAGAAGGAACTAAAATATTGAGGAAGATTTTGAAAGTACTGACTCCTAGATGCTATCAGCTAACTGCTCTGAAGTTGAACAGAAAATTCTTCCTTGAATGGAGTTCAGAGCAGCATATCCAGGATTGCCACATAAAGGCCACTATATCTCCCTTTGCAGTTGGTGGCCTCGTGTGTGACATGCCTGATATGCTTTATTTGGTCACGTCTGTTTAACCTTTTCCAGGACTTGAAATCTATGTTCTAAATTCCAGGAACATAATTATTTCAATCTGAAATTTGCCTAACACTAAACTTTAACTGGTTGTAGACTTTAACTGGTTGGCTTTCCTGTGCGATTACAACCTCAGCCTGACTCAACAGAACTTTATTTCTCAGCATTCAAAAGTTGAAATAGATAGTTCTTAGACCTTGGAAATAAAGTAAATCCTGCAATTGAGCCATACCAAAAGAACAGTAAAAATCTATTCTCCCATTAGTTTTATACGGTGTGTCTGGTATATAGGTCACTGCCTGATTTACAGTGGACAATTTACAGTGGTCATTTTTTTTTAATTTAAATTTATTTATTTTAATTGGAGGCTAATTATTGGTCCCATCACTTCATGGGAAATAGATGGGGAAACAGTGGAAATAGTGTCAGACTTTATTTTGGGGGGCTCCAAAATCACT
>NW_011494864.1:147739-156179 GCF_000754665.1 Bison bison bison | reverse complement strand
AGTTGGACTGTGAAGAAAGCTGAGCACTAAAGAATTGATGCTTTTGAACTGTGGTGTTGGAGAAGACTCCTGAAAGTCCCTTGGACTGCAAGGAGATCCAACCAGTCCATTTCTAAAGGAGATCAGCCCTGGGATTTCTTTGGAAGGACTGATGCTAAAGCTGAAACTCCAGTACTTTGGCCACCTCATGCGAAGAGTTGACTCATTGGAAAAGACTCTGATGCTGGGATGGATTGGAAGCAGGAGGAAAAGGGGATGACAGAGGATGAGATGGCTGGATGGCATCACTGACTCAATGGACGTGAATTTGAGTGAACTCCGGGAGTTGGTGATGGACAGGGAGGCCTGGCGTGCTGTGATTCATGGGGTTGCAATGTCAGACA
Source organism: Bison bison bison (assembly GCF_000754665.1). Classification (NCBI taxonomy): domain Eukaryota; kingdom Metazoa; phylum Chordata; class Mammalia; order Artiodactyla; family Bovidae; genus Bison; species Bison bison. The sequence continues at coordinate 155,796 of NW_011494864.1, read as the reverse complement.
TGACTGAACTTAACTGAACTGAACTAATTACTTTACATGGTCACTTATTTATTGTACCTTCTATTTTGATAGTATACCTCTGCAAAATATTTAAGATGTCTGTCAAGGAGGTCTTCCTGGTGAATGGTTATGGTGAACATTACATCTGTTTGCACTTCTAATATCAAATTCAACTGTGCTTTAAATTTGCTAGATTTACATTCTTCATATGGAAATGTAAATATTTCTCAGAGTCTAGGAGCATTTAAAAAATGTATGGGCCAGTCATAACAGCCTAAAAATATCATTATACAATGAACATATATAAGGAATATTTATTTATTCAGAGTTGCTCTAGTAGATACTATACAAAATAAATGAGTATAGTTCTGATTTTTTAACATTTCCAAAATATCCTGAATCAGCATGTTTTGATAACATCAGCTATTAAAAGATATATATTTAAACATAGTAATTAAATATGCTATTTATACAATATAGAATCATTGCAGCAGATAATGTTGGTGTGCTAAGAAAATAATGAAATTATGATCTGCTTGTGGAGATGGGAAATGTCAATAGTTTAATTTTTTAAGTATCAGAATGTGTTGCAAATACATGGATAATGTCAAGAAACTTGGACTCATTAAACACATATCTCATCTAACTTTGAGGGACAATGCATTTTAGATATTTCTCTTTAAGAATCAGAGTGTGTGAGCAGAGAAAAGTGAAAAGGGCACAGATCAATTAGCTTACCAATGAATATACATTTACTCCTCGCAATATATTTATAGTGAATGCCATACTATAATAACTATAAGAAAATATACTGTTTGTGGCTGGAGGAGGGCTGGAGGAGTGGAAACCCACTCCAGTATTCTTGCCTGGAGCGTCTCATGGATGGAGGAGCCTGCCAGGCCACAGTCCACAGGGTTGCAAAGAGTCAGATGTGACTGAAGCAACCTAGCATGCACACACTATTTGTGGACTATTGTATTAATCACGGTCTTCAGAGAAACAGAAGATATATATACATTCAACAGAAAGAAGAAGAGAGAGATTATAAGGACTTGATTCTCCTGATTACAAAAGTAATCAGTAGGTATTAATAAAAAATTAAAATAGTCATAAATCCAGTAAAACATGTCATGATACATATCCTGAAAATTATCAAATGTGATGAAGAACATCCAAGGGGATATAATAACAGGAGACACATAGCTTGTTCATTGACAGGAAGAATAAACATAGTAAAAATGCCAAATATCTGCAACTCTATGAGTATAACATAATTCCTATCACAAACTGTGCACACGTTTCTTGTAGATATAGAAAATTTGCTTCAAGATTTATATGGAAAGTCATAGAAGCAGAATAGCTAAAACAACTTTGAAAAAGAACAAGGTGAAAATAATCACCCTTCCTTATTTTAGCCTTAATATGAAGATACACCAATCAAGGCAGTGGGACAAAAGACAGACACATAGGTCAGTGGAAAAGAAACAGAATACAGAAATAAACCCACAAAAATATGCCAGGCTTATTTTTACAAACAGTGCAAAAGAACTTAATAGAGAAGAGTAACTTTATTTTGACAAATGGTGCTAGAACAATTTTATATCTTTTGGGACTTAGGACTAGGTGAACAGTCTTTAGACTTGACTCCAAAAGCACAATTCATAAAAGGAACTATAGATAAATCGGACCTCATCAATATGGCTTTGGTCTATAAAAGACCATTTTAATTCATCTCTGGCTTTCTATTTTGTTCCATTGATCTATATTTCTGTCTTTGTGCCAGTACCATACTGTCTTGATGACTGTGGCTTTGTAGTAGAGCCTGAAATCAGGCAGGTTGATTCCTCCAGTTGCATTCTTCTTTCTCAAGTTTGCTTTGGCTATTCGAGGTTTGTTGTATATCCATGCAAATTGTGAAATTATTTGTTCTAGCTCTGTAAAAATTACTGTTGGTATCTTGATAAGGATTGCATGATTCTATAGATTGCTTTGGGTAGTATACTCATTTTCACTATATTGATTCTTCTGATCCATGATAGAAAACCCAGAGATAAATCCACACACTTATGGGCACCTTATCTTTGACAAAAGAGGCAAGAATATACAATGGATTAAAGACAATATCTTTAACAAGTGGTGCTGGGAAAACTGGTCAACCACTTGTAAAAGAATGAAACTAGAACACTTTCTAACACCATACACAAAAATAAACTCAAAATGGATTAAAGATCTAAATGTAAGACCAGAAACTGTAAAACTCCTAGAGGAGAACATAGGCAAAACACTCTCCAAAATAAATCACAGCAGGATCCTCTATGACCAACCTCTTAGAATATTGGAAATGAAAAAAATAAATAAACAAATGGGACCTAATTAAACTTAAAAGCTTCTGCACAATAAAGGAAACTAAAAGCAAGGTGAAAAGATGGCCTTCAGAATGGGAGAAAATAATAGCAAATGAAGCAAGTGACAAACAACTAATCTCAAAAATATACAAGCAACTCCTGCAGCTCAATTTCAGAAAAATAAATGACCCAATCAAAAAATGGGCCAAAGAACTAAATAGACATTTCTCCAAAGAAGACATACAGATGGCTAACAAACACATGAAAAGATGCTCAACATCACTCATTATCAGAGAAATGCAAATCAAAACCACAATGAGGTACCATTTCATGCCAGTCAGAATGGCTGTGATCCAAAAGTCTACAAGCAATAAATGCTGGAGAGGGTGTGAAGAAAAGGGAATCCTCTTACACTGTTGGTGGGAATGCAAACTAGTATAGCCACTATGGAGAACAGTGTGGAGATTCCTTAAAAACCTGGAAATAGAACTGCTTTATGACCCAGCAATCCCACTGCTGGGCATACACACTGAGGAAACCAGAATTGAAAGAGAAACATGTACCCCAATGTTCATCGCAGCACTGTTTATAATAGCCAGGACATGGAAGCAACCTAGATGTCCATCAGCAGATGAATGGGTAAGAAAGCTGTGGTACATATACACAATGGACTATTACTCAGCCATTAAAAAGAATGCATTTGAATCAGCTCTAATGAGGGATGAAACTGGAGCCTATTATACAGAGTGAAGAAAGCCAGAAAGAAAAACACCAATACAGTATACTAACACATATATATGGAATTTAGAAAGATGATAACGATAATCCTGTATGCAAGACAGCAAAAGAGACACAGATATATAGAACAGTCTTTTGGACTCTGTGGGAGAGGGAGAGGGTGGGATGATTTGGGAGAATGGCTTTGAAACATGTATAATATCATATATGAAACGAATCGTCAGTCCAAGTTCGATGCATGATACTGGTTCCTTGTGGCTGGTGCACTGGGATGACCTAGAGGGAAGGTACAGGGAGGGAGGAGCGAGGGGGGTTCAGGATGGTCAACAGGTGTATACCTGTGGTGGATTCGTGTTGATGTATGGCAAAACCAATACGATATTGTAAAGTAATTACCATCAAATTAAAATAAATAAATTTATATTAAAAAAAGACCATGTTAAGAGGATGAAAAGACAAGCTACAGACTGGGAGAAATATTTGTAAAGTAAACCACATATCTGATAAAAGGCCTGTATATAGCATTTATAAAGAACTTTTAAAGTTCAATAGTGAAAATATAAACACCCTAGATAGAAAAAGAGTAAGCAATACCACAGACATTACAATGAAGAACATATATAAATGGAAATTAAGGATATAAAAAAGTTTTCAAAATCATTGACCATTAAAGAAATGGAAAATAAAGCCAGTATGAGTTATTATTAATACTATACATCAACTGGGGCTTCCCTGGTGATTCAGATGGTAAAGAAAATGCCTGCAGTGCAGAAGACCCAGGTTGGATGCCTGGGTTGGGACGATGCCCTCAAGAAGTGAATGGATCCCCATTCTAGTATTCTTACCTGGAGAATGTCATGGACAGAGGAGCCTAGGGTGCTACAGTCCATGGGGTTGCAAAGAGTCAGACATGGCTGAGTGACAAACACTTTCACTGTCATATATCAGTTGGAATGGCTAAAATTAAAGATAATAATAGTTAAAACCAAAACTTGGTTAGAATACAAAGAAATTGATCACTCAGTATTTCTGATGAGAATTTAAGATGTATGGCCACTCTGAAAAAATATTTTGGTTTTTTTTTTAATTGAAAGTGGATTTAACAGATGACCCAGTAGTTGCAGTCTTGCTCACTTATCCCAAAGAAATTAAAAAAGCATGCATACTTAAAAACCTTTACATTGAAACATGTAAATTATCACATGTGAAATGAATCACGAGTCCAGGTTATATGCATGATACAGGGTGCTGGGGGCTGGTGCACTGGGATGACCCGGAGGGATGGGATGGGGAGGTAAGTAGGAGGAGGGGGGTGGGTCAGGATGGGGAATACATGTACACCCGTGGTGGATTCAAGTCAATATATGGCAAAACCAATTCAATATTGTAAAGTAAAATAAATAATTAATTAAAAAAGAAAACCTTTACAAATATGTCAATAGTGGTTTCATTTACAATATTCCAAACTGGAAACAACCCAGATACTTTTCAGTGGATGAATAGGTAAGCCAATTGTGATAAATCCACACCATAAATTGCAGTTCAGCATTACAGAGGAATACATGCAACAACTTAGACAAACCACTAGAGGGAAGTATGCTTAGTGAAAAGCCAATCTCAAATAATTTCCTGCCCAATGATTCTATTTATATAACACTCTTGAAATAATGTAATTATTGAGATGGAAAACAGATTAGCGGCTTCTGGGGATTAGACTTAAAATATTATAAAATATTAGAGGAGGCTAAAAAGCGTAGTGTGATGATGCCTTCTGGTGATGGAACAGTTCTGCACTTGATTGGGGTGGTAGTTACATGATACTTGTCGTTGTTTAGTCACTAAGTCGTGTCTGACTCTTTTGTGACCCCTTGGGCTATAGCCCACCAGGCTCCTCTGTCCATGGGATTTCCCAGGCAAGAGTACTGGAATGGGTTGCCATTTCCTTCTCCAGGGGAATTTCCCCGTAAGGTATTAAACCTATGTCTCCTGCATTGGCAAGCAGCTTTACCACTGAACCACCTGGGAAACTCTACGTGATAATTCACATGTAATAAAGTTGTATAGAAGTACACACACACTCCACAGATGAGAGCATGCAATGTATTGAAATTTGAGTAAACTCTCTAGACTGTACCAACACCATTTGTGGTTTTTAGAGTTCTATAGCTATGCAAGATGCTAACAATTTACAACAGGGGAAAAGAGGTAAAAGCTGCACAGAACTCAGGACCTTCCTGTATATATACATTTTTTTTTTACAACTACTTGTGAATCTATAATTATTTCAAAATATGTAGTGTATAAAAATCTGTTGCTACTTACTTTAGATTATGAAACGAATCAATCTGCTTATTTTTCCCTAAGTTTTTTTAGTTCACTGATATGAAAACTCAAGAAAATCTTCCCCAAACAATAAAATAGTGTCTTGTTGGCTTGTTAAAATGTAAAAAGATGGAAAATTATTACTACACTTGAGTCTGGAAAATATATAAATTTAATACTTTTTAAGGATTCAGACCATCCTAGAATAGCTATAAATATTTTGAATACAAACTAAGCCTCCAATGTAACTCTACAAAAAAGTTACCATTCCAATTCTCTCAGATACCAGACCATGATAATCTATTTTTACTCACCTGCCAAAAACTGAAGCAGTCCCTTGGGACTCCTGTCCACTAAGGCTATGATACACAGTCTCTGAACATCATAGTCCTGGCAAGTTCTAGACACTTGTATAAATTCTCCCCTGAATTAACTGGTAATGAGGAGTAGGATGAATTGAAGTACATTTTTGTCTTTGATAACTTACTTATGTTTGGAGCTCTGTGAACTGTAGTAACTGATTCTGAAGTAAATGTTCCTTTGGTATCTCTGATTTTCTTGAAGAGATCTCTAATCTTCCCCATTCTGTTGTTTTCCTCTATTTCTTTGCATTGATTGCTGAAGAAGGCTTTCTTATCTCTTCTTGCTATTCTTTGGAACTCTTCATTCAGATGTTTGTATCTTGCCTTTTCTCCTTTCCTTTTTGCTTCTCTTCTTTCCACAGCTATTTGTAAGGCCTCCCCAGACAGCCATTTTGCTTTTTTGCATTTCTTTTCCATGGGGATGGTCTTGATCCCTGTCTCCTGTACAATGTCATGAACCTCATTACATAGTTCATCAGGCACTCTATCTATCAGATCTAGGCCCTTAAATCTATTTCTCACTTCCACTGTATAATCATAAGGGATTTGATTTAGGTTATACCTGAATGGTCTAGTAGTTTTCCCTACTTTCTTCAATTTAGTCTGAATTTGGCAATAAGGAGTTCATGGTCTGAGCCACAGTCAGCTCCTGGTCTTGTTTTTGCTGACTGTATAGAGCTTCTCCATCTTTGGCTGCAAAGAACATAATCAGTCTGATTTCGGTGTTGACCATCTGGTGATGTCCATGTGTAGAGTCTTCTCTTGTGTTGTTGAAGAGGGTGTTTATTATGACCAGTGCATTTTCTTGGCAAAACTCTCTTAGTCTTTGCCCTGCTTCATTCTGTATTCCAAGGCCAAATTTGCCTGTTTCTCCATGTGTTTCTTGACTTCCTACTTTTGCATTCCAGTCCCCTATAAAGAAAAGGACATCTTTTTTGTGTGTTAGTTCTAAAAGATCTTGTAGGTCTTCATAGAACCGTTCAGCTTCTTCAGTGCTACTGGTTGGGGCATAGACTTGGATTACTGTGATATTAAATGGTTTGCCTTGGAAATGAACGGAGATCATTCTGTCGTTTTTGAGATTGCATCCAAGTACTGCATTTTGGACTCTTTTGTTGACCATGATGGCTACTCCATTTTTTCTGAGGGATTCCTGCCCGCAGTAGTAGATATAATGGTCATCTGAGTTAAATTCACCCATTCCAGTCCATTTGCGTTCGCTGATTCCTAGAATGTTGACATTCACTCTTGCCATCTCTTGTTTAACCACATCCAATTTGCCTTGATTCATGGACCTGACATTCGAGGTTCCTATGCAATATTGCTCTTTTCAGCATCAGACCTTGCTTCTATCACCAGTCACATCCACAGCTGGGTATTCTTTTTGCTTTGGCTCCATCCCTTCATTCTTTCTGGAGTTATTTCTCCACTGATCTCCAGTAGCATATCGGGCACCTACTGACCTGGGGAAAATGGTATGGACCTAACAGAAGCAGAAGACATTAAGAAGAGATGGCAAGAATACAAAGAAGAACTGTACAAAAAAAGATCTTCACGACCCAGATAATCACGATGGTTTGATCACTGACCTAGAGTCAGACATCCTGGAATGTGAAGTCAAGTGGACCTTAGAAAGCATTACTACGAACAAAGCTAGTGGAGGTGATAGAATTCCAGTTGAGCTATTCCAAATCCTGAAAGATGATGCTTTGAAAGTGCTACACTCAATATGCCAGCAAATTTGGAAAACTCAACAGTGGCCACTGGACTGGAAAAGGTCAGTTTTCATTCCAATCCCACAAAAAGGCAATGCCAAAGAATGCTCAAACTACCACACAATTGCACTCATCTCACATGCTAGTAAAGTAATGCTCAAAATTCTCCAAGCCAGGCTTCAGCAATATGTGAACCGTGAACTTCCTGATGTTCAAGCTGGTTTTAGAAAAGGAAGAGGAACCAGAGATCAAATTGCCAACATCCACTGGATCATGGAAAAAGCAAGAGAGTTCCTGAAAAACATCAATTTCTGCTTTATTGACTATGCCAAGGCCTTTGACTGTGTGGATCACAATCAATTGTGGAAAATTCTGAAAGAGATGGGAACACCAGACCACCTGATCTGCCTCTTGAGAAATCTGTATGCAGGTCAGGAAGCAACAGTTAGAAATGGACATGGAACAACAGACTGGTTCCAAATAGAAGGAGTATGTCAAGGCTGTATATTGTCACCCTGTTTATTTAACTTATATGCAGAGTACATCATGAGAAACGCTGGACTGGAAGAAACACA
>NW_011494864.1:140807-147639 GCF_000754665.1 Bison bison bison | reverse complement strand
CACTGCAGATGGTGACTGCAGCCATGAAATTAAAAGACGCTTACTCCTTGGCAGGAAAGTTATGACCAACCTAGATAGCATATTAAAAAGCAGAGACATTACTTTGCCAACAATGGTTCATCTAGTCAAGGCTATGGTTTTTCCTGTGGTCATGTGTGGATGTGAGAGTTGGATTGTGAAGACGGCTGAGTGCTGAAGAATTGATGCTTTTGAACTGTGGTGTTGGAGAAGACTCTTGAGAGTCCCTTGGACTGCAAGGAGATCCAACCAGTCCATTCTGAAGGAGATCAGCCCTGGGATTTCTTTGGAAGGAATGATGCTAAAGCTGAAACTCCAGTACTTTGGCCACCTCATGTGAAGAGTTGACTCATTGGAAAAGAATCTGATGCTTTGAGGGATTGGGGGCAGGAGGAGAAGGGCATGACAGAGGATGAGATGGCTAGATGGCATCACTGACTTGATGGACGTGAGTCTCAGTGAACTCTGGGAATTGGTGATGGACAGGGAGGCCTGGCATGCTGCAATTTATGGGGTCACAAAGAGTCGGACATGACTGAGCGACTGATCTGGTCTGATCTGATCTGAAGTAAATGTTGAAAAAATTGAAAACTAAGAATTCTCAAAGTCATCTGATTGAGGGAAATAATGTGAAGAAGCTATAATGGCCACTTGGAGGTTTTAGATATTTTGCTATGAGACTTCAAACACCTTCATGAAATCAGGCAACTAGGCCTTAAGAGTCTAGAAAAGCAAGTGCTCATGACTGAGTACATTGAGGCGGAGAGAGGCAAGGGCATGGCTTTCCCAGAATTTAGGTTTCTTCACTTTCCTTCCTCATCCCTATTGACTTGATCATGTCCCTTTTCAGTAGTTACCATATGGGGGAAAAATCAATAATAATCAATCTGATTGAAGCTTTTGATATAAAAATCAACTGCACTTCCCTATTGTTGTTGTTCAGTCCCTAAGACATGTCTGACTCTTTGCAACCTGATGAACTGCAGCACACCAGGCTTCTCTGTCCTTCACCATCTCCTAGAGGTTGCTCAAACTCATGTACATTGAGTCGGTGATGCCATCCAACCATCTCATCCTCTGTCATCCCCTTCTCTTCCTGTGCTCAATCTTTCCCAGCATCAGCGTTTTTTCCAATGAATTGGCTCTTCCCAGCAGGTGGCCAATGTATTGGAGCTTCAGCTTCAGTATCAGTCCTTCCAATGAATATTCAGAGTTGATTTCCTTCAGGATGGACTGGTTTGATATCCTTGCTGCCCAAGGGACTCTCAAGAGTCTACTCCAACACCACACTTCGAAAGTGTCAATTACTAGGTGCTTAGCCTTCTTTATAGTCCAACTCTTACATCCATACATGACTACTGGAAAAACCAAAGCTTTGATTATATGGACCTTTGTTTGCAAAGTGATATCTCAACTTTCTAATCCACAGTCTAGGTTTGCCATAGCTTTTGTTTCAAGGAGCAAGTGTCTTTTAATTTTGTGTCTGCAGTCACCATCCACGGTGATTTTGGACCCCAAAATCTGACACTGTTTCTAATTTTTCCTCCTCAATTTGCCATGAAGTGTTCGGACTGGATACAATGATCTTAGGTTTTTAAATGTTGAGTTTTAAGGTAGCTTTTTCACTTTCCTCTTTCACCTTCATCAAGAGGTTCTTTAGTTCTTCTTCACTTTCTGCCATTAGGGTGGTGTCATCTGCATATCTGAAGTTGATGATATTTCTCCTGGCAATATTGATTCCAGCTTGGGATTCATCCAGCCTGGCATTTCACATGATGTACTCTGAATAGAAGTTAAATATGTAGGGTGACAATATACAGCCTTGACGCTCTCCTTTGCCAATTTTGAATCAGTCTGTTGTTCCAGGTCTGGATCTAACTATTTCTTCTTGATCTGCATATAAGTTTCTCAGAGGCAGGTAAAGTGGTCTGATACTCACATCTCTTTGAAATTTTTCCACAATTTTTGTGATTTATGCAGGCGAAGGCTTTCACATGCTCAATAAAGCAGAAGCATATGTTTTTATTTTTTTTCTGAAATTCTCTTGCTTTTTCTATGATCCAGTTCTTCTGCCTTTTCTAAATTTAGCTTGAACATTTGGAAGTTCTGTGTTCACATACTGTTGACACCTAACTTGAAGAGTTTTGAGCTTTAACTTGCTAGCATATGAAATGTGTGTAATTGTGCAGTAGTTTGAACATTATTTGCTATTGCCTTCTTTGAGATTGGAATGAAAACTGACCTTTTCCAGTTATGTAACCACTGCTGACCTTTCCAGATTTGCTTGCATTTGAGTGCAGCACTTTCTCAGCATCATTTTTTATGATTTGAAATAGTTCTGCTGGAATTCCATCACTTTGACTAACTGTGTTCATAGTAATTCTTTCTAAGGCCCACTTGACTTCATACACCAGGATGTCTGGCTTTAGGTGAGTGAGCACACCATCGTGGTTACTCTGTATCATTAAGACCTTTTTGTACAGTGCTTCTGTGTATTCTTGCCACCTCTTCTTAATATCTTCTGCTTCTCTTATGTCCATGCTGTTTCTGTGGTTTATTGTGCCCATCTTTGCATGAAATATTTCCTTGGTATCTCCAATTTTTCTTGAAAAGATCTCTTGGTACATCCCTGTAGTCGCTCTTTTTTAAACTCACTGTTTCTTTGTAAGTTCCCGGTCAACAACATAAAAAGCTACACTTACAACTTTTGACCTATGGCAAGTAAAATTTCACCTAGGAGCTACCTAATATTTTATAACAAATTGTACATTGTATGGAGGGCTTCCCAGGTGGCTCAGTGGTAAAGAATATTCCTGCCAATGCAGGAGACACAGTAGACGCAGGGTTGATCCTGGGGTCAAGGAGATCCCCTTGAATAGGAAATGGCAACCCGCTCCAGCATTGTTGCTTCAAGATTTCCATGGACAGAGGAGCATGGTGTGGTTGCAGAGTCTAATACAACTGAGCGACTGAGCATGCATGCACATTACATGGGATATGTTTCCAAGTTTTTGTTTGCTTGTTTCTTTGGTTTCCTTTTTTTTTTTTTTTTTATCTTTTATCAGCCCTATTTTACTTGTCTTTTGAGAATTTAAATATTTCAGAGGAAAGGATTTAATATGGAAATGAAGAACAAAGTTGTATATGATTCCTGTGGGGATTGGTATTACCTGTTTCAAACGTTGCCTTGGAATTATCTACAATTCCCATTTTAACCATGTGCCTATAACAAAGCATTGTTTAAATGCAGTTTAGCCCCGTGGTATCAACTGCCAGATGACGATAATGATTCAAAGTGCAATTTTCTGAGAAGATACAGGTTCAATTTTAAGTAAATCATTAAAAACTTAATTTAACCAAGATTAAGTGAGCACAATGATGCTTATTTTAAATGTCTTCAAAAGATTCTTGTTTTCATATTTAAATACATTAGAAAAAAATTAAATACCAAGATAAATAATGGCTCCATCTATCTTGCTAGAGACAGTGACTCTAAAATTGTATTCATACCATATAGTTACATAAAGGAAACCTTTAGGACTCTAAACCCTTTGGGCTTCCACAGTATCTACACTGTGCTACCTATCTAGCCATCACAACTCCGTCAGAGCTTTCCTTTATTTCGTCAGAAATCAAATTAACTCTTCTTAAACATTTGCCACCTCCCACCGTTTGGTGGGAAGAATATATACACCTAAAATTATGCTTTTAAAACTCTTTTACACAGAATTTAGTTCACCTACCTTCCCATGTGGAACCCTGAACAAGAGCTCTCACTGTTTGTTTTCCAGGATGGGCTGCAGTAACTCAGGTCTCCTTTTCCATCATTACATTTAGCCTTTCACTGAGGTCCTGTTATTGCAAGAAATCAGATTTTAAGTCACAAGTAATTCCATTCATTTTTACAAGAACTTCTAAAATATATGCGAATGTGTTCTCTTAAACTTTCCAGCAACTGTGAATTTAAAATACATTTGCTCGTCAGTAGAAAATGGAAAATGAAACTTGCACATAAATGTAGCTCTCTGTACCAGGAATCAAAAGACAGGAGTGCTGATTCCCAAGGCTGACATTAAATTATAGAGATATTACGCAAGTGCCATCACTTTTTCATGTTTGTTTTCCAGTTTGTACAGAGTGTCATTTGTCCCTGTGCACTTTGTATGGCAGAATTAGATATTATTGGAAAGTAGAACTGAGTGTGTGTTAGAAATAGTTTATATTTATTATGATGTTTTTATTACATTTCAAACTAATTTCTCAAACCTATGAGTACTTTGCAGTCTGGCCCTATGTAACTCACTGATTTGATTCCCTACCTCTCCCTCCCTACAGCCATTCTAACCATATCGCTGTTGCCTCATACTCCAAATACATTTTCAAATTAAGACTTGCATGGCCTCAATTAAGCCATTTAATAATGTCTTTTATCCCTTCCTAGCTAATTTGAAATGAGGCATTTTATGCCAAGGAATGTGTGAGCAAAATTTTTTTGAAAGATACACACTACAAATAGGACTTGTGAATGAAAAATTATTTTCATTAGCTGGGCTCCTAAATGAGGTGGAGTAATAGATGATATGAGAAGATGTGCACTTTGAGTGAAACTTAAAAATCTCAAATGTTAGACTAAACAATTAGTACAGTTCAGTAGCTCAGTCGTGTCTGAGCAACATACATAAAATTATGTATATGTATATGTATATATCGGAGAAGGCAATGGCACCCCACTCCAGTACTCTTGCCTGGAAAATCCCATGGATGGAGAAGCCTGGTGGGCTGCAGTCCATGGGGTCGCTAAGAGACGACACAACTGAGCGACTTCACTTTCACTTTTTACTTTCGTGCATTAGAGAAGGAAATGGCAACCCACTCCAGTGTTCTTGCCTGGAGAATCCCAGGGACGGGGAGTCTGGTGGGCTGCCGTCTATGGGGTCGCACAGAGTCAGACACGACTGAAGTGACTTAGCAGCAGCAGCATATGTCTGTGTGTGTGTGTGTGTGTGTGTGTGTGTGTGTGTATACATATGTATATGTATATATATATATATAAAACAATTTATTTATCCATTCATTTATCATTGGATATCTAGGTTGTTTCAGTGTCCTTCCTATTGTAAAATGATGCTGCAATGAACATGGGGGTGCAGTAGCTTGTTTTTTGTTGTTATTATTGATTTTTAATATTTTATTGAAGTATAGCTGATTTACAATATTGTGTTAATTTCTGCTATACAGCAGAATGATTCACTTACACATACATACATTTTTTTCACATTCTTTTCCATTATGTTTTTTTTAATTTTATTTTATTTTTAAACTTTACAAATTGTATTAGTTTTGCCAAATATCAAAATGAATCCGCCACAGGTTTACATGTGTTCCCCATCCTGAACCCCCCTCCCTCCTCCCTCCCCATACCATCCCTCTGGGTCGTTAAATTAATGTTTTGTTTCCCTTGTCTATGTCTCTGAAATGGATTATGTAGTAGTTCTATTTTCAATGTTTTTATGATCCTCCTACTCTTTTCCATAATGGCTATGCAAACTTACAGTCCTATGAACAGTGTACAAGATTTCCTTTGGCCACATCCATGCCAGCATTTGTTATTTGTCTTTAATGATGGATATTTTAATAGGTATGGAGTGATATTTCACTGTGGTTTCAATTTGCATTTCCCTAATGACTAGTGTTTGCTTGGTATCTCTAATTTTCTTGAAGAGATCTCTAGTCTTACCCATTCTGTTGTTTTCCTCTATTTCTTTGCATTGATCACTGAGAAAGGCTTTCTTATCTCTTCTTGCTATTCTTTGGAACTCTGCATTCAGATGCTTATATCTTTCCTTTTCTCCTTTGCTTTTCACTTCTCTTCTTTTCACAGCTATTTGTAAGGCCTCCCCAGACAGCCATTTTGCTTTTTTGCATTTCTTTTCCATGGGGATGGTCTTGATCCCTATCTCCTGCACAATGTCACGAACCTCATTTCATAGTTCATCAGGCACTCTATCTATCAGATCTAGGCCCTTAAATCTATTTCTCACTTCCATTGTATAAGATATTAAGAAGAGGTAGCAAGAATAAACAGAAGAACTGTACAAAAAAGATCTTCACAACCCAGATAATCATGATGGTGTGATCACTCATCTAGTGCCAGACACCCTGGAATGTGAAGTCCAGTGGGCCTTAGAAAGCATCACTACGAACAAACCTAGTGGAGGTGATGGAATTCCAGGTGAGCTATTTCAAAACCTAAAAGATGAGGCTGTGAAAGTGCTGCACTCAATATGCCAGCAAATTTGGAAAACTCAACAGTGGCCACAGGACTGGAAAAGGTCAGTTTTCATTCCAATCCCAAAGAAAGGCAATGCCAAAAAATGCTCAGACTACCACACAATTGCACTCATTTCACATGCTAGTAAAGTAATGCTCAAAATTCTCCAAGCCAGGCTTCAGCAATACGTGAACCATGAACTTCCTGATATTCAAGCTGGTTTAGAAAAGGAAGAGGAAACAGAGATCAAATTGCCAACATCTGCTGGATCATGGAAAAAAAAAGATAGTTCCAAAAAACATCTATTTCTGCTTTATTGACTATGCCAAAGCCTTTGACTGTGTGGATCACAATAAACTGTGGAAAGTTCTGAAAGAGATGGGAATACCAGACCACCTGATCTGCCTCTTGAGAAATCTGTATGCAGGTCAGGAAGCAACAGTTAGAACTGGACATGGAACAACAGACTGGTTCCAAATAGGAAAAGGAGTGTGTCAAGGCTGTATATTGTCACCCTGCTTATTTAACTTATATGCAGAGTAC
>NW_011494864.1:140280-140685 GCF_000754665.1 Bison bison bison | reverse complement strand
GCCAACAAAGGTTCGTCTAGTCAAGGCTATGGTTTTTCCTGTGGTCATGTATGGATGTGAGAGTTGGGCTGTGAAGAAGGCTGAGCGCCAAAGAATTGATGTGTTTGAACTGTGGTGTTGGAGAAGACTCTTGAGAGTCCCTTGGACTGCAAGGAGATCCAACCAGTCCATTCTGAAGGAGATCAGCCCTGGGATTTCTTTGGAAGGAATGATGCTAAAGCTGAAACTCCAGTACTTTGGCCACCTCATGTGAAGAATTGATTCATTGGAAAAGACTCTGATGCTGGGAGGGATTGGGGGCAGGAGGAGAAGGGGATGACAGAGGATGAGATGGCTGGATGGCATCACTGACTCGATGGATGTGAGTCTGAGTGAACTCCGGGAGTTGGTGATGGACAGGGCTGT
>NW_011494864.1:46238-140123 GCF_000754665.1 Bison bison bison | reverse complement strand
CAGGACTCCCTGTCCATCAACAACTCCCGGAGTTTACCCAAACTCATGTCCATTGAGTCGGTGATGCCATCCAGCCATCTCATCCTCTGTAGTCCCCTTCTCTAACTGCTCTCAATCTTTCCCAGCATCAGGGTCTTAGCAAATGAGTCAGCTCTTCGCATCATGTGGCCAAAGTATTGGAGTTTCAGCTTCAAAATCAGTCCTTCCAATGAACACCCAGGACTGATCTCCTTTAGGATGGACTGGATGGATCTCCTTGCAATCCAAGGGACTCTCAAGAGTATTCTCCAACACCACGGTTCAAAAGCATCAATTCTTCAGCATTCAGCTTTCTTTAAGTCCAACTCTCACATCCACACATGACCACTGGAAAAACCATAGCCTTGACTAGACGGACCTTTGTTGGCAAAGTAATGTCTCTGCTTTTCAATATGCTATCTAGTTTGGTCATAACTTTCCTTCCAAGGAGTAAGGGTCTTTTAATTTCAGGGCTGCAGTCACCATCTGCAGTGATTTTGGAGCCCTCCAGAAAATAAAGTCTGACACTGTTTCCACTGTTTCCCAGTCTATTTGCCATGAAGTGATGGAACCAGATGCCATGATCTTAGTTTTCTGAATGTTGACCTTTAAGCCAAATTTTTCATTCTCTTCTTTCACTTTCATCAAGAGGCTCTTTAGTTCTTCTTCACTTTTTGCCATAAGGTGGTTTCATATGCATATCTGAGATTATTGATATTTCTGCCGGTAATCTTGATTCCAGCTTGTGCTTCTTCCAGCCCACAGTTTCTCATGAGGTACTCTGCATATAAGTTAAAAAAGCAGGGTGACAATACACAGCCTTGACATACTCCTTTTCCTATTTGGAACCAGTCTGTTGTTCCATGTCCAGTTCTAACTGTTGTTTCCTAATCTGCATACAGGTTTCTCAAGAGGAAGGTCAGGTGGTCTGGGATTCCCATCTTTCAGAATTTTCCAGTTTATTGTGATCCACACAGTCAAAGTCTTTGGCATAGTCAATAAAGCAGAAATAGATGTTTTTCTGGAACTCTCTTGCTTTTTCCATGATCCAGCAGATTTTGGCAATTTGATCTCTGGTTCCTGTACCTTTTCTAAAAGCATCTTGAACATCAGGAAGTTCATGGTTCACGTATTGCTGAAGCCTGGCTTGGAGAATTTTGAGCATTACTTTACTAGCATGTGAGATGAGTGCAGTTGTGCAGTAGTGTGAACATTCTTTGGCATTGCCTTTCTTTGGGATTGGAATGAAACCGACCTTTTCCAGTCCTGTGGCCACTGCTGAGTTTTCAAAATTTGTTGGCATATTGGATGTAGTACTTTCACAGCCTCATCTTTTAGGATTTGAAATAGTTCAACTAGAATTCCGTCACCTCCAGTAGCTTGTTCATAGCCATGCTTCCTAATGCCCACTTGACTTCACATTCCAGGATGTCTGATGATCACTCAGGTGAGTGATCACACCATCGTGATTATCTGGGTTGTGAAGAACTTTTTTGTATGATTCTTCTGTGTTGTGTATTCATGCCACCTTTTCTTAATATCTTCTGCTTCTGTTAATTTCTTAATCTCTTCTTAATTCTTCTGCTTTGTTTGGTCCATACCATTTCTGTCCTTTATTGAGTTCATCTTGCATGAAATGTTCTCTTGGTATCTCTAATTTCTTGAAGAGATCTCTAGTCTTTCCCATTCTGTTGTTTTCCTCTATTTCTTTGCGTTGATTGCTGAGGAAGGCTTTCTTATCTCTCCTTGCTATTCTTTGGAACTCTGCATTCAGATGTTTGTATCTTGCCTTTTCTCCTTGGCTTTTCACTTCTCTTCTTTTCACAGCTATTCGCAAGTCCTCCTTAGACTGCCATTTTCCTTTATTGCATGTCTTTTTCTTAGGAATGGTCTTGATCCCTGTCTCCTGTACAATGTCAAGAACCTCTGTCCATAGTTCATCAGGCACTCTATCTAGTGCCTGAAGAACTATGATCTAGTCCCTTGAATCTACTTCTCACTTCCACTGTATAATCACAAGGGATTTGATTTAGGTCATACCTGGATGGTCTAGTTGTTTTCCTCATTTTCTTCAGTTTAAGTCTGAATTTGGCAATAAGGAGTAGATGTTAGCCTTTCATATATCTTCTCTGGAAAAATGTTTCCTCAAACCCTGGGCTCATTTCATTTTTTAATTGCATTTTTTGTAATTGATTTATTAATACATGAGTTTTGAATATATTTTGGAATATCCAGACTATATATGAGAGGTTAATAAAACCTCTCATCAAACACATATTTATAATTTTTTCCCATTCTATAAAGAAAAATGGGAAATATTTTCACTTTGTTGAAGGCTTCCTTTGCTATACAGAGGTTTTTAGTTTGAAGTAGGCCAACTTGTCTGTTTTTCATTTTGTTGCTTGTGTTTTAGGTGTCATATCCAAAAAGTCATTTCCAAGACACATGTAAGCCAAACTTTTCTTAAATTTTCTCTCACATCATATTTTTACACTCAATATTTTTTCAGGCACACTATACTAATGTGTTATTTAAAATCATGGACTCTATACTCAGACTCTCTATATATAAATCTCAAGTTTATGCTATAGCTGTTTTAACATTAGAAAATTTACTTAACCTTTTTTATACCTCACATATATTGTCCTTAAAATGAGAATACTAGATTTATCTCATAGAGCTCTATGTATTGAATCAACTTCCAAAGTAAAGCACTTAGAATTGTTCCTGGAATATAGTAAATATTATATGAGTTAGCTTCTGTTATGTTCCTTTTATATATTTTGGTGCTTCCCTCTGCAATTATTTTTCCCTCTATCTGATGAATATCACTTTTTATTTTTCTTGGTAAAGATTTATTTTGAAAAATTCAGTTTCTCCTTCAGCTTTATTAAGATATAATTGACCTCTTAGATTTTTGTTGAGTAGAAAGAACTTTATTTAATTCATGTCCTTCAAGACAGTCTCACTGTTTAGAATTACAAATTGACCATTATTTCTTTTTTATTGAAATATAATCAACATACAATTTTATGTTAGTTTCAGGTGAACTACATAGTGATTTAACATTTACATGCATTACAAAATGAATACTTCAATGTCTTTCAACAATCTGTTCCCATACAGAGTTAGTAGTGTTATCAACAGTATTGCTTGTGCTGTACATCTCAATCGTTTATTTATTGTACAACTGGAAGTGTGTACCTCTCAATCCCGTCTACCTGTCTCACTCACCTACCCCACCTCTGGCAACTGTTTTCTTTTTTTTTTTTTTATTTTAATTGGAGATTAATTACTTTACAATATTATATTGGTTTTGTCACACATCATCTGTATCTATGAGTCGGTATCATTTTTTTTTGTTTTGCTTGTTTAGATTCCATATTTAAGTGGGATTATATGGCATTTTTTTTCTCTGACTTCTTTCACTTAGCATGATATCCTCTAAATCCATCTGTGTTGCTGCAAATTACAAGAGTTCTGCTTTAACCAGTTATATACATACATATATATATATATATATGTACATATATATATCAGAGTTATATATTAAACTATATATAGTTCTGTTTTTGGATTTTTTTTTTTTTTTTTTGAGAACATTCTTAACCAAATCCTATGCCATTCAGTTCAAATCCTGGGTGTCACCTCCTCAGAAAGACCTTCTCAGACCACACATAACTTCTCAGTCATACTGTCTAGATTTACCAATATGTGTGTGTGTGTGTATGTTAAGCTACTTCGGTCGTGTCTAACTCTGCGACCCTGTGGACTGTAGCCTGCCAGACTCCTTTCTTCCTAGGATTCTCCAGGCAAAAATGCTAGAGTAGATTGCCATGCCCTCCTCCAGGGGATCTTCCCAACCCAGGGATTGAACTTGTGTCTCTTACATCTCCAACACTGGCAGGCAGGTTTTTACCACTAGTGCCACCTGGGAATGGCACCTCACTCTAGTACTCTTGCCTGGAAAATCCCATGGATGGAGGAGCCTGGTAGACTGCAGTCTATGGGGTTGCTTAGAGTCGAGCATGACTGAGCAACTTCACTTTCACTTTTCACTTTCATGCATTAGAGAAGGAAATGGCAACCCACTCCAGTGTTCTTGCCTGGAGAATCCCAGGGACGGCAGAGCCTGGTGGGCTGCCGTCTTTGGGGTCGCACAGAGTCAGACACGACTGAAGCAACTTAGCAGCAGCAGCAGCCACCTGAGAAATCTTGTATATATTTGTATATGTACACATACATATAAACATATGTATAACATATGTATAAACATATGTAGACATATATATGGTCTCATGTTGCTTAAGTCACATCCAATTATTTGCAAACCCTATGGATTGTAGCCCACCAGGCTCCTCTGTTTACGAGACTCTCCAGGTAAGAACACTGAAATGGATTGCCATTTCCTCCTCCAGGGCATCTTCCCAAACCAGGGATGGACCTCATGTCTTTCATGTTCCTGCATTGGCAGGGAGGTTCTTTACCACAAGCACCACCTGGGAAGCCCTGCACACACACACATATACATATATATCACATGTTGTTTATCTATTCATCTATTTATCGGGACTTAGATTGTTTTCATATCTTTACTGTTGTTAACAATGCTTCAGTAATCATAGGGGGCACATATGTCTCTTCAAATTAGTGTTTTTATTTTCTTCAGATAAACATCCAGAAGTGGAATTTCTGGATGTTATAGTAGTTCTGTTTTTAGTTTTTTGAGAAATTGCCATAATGTTTTCCACAGTGATTATATCAGCTTGCAGTCCCACCAACAGGGCACAAGCATTTCCTTTTTTTCCTTATCATTGCTTGCTATTTGTCGTCTTTTTAATAATAGCCTAACTGACAGATTTGAAGTAATATATCATTGTGGTTTTGATTTAAATTTTCCTGATGATTAGCAATGTTGGATATATTTTCACATGCCTGTTGGTCACCTGTATATATGTTCTTTGGAAAAATGTCTAACTCAAAATGGATTAAAGACTTAAATGTAAAACCTGACATCTTAAATCTCCTAGAAGAAAACATAAGCAATATGGTTTTTGACATTGATTTCAGCAATAGTTTTTGACCTGTCTCCTAAATCAAGGACCACAATGCAAAAATAAACAAATGGGACTGCATCAAACTAAAAAGCTTTTGCACAGTAAAGGAAACTCAACAAAATGGAAAAATTACCTGCTGAATGGGATAAGATATTTGCAAACAACATATCTATAAAAGTGTTAATATCCAAAATGTAGGGGTCTTCCCTGGTTGGTCAGCAGTAAAGAATCTGCCTGCAGTGCAGGAGACACAGGTTCCACACCTGGTATAGGAAGATCCCCTGGAGAAGGAAATGACAACCCACTCCAGTATTGGTGCCTGGGAAATCTTATGATCAGAGCAGCCTGACAGGTTACAGGTCTTGGGGTCACAAACGAGTCAGACACTACTGAGCAACTAAAGTACCACCACCATCCAAAATATATAAATAACTCATTCAACTCAACACCATAAAAACAAGCAAAACAACTCAATTTTTTAAAAATGGGCAGATGACCCAAGTATACATTTTTCCAATGAAGACATTCAGATTGACGGCTCCTTCTTACTGACACGGTATTCTAATGTTTTTTGGATTCCATTGCTGCTGTGGTTGACTCAACTGTTAGTCTGATTTTCCTACTTTTATTATGAAGGCTTCTTTTAATTGCTGGCTCTTTTTTTTGTGTTGAGTGTTCAGCATTTTCACTATGATTTGTCTAGGTTTTAATTCTTTTTGCTTTTTTCCCCTACTCTTATAAACTTTAAAACTGATAAATTTCATCAGTTCTGGAAATTTTTAGCAAGTATCTGTTTATTCCCATATTGTTTCATCCTATTATTTTTCTCTTTCTGGAAATTTATTTAGGTATATAAAATATTCTTACAATATACTTCATTCTCTTTACCTTCTTATCTTATTTTTCCATTAATTTGCCTTTCCTGGCTACATTCTAAATAATTTCTTCATCTCTATTTCTTTTTTTTTCTTCTCATAATGCCAATGCCTATCTATTTAAAAACAGATCAAATACATTTAATTGATGATTTGTGTCAGAAAAGTCAAATGTCATTTCTTTGCAGGTCAGATTCTGATCTTTATTGCTTCATTTGATTCTCATTTATTGTGATTTGTTTGCCTGTACATGTTGTGAATATCGATTATTAATTTTTCACCAAGAATTTTGTTTTCCTTTCCATTCAATCTCATGGTTTAAGACTGATTTTTTTCCTTTACTATTCCTAGATGGAGTATCCCTCTGGAGTGATATTTCTCATTCACCTTCACTATAATCTTGAGGGCTTCCCTGGTGGCTCAGACAGTAAAGAATCTGTCTGCAATGCAGAAGACCTGGCTTTGATCACTGCATTGGGAAGATCCCCTGGAGAAGGGAATGACTACACACTTCAGTACTCTTTGCCTAGAGAATTCCACGGACAAAATCCTAGATACAAGGAGTTTCCTATTTGAAGACCCATCTTATGTGGGCCCTAAGCTTTGAGTTTGGTCCCATTCTCCCAGAGAAGTTGTGAACCTCAACCTAATGTTCAGTGAAATTTGATGAATAGTCTCACAGTGAAAGTTAGCTTCATTTTTCAACTTGCTATTTTTAGTTAGTTTTGATCTTTAATAAGTTATTCCTTTTAAACTAGCTCATTTGAAGCACTTAAAATATTTTATAATCTATTTTACATTATTTTTTAAAGGTTGTGGCTCAGATGGTAAAGATTTGCCTGCAATGTGGGAGACGTGGGTTCGATCCCTGGGTTAGTAAGATTCCCCTGGAGAAGAGAAGGCTACCCACTCCAGTATTCTTGCCTGGAGAACTCCATGGACAGAGGAGCCTGGCTGGTTGCAGTCCATGGGGTTGCAGAGTCGGACACGACTGAGCAACTAACACCTCACTACTTCCAAAATTACTGAAGGGAAATCTTCTGTTTTGATCCTAACTTAAGACTTGTCAGAATTTTCATGGAAGCTGGGGTCAGACTCAATTAACCACAGTTCCATCTCCATCCTTTCCTTACACCAATCACCAGGCAACAGGAATTACAAAGTATTTCTGACACCAAATTCCTAGTGTGATTGTCATTTATTTTTTTTTCTGGTCCCTGTCTCCATTAAGTATACTATGTCGTATTAATTACTGTTGAGTCATATCTTTCTCTACCCTTGTGTTTTAAATAAAAATAAAATTAAAAGTTGGCTTGAAGTCTCAGAAGACTAGTGCTGACCCTTCTTAAAACTTTGCTGTACACTTTTCCACAAGCAGATCAACAGATCTCTAGAATCTGTTGGGATCAAACGAAATTCATTTAAGAAAATAGAGAAAAATAGACCAGAATTGTGATTAGCTACATACTACAGAAAACCATTACAATATAATACCACCAATATATGTAAACACTATGAGCTCAGTCTTCCATCTACAACCCCTACCACTTTGTCCAGGATACAAAATGTAATTTATAATTCTTGTGATTCACAATGTCATAATTCACTCTGATTATTTTTGAAGTGAGAATTCTGTGTATCCATCTCCTGACTTTGCTGCTTGGTCCTCAAGAGATACATGATAGCAAACATAACAAGACCAACACACATTCTTTTTATTTTTTTCTTGCTAGATCTTCTGCTGCATTTTATTCTCTATTGTTTCGTGCAGGTGCCCTGGGCTAGAAAAATTCAAGGACATCTAGAATACAACTTCCCATAAAGTTTTGTTTTTTTTTTCATGATTCTTCTCTATGAGTCCCTGGCCTTACTCAACTGTTAAAGGTTATCTTCCAGCAAAAGTACCAGTAGCTTCAGCCTTAGCAAGAATCATTGTTGAGGTGGAGAACAAGTTACACAGAAAAAAAAAGAGAGTTGATCATCTTACTCTTTTCACTAAAATTTACACCCAGCCTGTCAAATGCTAGTTGGAACAGAACCTTACTCAATTTCTGTTGTTCTAACTTGCTAAGTAACTAAAAACTTTTATTGTCCCTTTAGATGAAAATAAATTGTAGCTCTTTAGAAGCTGATGGTTAAGTAAACACACCTCTAGTTTACTCACTGCCACTATGTAAGTTGTATACTTAGAAAGGTTCATTTTGTGTTATCTGTTTGTAGAGGTTGTAGGTGTTGATCTAATCAGATAATTCAAAGAAACATATGCAAATCAATGACATATGAGTGAACCAAGAGTGAGAGCATTCAAAAAAAAAAAAGGATAAAACACAAAACAAAACAAAAGCCAATAGTCTTGGACAAACAATAAAATGAGTGACCTAGGACATACTATAAAATAGGTGTGTGTGAGATAACTGTATAAAATGAAACCTCAAGGATGATATCATTAGACAACTTCACATATCCTATACCACTCTAAAGAAATTTAAAAATTATATATGATGCATTACAGAGAAGACTTCTTTGAAAAGGACTTATATAATGTTCAGATAAAATAAATAATTTTTTCACCAGAATATTGAAAAACAGAAAAAAAAATCTCATTCCTATATAATAAGATAGGCCAAAGGATATAGGGCTAAATAGTTAAATGACAAAATTTAATGTGTGTGTGTAAGATTTTAAATGATATTTTTACTAACTTAATACCATCCCAATTGTGTTAGATAAGAGGGTTTCTTGAGACTTTTGTAGAAATAACTGGGGAATTCTGTAAAAGATGATGTAGCTTGAGAGTCAACCACAGTTCTGACTTTTACTACTTGTATGATCTTGGGCAAGTTATCTTGATCAATAGGTACTGTCAAGTTAATTAATAGAGGCTGTGTAGGTCAAGTCCATGATATGATACCTCATACATAGGGTTTCATACATGGTAGCTGTTGTCAGTATTATGGAAATTTAGGGAATAATAATTTTTCTACTTGTATAAGCTTGTGCCAAATTATTTACTCAGTAGAGGTTCCAGTTTATTCAATAATTATTATTCAAAACTGTAACTGAGTATCTACTAAAACCAACCAGATTCTCTTCTAGATGCTGGGTTTACAAAGATGAATGAGGAAAAAAAGTCTTGCTTTCATTGATATCACTTTCCGGTAGGAGAAAAAGATAATTAAAAAGTAAATAAATAAATACAATAACTTTAAGCATTAATGATTGGTAAGAAGGAAAATAAAGTAGGGGCGATGTAAAGAAAGTCAGTGACAGGGCTGACAGAAAGCAAGGGGTGGCTATTTTAAGGTGATCAAGAAAGACCTGAGAACCAGTCTTCACTGACTTAAAGCTCTACAGTCTGGAAAGAACTGATGGTGGAGGTGTCCAGGCAAAAGAAACTATGAGGACAAGGCATAAATGAGAAGCAGCAAGGAAGTCAGCCTGGTAGGAATCTAGGATGCCGAAGGGTGAAATCAGAAAGTTAGGCAGAGGCCGACTTGGATTTGACCTTGAATGCTATATGAGGAATTTGGATTTTATTTTAAGAATAAACCACTGAAACAGGGGAATTATGTAGCTTGATTTATGTTTGAAAATATAATTCTGACTGCTGTGTGAATAACCAGTCAGAGGTCAAACTGAAGGAAACCTTTGCTGTAAAGGAGAGAGATTGGTAGACATTGATAGAAATCTCTCTCTCAATATCTTCCTCTGTTTATGCACACTCACATACACAGGCCATTAACTAGGCAATTTCCTATATGTGTCTGTAAGAAGAAAAGCTAGCTTGCCTTCACGTGGCAGCATACTGTCACTTGATTTATTTTTATATAACATATGTTTAGCAATCCTATTTCAGATTCCAATTAAAGTGTGATGTTTTTAAATACTTGCCTATGCATTTAACTGCACAATGCATGTATGATTTATGATTTATGACCTAATACTAACACAATGATCTACTTATTTTTACTTCACCTGCAAATATTTACATTAAATTAGGGAAAGATGCAAAAGAACATGTCATTTCATACATTTTATTTTAACATCACAAGTGAAAATAGGTATGTATAATAAACATTGAAATAACCTATTTAAAAAAGTTTCTTTTAAAGAAAATATCCAAATACTTATATGTAACTTATTATTTATGACTCTTCAATCTTGATAAATAACAATTTAATGTACAACTGTCAGTTTCCATTAAGGTATTTCTAAAATATATATCCTAATATGCTTTAGTAACATTTATTAACTAATTATAATTTAACTTGTCATGTAGTAGGCCCTTAATGTATGTCTGCTTATTTATGTTATTTTATTACCTTGATATAAGTATTTTATTAAAGACATGGTATAAATGTGTTTTCCAGAGAAGCATATACAAACTTATTTCAGATTATTTCATTTATTTTTTATTTTACTTCAGAGACAGAGTGAGAAGAAAACAAGCAAGCAAAAAGAGACTGTCAGTTAGGCATCTTAAAAAAGAACAGCTTTTGAAGAACTATTATTTTTTTGCATTTAAGCCCTAAAGACCAAGCACTGATGTTTGAAAATTAATACACACACATAGCCACACACACAAACACAGGATATTTTTCTCTTTGAAGAAATTCTAACATAAAATATATTATTTTAGTTATAAAATTCACTATTCTTATTTGAGAACTTAAAAATGTGCCTGGAACATAAGGATTTTTCTATAATGCCATGTTGAAAATGAAAACTGAACCTAAGTGTCATCTATCAGAACTGCCTTCCATGAACCCTTCAACAATAACCTCTATCCTCTGCCCTCTTACTGTCCCTTCACTCTGTTGATTTTCTCAGTGTCAATCACTGTCTGATACTGATTTATTCATCCGTGTGTTCATTTCTGTCCCGTGCAAAAGTAAGACATGTGTCTAAGCTCAATATCTTCTTGAATTTGTGTTATACACTTCTGCACTATTCCCAGCTCCTGCTGTCCTTACCAATGTATTTCTCTTTTGATGGCTCTGCATCTATGCTACACTCGCATTGCCCTGCTTATTGGCCTCATTTTGTTGTTCAGTTGCTAAGTCATGTTCAATGCTTTGCAACTCCAATGACTGCAGTGCACCAGGCTTCTCTGTCCATGGGATTCTCCAGGCAAGAATACCGGAGTGTGTTGTGATTTCCTTCTCCAGGGAATCTTCCTGACCCAGGGATCAAACCTGCATTAGCTGGTAGATTCTTCAGCACTGAGACACCAGGGAAGCCCTTATTTGCCTCATAGCCCATGGTTAACTTCTGTGTATGTGTGGGGGTGTTGTGTGACCATGTATGCATGCATGTGTATTTTCCCTTTGATGTTTGCAGTGTACAGCGTATAAATGCTCTGAAAATATTTGCATTTTGATGAGGAATAAGACATCAGAGTGAAAGTTGCTCAGTCGTGTCTGACTCTTTGCAACCCCATGGACAATACAGTCCACGGAATTCTTCAGGCCAGAATACAGGAGTGGGTTATCTTTTCCTTCTCCAGAGGATCTTCCCAACCCAGGGATCGAACCCAGGTCTTCTGCATTGCAGGCAGATTCTTTACCAGCTCAGCCACAAGGGAAGCCCTAAGACATCAGAAGAGGTTGTAGATAGAGAAGGAAAATACCCGTTTGCAAGATGTGGACTAAGCTCATCAAAATAAGTTAAGCAAAACTGTATTAATATCTCAGAACTCTCACAATTTGATAAATACCTATTTTGTCATGGATTAATAATTCACTAATTTAAATATGCAGTTTCATAAATCATAATTGTTATTCCAACAACTTTAAGTCTCTATTATGTGTGAAGTGCTGACTTTCTTCTTTGCTTTCTGGTGAAAAGCAGTGTATAAATAATGAAAATATTTTAAACTGTAAAAATTAGTGATAAGGTCATTTTGTGCTTCAAACTGTATTTATTCCTGATATTTACTTGAAAAAAAATGATGAAAAGTATCTTTTTGAAGAGGGTGTCTATGAAACAAGTCTTATAACTCATTAACTTTTTTCTCCATTAGTGATCCCTCACCTTGTGATTAAAGTAGATTTTGAAGGCTTAGATTTTAAAATGTAAATAAGATGAAACTAACATTTCAGTAGAAGACTCACTAATGAGATTTCCCTCTTTGGGTCTGTCTATATTGAATTGACCTAACTAGAGGAAAAATGCTTTTCTATATTTTTAAGTTGTTTCCTGAATGAAAGAGATGACCTGAAATTCTAAGTCTATTGGGAAGAATCAGTTGCAAAGAAGCAGTTGTTATTTAAAATCAACACACTGCACAATTATTTATCAATTTAGTTGCTTTTACCCAAGGACACTGATAACTGACACCTGAAAACTCAGACATTGCTTGTCTATTACAAGAGTTTCTAGTGCACATTTTCAAGTTTTTGAGTATTAAGTTTTATGCTGGAATTTTGTAGTTTCATCTTTATTGTGTGTTTCAGGACAGATAAAGGAAATATTAATGTGCTATACTAGTTATTGTTATAAAAATGGCATTGGACAGAAAGTGTTAAATATTCATGAAAATCCCTATTTCCCTTCGGTTCTGGCTAGCAAAGGATGCTGAGAAAATAACTCACAAAAAGAGGGAACTATAGTACAGTACAGATAATCACAGGAGTTATAAACAAAGGCAGTTGACATTAATAATTAAATGAAAAAAATTCCCTGTGGAGGTTTAGATGAGCTACAGACACAATATGTAAAATCACTTGCTTAACTGATCATTAGTTATGTTCTAGGGTAGAGGAGTATATATTAATGTAACTGGTTCTTCTACCCTATTTTTCTACTCCAGTAATTTGTCTAACATAATAAATATAGCTATTATACATTCCCTGTGAGAAAAAATCATCCCCATTAGAACTTGATGTTTTTATTATCTGTGAGGGAGTATTCAATATAAATAAATATGATAGGGAAGGTTTATCACTTTTCCAAAGTTTTTGTGTTGTGCATTCATTTTAATGGAAATTTTATTATTATTGTCAATATACAAGTATATATTAATCTGACCTTGGCACTGAAAGTTATTTATCACTCTATTATGAGTTTTTTGGTTTCTATTTGTTGGTCTTTTTGTATGTTTACTTTCTTTTCTGTTTTTGAAAAGTATTATCTGTCTCAACAGGGCATTTTTTAATGAAGAAACATCAGAGCCGCTAAACACACTGGGACACAGGGAATCCTAGTCACCAAGGATGGCTTCCTCTTGGAAACTTATTCTGTTTCTGTCAGTCACTGGGTGTCTTTCAGGTAAAAAAGCCTGCCTTATGTATCAAATAAAAATATAAAGGTCTTCATTAAATACAGCCTTGGGTGTTCATTTAAACTTATATCATGATTCACCCTTTACAACAAAAGAAGATAAAGCAACCCTTAAACTTCTGTTAGCACTGCACATATAATAAGGTACGTAGAAAAATGTCATATAAATGTTAGTAAAATGAGTATCCATCCCATCTTATTGACTTTAATTTACAATCTAAACCATCATTATAAAATATGGGTAGAGACAATTGTGAAAACATGAGAAATAAGTGAATGGTTTCAGACATTCAAAGTTTAAGTGAACACCCTGGTCCATTATGATTATAGTTATTTACAAAAGATATGGAATCCTTAAATACTATATCCTATCAGGTTTCTTCTGTGCAGAATTATCTTTTCTGATAATCTGGTTTCCCTTTCCCCTTGTCAATACCATTCTCCTCTTGAACTGATAAAGTAACTGAGAGAAATGGGGGTGGATTTAGAAGATGAAACAAAACATACTCAGCTAAAGATTGAATTTCAAATAAATAGCAAATAATTACTTTAGTTTAGTATGTTCCATGCAATATGTTATTTTATCCAAAATTGTAATTTTGACTGGTATCCAATGTTTTTATTAATAAATAATAAAATGATGATGCCAGATGGAGGAAGAGTGACAGATTGTAATATAACTCCAAAGTTTTATTTTCATGCACTGCCCCAACTTATCCCCCCGCAATAAACTGTCACTTCAAAGAAGGTATTTTATCTTAGTCATGGAAAGACAAAATCTGTCAGCCTGAGGTGGTGTCCCTGATGGCCTGATGACTAGATTTGCAGCTCATAAGGGAATCTAGGTACTGTTCTTTCCAGTGAAATGAGGCTGAGCTTGGAGGTAAGTTGCTATTCAAATACTATAAATGAAGACAAAAATGTCAAAAACAAAGGCCATTTCTAATTATTACATGAGATTTGATCTTTAATCATCTGCATTTAATATGAAGCATATATATATTAGTTATATTTAAAACATGAATTCATCTGATGTTTGAATAAAACTGATTAGATACTTGAAATGATACCTTATCAAAGATAATTATTTTCAAAACCTTTCTTTCACCTTCACCTTCTTATTTAAACAAATTATTCTAGAAGTACAGTCCTTATTAATCCTCTTGTTACTTGGTAATATTTATGTTCAGTATTTATTATTCTTTTATTATTATTCTTTACTTTTTTTTCTGGTTATCTGTTTGAGTATCATATTACAGGACCTATTTTGCATGGTACCTTGATTATTATTACAGATAATGTAGGTTATCAAGGTCATAAGCATATTTTATGTTGATGATGTTATTTGAACCAAGAAAACTGATTTAAAAAATAAGACCCAGATTGTGTTTTCTCTTTGTTCTTTTTATTCATTTTTTAATGCATGGAGTATCTTTTCTGTGTTTAAGTAGGAAATATAGAACTCTTACACAACCTTAGATTTAAAAACTGTTTATTGGAGCAATGAAAATTTGACAGCTTTCATAGGGATATACAACTTTATATTAAAAATATACTCATAATTGAAACAATAATAAGATACCATTATACATATGAAAATGGCTAAGATCCAGAAAAAAACAATGCCAGTTGCTCTTGAGGATGAAGAAAACATGAACTTTGTTAATTGCTGGTAGGGAAGCAAAATGGTACAGCCACTTTGGGAGACAGTATGGCAGAATTTACAAACCTAAATAGTTTTACCTCTAACAAAGCAATTGAACTACCAGAGATTTACCTAACTGATTTTAAAATTGATGGCACACAAAATACCCACACACAAAAAGTTTATAGAAACTTTAATAATCATCATCAAAAACTGGAAATAACCAAGATGCCCTTCAATAAGTTAATAAACTGTAGAAATTTTATATAATGTTATATTACTCAGTAATAAAAATAAATGACCTGTCAACTCATGCAAATACATGAATGAATACTATATGCATATTGCTAAGTGAAAGAAACCAGTCTGAATAGGTTACACACTGTATGTTTCTTTTATATATATGATCTTTTGAAAGGGAAAGACTACAGAGAGTGCATAGATCAGTGATTTCCAGGGCTTGGGGTCAGACGGTCACTAAATAAGTAAAGGAAGCACAGGCATTTTCAGTTTGGGAAAACTATTCTGTGTGATACTGTAACGGTGGGAAAATAACACACATTTATCAAAACCAATAGTACTTATAACACAAAGGAAACCTTAATGTGCATAATTTTAAAAATATCTCATTGTAGTTTTGATTTGCATTTCTCTAATAATGAGCAATGTTGAGCATCTTTTCATGTGTTTGTTAGCCATCTGTATGTCTTCTTTGGAGAAATGTCTGTTGAGGTCTTCTTCCCACTTTTTTATTGTGTTGCTTATTGTTCTGGTATTAAGTTGTGTGAGCTGCTTGTTTTATTTCGGAAATTAATCCTTTGTCAGTTGTTTCATTTACTATTATTTTCTCCCATCCTGAGGGTTGTCTTTTCACCTTGCTTATAGTTTCCTTTACTGTGCAAAAGCTTTTAAGTTTAATCAGGTCCCACTTCTTTAATTTTGTTTTTATTTCCATTATTCTAGGAGGTGGATCATAGAGGAGCTTGCTTTGATTTATGTCATACACAATGGAATATTACTCAGCCATAAAAAGGAATGAATTTGAGTCAGTTCCAATGAGGTAGATGAACCTAGAACCTATTATGCAAGTGAAGTGAGTCAGAAAGAGAAAGAAAATACCATATTCTAACACATAAATATGGAATCTAGAAAAACAGTACTGCAGAATTTATTTATAGGGCAGCAGTGGAGAAACAGACATAGACAGTAGACTAATGGACATGGAGAGAGGGGACGAGAGGGTGAGATGCATGGAAAGAGTAACATGAAAACTTATATTACCATATGTAAAATAGATAGCCAACGAGAATTCGCTGTATGGCTCAGGAAACTCAAACAGGGGCTCTGTATCAACTTAGAGGGGTGGGATCGGGAGAGAGATGGGAGGGAGGTTCAAAAGGGAGGGGATATACATATACCTATGGCTGATTCATGTTGAGGTTTGATAGAAAATAGCAAAATTCTGTAAATAATTATCCTTCAATAAAAATAAATTAATTAAAAATAATAATAATTTAGGAGGTTAGATGATCTCAGAATGAAATGCAGAATATAACAAAAATTCTATTACAAATGCATTCCAAATGTATGAAGCAACCTCTACTTAGGGGAGTAGGGGGAAAAAAGAGACTGAGCCACATAACTTTCAAACAAACTGTTTTTGAGACTGTACTCTAGTTAAGAATGCTATTTCTCTGTGTTAGCAACTCTAAAAGCTCATACATGGATTTGAACAATTAATTTAATGGATGATGGATGGTGGGAGCCAATTGTCTCATTGTTGAAGTGAGAGGTCACCAATGAGCAGAGAAGAAGGCTAGAATGATCCAAGTGATAATGGTTTAGAGTTGGGAGACTTCAGTATGAACTCATGCTTAGCTTAATGTAGATACAAATGGTTACATATCACAAGTATTTATAGCAATGCATATATATGGCTATGTATTTATAGCTATATGTGTATATATATATATATATATATATATCTCCAATAACTGTCATATTGATGTAAATAAGTGATTGAATAATTGAAATAATAAACAAGATTCCCAGGTAGGTAAATTTCAATAATTTATGTAGATGCTATGTTCTCAAGGAGCTGGAATGTAACTTGCCCTTCTTTAACTGTGGACTGCACATAGTGAGTTGTTTCCAAAATGTACAGAATGGAAAAGGGGGATTAAAAAAGTAGCTTTACAGTGGAGGAAACTGTTAAGAACTACATCAACCCAGTGATGAGTAAGGCCAGTATCAGAAGAAATAGCATTTACCCTGGATATAATGTAATGAGGATGGCACCTCCTTTCTGTGGTTTTCCTTCTTAAAGCATGTGACTCTAGTCTGACTATGAGAAAAATATCATAAAAATCCCATTTTTTCATTCTATGAAACACTTGAACCATGCTCCTCAATATTTTCAAAGTCATAAAAAACTAGGAATATTGGAGAAACTGTCACAGAAGGGAAGGCTAAGGAGGTGTAATAAATAAGTGAGCCTGGATAGGATTCTGCAAAAGGAAAAAAAATACGTAAAAAGCAAGGAGATCTGAATAAAGTATGTATTTCAGTTAAAAATAAAATATCAATACCAGTCTATTATTTGTAACACATGTACACTATTAATATAAGATACTAATAAACAGGAAAACTGGTTATGAATTTATGGGGAAAAAATGGACTAAGAATTGCATTCTAAATGTTTCATCTAGACAAAATATTGATATGACTAGAACCCAAAATAAGACAGTAGTGAAGGACATCAACAGGAGATGAGAGATTCAAAATTTTTTGGCAATAAAATATATAGAAGTTGGTAAATGATTGATTTTTTTGTATTAGAATAAATATTTAAGGTTATCTGTTTGTTTATGGAGTAGATGATATTGCCATTTGCTTGGGTACTAATTAAAAAGGGAGTGCAGTTTAGAGTGAGGAAATACTGAACTAAGTAATGCACATGTTGAGCTTCAAGTATCTGTGACACACTCAGATGGAGATTTTTAAGAAAGATGACTGAGCTAAAAGTTAAGTGTGGATGAAACTGAAGCTCTGGGAAGGAAAATAATCACCCAAGGGTTATATAGATAACAATGAGTCTAAGGCAAGGAAATAATTCTGAGAAGTATGCACTAAAGAGGCAAGAGAAGGTGTAGGTTGAAATGGATGGAGGGTGAGTTGGAGGAAACTCTAAAGTGTGATGGCTTTCCAGTGGCTAAGCAGTAAAAAATCCTGCTGCAATGCAGGAGACCACAGGTTCCATCTTTGGGTGGAGAAAATCTGCTGGAGGAGGTCATGGAAACCCACTCCAATAGTCCTGCCTGGAGAATCCAAAGGACAGAGGAGCCTGGCAGGCTACAGTTCATAGGGATGCAGAGAGTCGGACATGACTGAAGCGACTGAACACATATGCATGCTAGGAAAATGATAATGGACCAGATTCAGAGACGGAATGATCAGCAGTGGCAATGCTGTAGGAAGGTTACATCAGATTAGCATTAAAACCGTTTCCTTTTAATGCTAATGAAAGTTATCTTTAACAAAGTAGTGGGGTAATCTCTTATAATAACAAGCTGTGAAATGATTTGTATAGGAGGAAAATTAGATAATTACTATTAACTTTGTTTTCTGAGAGGCTGAACTGAGGAAGAAAAAAGAGGAAAAAAAACGACAGATAACTTGGAAAAGAGAAGTTCAGAAAGGAGTGAATTACATCTGTACATTTGTGGGTGTGTGTTTTAAGACTAGAGAACTGCTGGTTACAGAAATTCAATCCACATAGTATATTAAATATGAATTTATTGTATAGTGCACTAATTAGCTTTGAAAATGTTAGTCGTTCAGTCATGTCCGACTCCTTCCAACCCTATGGACTGCAGCCTGCCAGGCTCCTCTGTCCATGGAATTCTCCAAACAAGAATACTGGAGTAGGTTGTCATGCCCTTCTCCAGGTTTAACTCCATAACAAACCACCCTTAAATTTATGAACTTAATGACAACAACAACACTGAAACTTCAGAAATATTCTTTTTCACAGTTCTGAAAGTCAGCTTGATGTTTCTTTTGGTTTGGGCAGGTTCAGCTGATTTCTGTAGTCTCCAAGAGCATTGCAAGACTAGAATTGGATGGTGTCATTTGTGGTCTCAGCCATGCTACCGATGATTGGTTCCTAGAAAGGCAGTGTGAATGACCTGCTTATGCATCTGATCATTCAGTGGTCTAGACTATATGACACCATCTAATTTGCAAGCATATTTCAAACCACTGTGTCATGTTTACTAATGCCTCATTGACTGAATCAAATCATGTGGGTCAAGACCAGATTCATGCGGTAGAAAACTAGATTTGATCTCTTGAAGACAGTAGCTGTAAAAGCATACTGTGAACAATATTCAATACCGTATCACTAACTATAGGCACTATGCTGAATAGTAGATCTCTAAGAAGTATGCATGTTGTATAATTGAAAGGTTGTACCCTTGGCCCAATACTTCCTGTTTCCCCCACTCTCTCCAGCTCTTGGTTACTACATTCTACTCTGATTCTATAAATTTGACTATTTTAGATTACTCGTATAAGTGGTATTCTTTAAAAATTTGCTAAGAGGATAGATCTTAAGTACTCTTACCACTAAAAGACAACAGTAACACCAACATTAAAAACAATAACAATAGATTATAAAGAAGGCAGGAGAAAACTTTTGGAGGTGATAGATGTGTTTATGGCATAGATGCTGGTGATTTCATGCATATTAACTTATTGCATACTCATCAATTTGTATGCACTAAATATTTACAGCTTATATCCCAAAGCCTTTCACTGTGTGAATCACAATAAACTGTGGAAAATTCTGAAAGAGATGGGAATACCAGACCACCTGACCTGCCTCTTAAGAAACCTATGTGCAGGTCAGGAAGCAACAGTTAGAACTGGACATGGAACAACAGACTGGTTCCAAATAGGAACAGGAGTACATCAAGGCTGTATATTGTCACCCTGCTTATTTAACTTATATGCAGAGTACATCATGAGAAATGCTGGGCTAGAAGTGCACAAGCTGGAATCAAGATTGCTGGGAGAAATATCAATAACCTCAGATATGACACCACCCTTATGGCAGAAAGTGAAGCCTCTTGAAGAAAATGAAAGAGGAGAGTGAAAATGTTGGCTTAAAGCTCAACATTCAGAAAATGAAGATCATGGCATCTGGTCCCATCACTCCATGGGAAATAGATGGGGAAACAGTGGAAACAATGTCAGACTTTATGTTTTGGGCTCCAAAATCACTGCAGATGGTGAATGCAGCCATGAAATTAAAGGACACTTACTCCTTGGAAGGAAAGTTATGTCCAACCTAGATAGCATATTAAAAAGCAGAGATATTACTTTGCCAACAAAGGTCTGTCTAGTCAAGGCTATGGTTTTTCCAGTGGTCATGTATGGATATGAAAGTCTGATTGTGAAGAAAGCTGACCGCCGAAGAATTGATGCTTTTGAACTGTGGTGCTACAGAAGACTCTTGCGAGTCCCTTGGACTGCAAGGAGATCCAACCAGTCCATCCTAAAGGAGACCAGTCCTGGGTGTTCATTGGAAGGACTGATGCTGAGGCTGAAACTCCAATACTTTGGCCACCTCATTTGAAGAGTTGACCCACTGGAATAGACCCTGATGCTGGGAGGGATTGGGGGCAGAAGGAGAAGGGGACAACAGAGGATGAAATAGTTGGATGACATCACCAACTCGATGGACACGAGTTTGGATGAACTCCGGAGTTGGTGATGGACAGGGGGCCTGGCGTGCTGCAATTCATGGGGTCACAAAGAGTCGGACACGACTGAACTGAACTGAACTGAACTGATATATCAGTAACACCTCAATAAAGTGGTTTTAAGTGTGCATAAGACAGTAAAAATAGCCATGCCTAGTCTTCATTTCTACCTCATATTTATTGATATCTGTGAATGTTTTAATCTGTGAATGTTTAATAATAATAATCTTGTATTAGTCAACAGTAAATAAAAAGGAATTTCTTTGTATCTTTATTTCTGAAACAGTCACAGTGCAAGCACTGTGATCTAATAACCTCATTAGCTGAGCTTAAAAAAGCTTTAAAGATCAAACTTTTTTTATCAATATGAAATTAATTAAGTACAGTAAAATTTAAGCTTTTCAGGAAAGAACGTGTGAAATCATTCAAGGGAGGAATCCTAATTACTGAATCCTAGTTATGAATATACATGTGACAAGAAACATCAACATTTCAACCTCACTGTGCCAAAATCCATGTCGTTGTATTCTCTAAAAGTGCTTCTTCAAAGATATACCATCTTCCAAATATGTATAGAGATAGTGATTGGAGGAGACAGTAGTTTCTGGATTTACAAGCAACTTGACTGACATTCCAGTTCAGTTCAGTTCAGTTCAGTTGATGAGTCGTATCCGACTCTTTGCGACCCCATGAATCGCAGCATGCCCGGCCTCCCTGTCCATCACCAACTCCCCGAGTTCACCCAGACTCACGTCCATCGAGTCAGTGATGTCATCCAGCCATCTCATCCTCTGTCGTCCCCTTCTCCTCCTGCCCCCAAACCCTCCCAGCACAGAGTCTTTTCCAATGAGTCAACTATTTGCATGAGGTGGCCAAAGTACTGGAGTTTCAGCTTTAGCATCATTCCTTCCAAAGAAATCCCAGGGCTGATCTCCTTCACAATGGACTGGTTGGATCTCCTTGCAGTCCAAGGGACTCTCAAGAGTCTTCTCCCACACCACAGTTCAAAGGCATCAATTCTTCAACGCTCAGCCTTCTTCACAGTCCAACTCTCACATCCATACATGACCACAGGAAAAACCATAGCCTTGACTAGGCAAACCTTTGTTGGCAAAGTAATGTCTCTGCTTTTGAATATGCTACCTAGGTTGGTCATAACTTTCCTTCCAAGGAGTAAGCGTCTTTTAATTTCATGGCTGCAGTCACCATCTGCAGTGATTTTGGAGCCCAGAAAAATAAAGTCTGACACTGTTTCCACTTTTTCCCTATCTATTTCCCATGAAGTGATGGGACCGGATGCCATGATCTTCATTTTCTGAATCTTGAGCTTTAAGCCAACTTTTTCACTCTCCACTTTCACTTGCATCAAGAGGCTTTTTAGTTCCTCTTCACTTTCTGCCATAAGGGTGGTGTCATCTGCATATCTGAGGTTATTGATATTTCTCCCAGCAATCTTGACATTCCAGAGTTCTTTGTAAATTGCTTTTCATTCAAATCTCCGTGTTGAAAGAAATAAACAATAGCAACAAAAGCTAAAGGGCTTAATTTTTCTGCTCTATTATGTGGAATAGTCTATTCAATGGATTTCATAATCACTACATTCCTTTTGAAATGTGACTAGTAATTATTTTAATTTCTTTTTAAATGTTTAACAGTTGGGGAAATTTATTACAGTGATGTTTATCGCAAATAGATTTCTTTCTGTGAAATGTAATGGAATGGTCTGATAGGACCCTTAGATTAGGGGAGATTGTACATGTAAAACATGTCATATACAAATATTTATTTTTTAATATGTACTATTAGAATAATTCTGATTGAAAGCAGCTATTCTTAGACTCATTAACACACATTCTTTTGTTTGAAGATTTTTGAAAAATGTTTTTGTACTCCCCAGTACTAGAGTATATTTGTTAACATCACAAGTCTATTTATATATTTCTGTGAAAGTTATAGACTTAATATATAATTTGATTTATCAAAGCTAAATATATCTATATCTCTTCTAAATTTAAAATTGTATTCATCTTACTGCATTTATAAATCTTTAAATTAAAAATAACTTGGAGATCATAAGGGCCAATTCCTTGTACTTGGGCAAGTAAGATATTGTTCACTCTCAATAGGGATGAGGCTCAGGGAGATTCTGTTATATGCCCAACATCACATATATAATAACCAGTGGGAGAATAATGAGAAAGCTGCCTCCTACAGCAATGCTTTCAACATGATGGGTAACATGAAGGTGAGGCAAAAGGGGAAATCCCATTGCTCAAAGCTGCACTGACCTCCTTCTACGTAAGTACATCTAGTTACTTTCCCTGGATTACTTTCAGATGCTTTTGATATAAGCTGTATTGCTTTAAAAAATGACCTCTGTACAGGAAACAGAAAAGTTCTGTAAAGCAATTATCCTTCAATAAAAAATGAATTAATTTAAAAAAGACCTCTCAAATAAAGCTTTTTTTTTTTTTTTTCTCTCTCTCTACTTTGACCCCATTCTCCTCCATTGGGTTAAATCCATTTTATTGGGAAGGTGACAGTCTGTTCTTTCTGCCACAAGGATGATACACTATTGAACAGAGAATGTCTGTCATTGATAAGGTTATACAAATATTCTTCTTCTTCTTACTGGCAGTGTGGTAAATAGCACAGAACTTTGTCACTGTCAGCGAGTGCTGCCTAAGAACTTTAAAAGAAATATGAAAACAAAAGTGTTACTGAAAACAGGTGCCTGATAATATTAAGTCTGACTGGCCTATGGCAGTTGAGAAAGAGAAATGGATTATAGCTCCTCTGTGATCATTTTGAAATTGTGCAAGTGCACATTGAATTGGTCCCCCAGGAAGTCATGATGATAACAGAGCCTACCTCAGTGCAGGAAACCAAGCTGACTCTTATCAGCTGTGCACTGGTGGTATTAGATGTGTAATTAATCAGAATACAGTTTAATTTCTCCTTGTGAGCACGGTGGTGGGCTGCAGGTGAGGGGTAACTGTCTCTTAATTTAGAGAATTTTATTTGTTATTTTAATCTTAAAGACAAATAAAATGTTAAAAGTTATCTAAAATTGTCAGTAATTCCTGGGGTGATATAAAATTAAACCATCAACTAAAGAAAGCCAGATTCAGCATCCTCGAGAAATGAGAATAAATATTAATAAATGTTCTCAGTATATTTGAGATTAAACAGAGAACTAACTAATTTATTAGGTCATCTAAATGTTATTCATCTTACATAAACTATATTAAAAATAAATATTTTTCCACTGGATTCATATTAATATATGAAGCAATATACATCAAAGTATGTTTTAATCTAGACAGTACCATAAAAATTACCTAATGCTTCTTAAACTGGACTGGCATTATTATTTCAGTGTACATGTACATTTTCTATTAGCAAATATTATTTGCTAATAGAAAATTAATCATGTACATTGGTTCTCTTTGTTATTTTAAAATAATGATAAAAAATGTGTATTGTATCAAGTAACCACAGGAACATGTATACAGTTGTTCACAATATCATTTTTTACACAGAGATAAATTTGTACCATGGTAATACAACACTCAAATATGTTTATTTTTGATGGAGATTGTCTTACCTCTTAGCATGGACTTCAGGGGAGCTATACCTGTGCAGTAATTTGAGTAACTGTCAACAAGAAAGCAGCTACTTTTTTCATCTCTTTGTTTCATATACAGATCAATTCTGTCTGTAAAATGGAGAGAGAGCTAAATTCACTGAGTACCAAGGCAAGCTGGACACACTTGAGATATAGAAGAAATGCAAGGAAAAATTTATGTTCTCCTTAATTTTAAATAAATTGTTTAGGTTTATCAGGATACAAATTCTGAAAGTATAACAGGCATGACTAGTTGTTGAGAATGAAAAAGGGTTAAGTGCTATATAGTCTTATGTTTATTTTGGCTCATGGGAATATCTTATTTTTAATAGCTAATCAAATTAACTGCAGATTTATTGAAATTTGGTCAGCTTCTATATTTAGAAATATGTATTTGGTAGAAGTGTCAAAAACAATGCTTTTTTTCTATCCAGCATTTGAAAAACAAATACTTTCCATTCTAATTTTCAGTGTTGTTTTAACACTGAAAATTTTCAGAGAACTTAACTATTCCTAATGATCTGTTTATGATGGTGTCTAGGTTTCAGCATGACCTTAACTGACTGTGGGTTTTAGAGTATGTTGGAACCATCTGGATGGTGATGATTTGGGATAAATTTGGTTGTAAGTGATGATCTTTCCCTTTTTAGTACTTGCATATTTTGTGATTGTGAATTTACATGTTTAAATAAAAATTATAAGGCCATCTTCTCTATAAAACAGAGGCAGTATATTTTATTTGATGTTCCATACATAAAATCTAGCATAATACTTTCTGTAAGTTTGGGTACCTATTTTTAAGTGAATTAAAGGGAACAATTAATTGTTTGATTTGTTTCTTCTGTTAAGAGAGGAATAAGCTTTGCTTTTGGTTAATTTCTGGTTAAGAAACATCCAAAAGGTATGAATGAATTTGGATTCTAACCTGATCATTCTGATGTGTGGATATATGTTTTTACTGAGGTATCATTGATTTACAATATTATATCAGTTTCAGATCAATTCAGTTCAGTTGCTCAGTTAGGTCCGACTCTTTGTGACCCCATGGACTACGGCATTCCAGGCCTCCCTGTCCATCATCAACTCCCGGAGTTACTCAAACTCATGTCCTTTGAGACATTGACGCCATCCAACCATCTCATCCTCTGTTGTCCACTTCTCCTCCTGCCTTCAATCTTTCCCAGCATCAGGGTCTTTTCCAATGAGTCAGTTCTTCGCATCAGGTGGCCAAAGTTTAGGTTTATAATAGAGTGAATGCATATTTTTAGAGCGTATACTCCATTTAACATAATGGCCATGTTTCCCTGTGTTATACAATATATCCTTGTTGCTTATCTATTTTATACATACTAGTTTGGTGTCTCTTAATTCCATGCCCCAATCTTGCCCATCTTCCCTTTCCTCTACCCACTAGTAACTGTTAGTTTGTTCTCTGTATCTGTGAATCTATTTCTGATTTGCTATATATTTTCATTTGCAATTTGTTTTGATTTCACAAATAAGTGATAATATACAGTATTTGACTTTCTCTGTCTGACTTATTCCACTAACATAATTCTCTCTGAAAGTTGCTTAGTCGTGTCCATCTCTTTGCACCCCCAAAAACTCTACAATCCTTGGAATTCTCCAGGCCAGAATACTGGAGTGGATAGTCTTTCCCTTTTCCAGGGGATCTTCCCAACCTATGGATTGAACCCAGGTCTCCCACATTGCAGGTGAATTGTTTACCAGCTGAGCCACAGGAGAAGCCCATAATTCTCTCTAGATACATCTAAGTTACTGCAAATGGCAGAATGCCTTTTTTTTTTTTTTTTTTTTTATGATATTCCACTGTGTGTATGTATGTGTAGATTCCATTGTGTGTATACACACATACCACATCTTCTTTGATGGACACGTTGTTTTCATGTCTTGACTACTGTAAATGATGCTTCTATGAACATTGAGGTGCATACATATTTTTAATTTACTGTTTTTGTTTCTTCAAATATATACCCAGGAGTGGAATTGCTGGATCATATGGTAGTTCTGCTTTTAGTTTTTTGAGGAATTCCCCATACTATTTCCCACAATGACTGTACCAATTTATATCCACACCTGCAGTGTCCTTTTTTCCATGCCTTCGCCATTCCCATTTATATTTGTAATTTTGATAAGAGTGAGGTGAATTCTCATTTTGGTTTTGAAATGCATACTAACCTGATGATTAGTACCATTGAGTATCTTTTCAAGTGCCTGTTAGCCATCTCTATATATTCTTTGGTAAACATTATTTCAAATCCTCTGCTCATTTTTAATCAAGTTTTTTTCATTTTTTCAATATTGAGTTATAAGAGCTGTTTATATATTTTGGATATTAACCCCATATTTTTCATATCACTTGAAAATATTTTCTCTCATTCAGTAGTTTGTCCTTTTGTTTTGTTGATGGTTTCCTTTGCTGTGCAAAATCTTTTCAGTTTAATTAAGTCCCATTGCTTTATTTTTGTTTTTATTAATTTTCCCTAGGAGACAGATCCAAACTATATTGCTACAATTTATGTCAGAGAATTTTCTGCCTATTTTCTCTTCTAGGAGTTCTATGGTTTCAAGTGTTACAATTATATCTTTAATCCATTTTGAGTCTATGTTTATATATAATGTGCAGAAACATTTTAATCTCATTTTTTTAACATGTAGCTGTCCAGTTTTCCAAGTATCACCTATTTAAGAGTCTATCTTTTCTCCGTTGCATCTTCTTCCCTCCCTTGTCATCAATTAATTGACCATAATGTGTGGATTTATTTCAGGGGCTCTATATCATTCCATTGATCTATTTGTCTATTTATAAGCCAGTACCATGTTGTTTTGAATATTTTAGCTTTGTAGTACATGTGGAGACTAAGCAACATGTTACTTAAAAAAAAAATGGGTCAATGAAGACATCAAAGAAGAAATAAGAAAATATATGGAGACAATGGAAATGGAAACACAACTTTCTAAAATCTTTATGTTGTGTTGTGTATTCAGTCATGTCCAACTCATTGCAGCCCCATGGACTGTAGCCTGCCAGGGTCCATGGAGTTTCCCAGGCTAAAATGTTGGAGTGGGTTACCATTTCCTCCTCCAGGGGATCTTCCCAATCCAACCACCATCTCTTGCATCCCTTGCATTGGCAGGTGGATTCTTTACCGTTGTACCACATGGGAAGCCTCCTAGAATCTTCAGGATGCAGAAAAAACAATTCTAATACAGAAGTTTATAGCAGTACAGGCCTAAGTCAAGAAACAAGAAAAGTCTGAAATAAACATATCATCTAAAGGAATTAGAAAAAGAAGCACAAAATCCAAAGTCAGCAGAAGGAAGGAAATAATAAAGATGAAAGAATAAATAAAATAGACACTGAAAAACAATGAAAAGGTCAATGAAACCAAGTACTAGTTTTTTTGAAAAGATGAACATAATTGATAAATGTTTAGCCAGGCTTTTCACGAATAGTATAAAATATTATTTTATATTAACCTCTTATTTGTCCTATCACTTGAAAATAATAAATATGGAAAAGGAAACCAGGTGAATATCTGAGTGAAAGTGTTTCAGCAGCAGTGTCAGTCCCTCAAGATGAAATAGACTTATTGTGTTTGAAGAAGAACCAGTATGGAAGAAGGGAGAAAACCCAAATAAATGAATAGAGTATATAACAAGAAGAATAATAAGGGGTAGGATAGACAGGCAACGATCAGATCACATTTTAAGAAGAGGAGAGATGTAAAATGATAACATGTTGAAAGATCATGCTTGGTTCTTTATGGAAAATAGATTTTAGAGCTTGGGAAATAATGTAACCAGGGTGAATAGGTAGGTTACTACTGCAAAAGTCTGGAAGAAAGAAAAGAGCAACAAGGATTTAGACCTGCAAGTATTCAGTGTTTATTTATGGACATCATTGTAAGTCAGCAGTGGTGTATGCTTACCAAAAAGAAGCTAATGTGATCTTCAGCTGTATTGACAGTGTCTAAAATAAGGGAGAGGTTAGATCTACTTTGGATCTACTTGTTAATAATGGCTATAGTATTATGTTCAGTTCTAGGCTAGATTGTATCATGGAAACTAGATAATAAGTTCAGTGGAAGGAAGCAAAGTGATAAAGAAAAAAATTGAAACCATAAGAGAAAAGATAAAATGGATTAAAGAAGTGAGAACTAAATTTAAAAGATTTAGCTAATATTTAAGGCAGTTTTTTATTAGATTCAGGGGAGACTTCCCTCTTACAATGTCTTCCCTGAATTAATTACTGAATAACTTTTGTAAACCAATGAGTAAAATATTCAGAACTCCAATATTCAGATGTCTTAGGATGGGCAGGCAAAATGTTTTGCTTGTTTGTTTGTTGCTTGGTAATTGAACTTTGAGTCTAGGATTTGATCTGCCCCTATTATATCCAGATTAACAGTAATGACTTGCAATTGTAGATTATCTTCTGTATTTGGAATATTGATAACTTGCCTTTGTATATTGCCTAACAAGTAAGTATACTCATTCATGGCATAAAATGAGATGCAAAAACTTTGAAAAAAATAACCTATTTTCCCCTTTATTATATCATACATAAGTATCAT
The DNA here is from genome assembly GCF_000754665.1 of Bison bison bison. NCBI lineage: Eukaryota > Metazoa > Chordata > Mammalia > Artiodactyla > Bovidae > Bison > Bison bison. Next base: position 111,256 of record NW_011494864.1, on the reverse strand, counting down.
TTTCAGGATCCAAATATCTTGGTAAGATGCATCAGCTTATTATTTCCCATAGCAAGAAAGAATCGTCACATGGCAAATAGGCCAGAATCTCAGCTCAAAATACAGATTTTTTTAAGGTTAATACTAACAACTGCTATATTAAAATAGCTAAAACTTTGTTGTATATAAGTAGCTCACCCTTATTCTAAAGAAATTCAGTGGGACAAACCAATCAAAGTGTACTCAAATGAGAAGTACAACTGATTTGTCTAAAAAGATCATTCTAAGCAGTCAGTGTTGCTCAGTGATATTTAAAATTGACTGTATCTCAGGAGAGTCTGTCAGTTCCCAAGCATGAGCTAAATGATCATTATGTAGAGATAATTTTAGCATCAAAGGGCTTGCTAGATCAGATGATAGCAATTTTCCCTCTAATCCTAAAATCTATGATTCTGAAAATTTTACTTAAGAAATAGTTACAAATTTAAAATTTTATTTAGTCATGTTTTTGTTAATAATAACATAGGATGTTTAAAAACAGGGTTTACCTAATAAGAAATTGATAAATAGTTATAGGTAGAACTGAGAATGGAAAGAATAGGTTTGAGGTTAGAAACAATATATGGATACATCCAATAGACTTTCACTTATTGGACATGAGGGATAAAAGAGGATAAAATGAAAGAATATTCTGTCTGTTATGTTGATGAAGCATGTAACAGAAGAATGAAACCCACAGTAGAAATAAAGACCAAAAAAGAGATTAGTATGAAGATGGCAAACTATGATGGAATACTGTATTTAAGAAGCAAACGGTTGTTATTGTCAAATGAATGCAATGAATTGGGGGAAAATAATGCACTAGAATCTCATTATGGATCTTAAATTGTCAAGAACCTAATCTGTTTTGGATTCCATCCCTTGAGATTTATTTATTTATTTATTTTACTCTTTTTTTATTTTATTTTTTTATTTTTAAACTTTACAATATTGTATTAGTTTTGCCAGATATCGAAATGAATCCGCCACAGGTATACCTGTGTTCCCCATCCTGAACCCTCCTCCCTCCTCCCTCCCCATACCCTTCCTCTGGGTCCTCCCAGTGCACCAGCCCCAAGCATCCAGTATTGTGCATCGAACCTGGACTGGCGACTCGTTTCATACATGATATTATACATGTTTCAAAGCCATTCTCCCAAATCTCCCCACCCTCTCCATCTCCCACAGAGCCATAAGACTGATCTATACATCAGTGTCTCTTTTGCTGTCTCGTACACAGGGTTATTGTTACCATCTTTCTAAATTCCATATATATGTGTTAGTATACTGTATTGGTGTTTTTCTTTCTGGCTTACTTCACTCTGTATAATAGGTTCCAGTTTCATCCATCTCATTAGAACTGATTCAAATGTATTCTTTTTAATGGCTGAGTAATACTCCATTGTGTATATGTACCACAGCTTTCTTATCCATTCATCTGCTGATGGGCATCTAGGTTGCTTCCATGTCCTGGCTATTATAAACAGTGCTGTGATGAACACTGGGGTACACGTGTCTCTTTCCCTTCTGGTTTCCTCAGTGTGTATGCCAAGCTTCTGCACAACAAAGGAAACTATTAGCAAGGTGAAAAGGCAGCCTTCAGAATGGGAGAAAATAATAGCAAATGAAGCAACTGACAAACAACTAATCTCAAAAATATACAAGCAACTCCTACAGCTCAACTCCAGAAAAATAAATGACCCAATCAAAAAATGGGCCAAAGAACTAAATAGACATTTCTCCAAAGATGACATACAGATGGCTTGCTCAACATCACTTATTATCAGAGAAATGCAAATCAAAACCACTATGAGGTACCATTTCACACCAGTCAGAATGGCTGCGATCCAAAAGTCTACAAGCAATAAATGCTGGAGAGGGTGTGGAGAAAAGGGAACTCTCTTACACTGTTGGTGGGAATGCAAACTAGTACAGCCACTATGGAGAACAGTGTGGAGATTCCTTAAAAAACTGGGAATAGAACTGCCTTATGATCCAGCAATCCCACTGCTGGGCATACACACTGAGGAAACCAGAAGGGAAAGAGACACGTGTACCCCAATGTTCATCCCTTGAGATTTATTTTTATAGCAGCAAAATAGACGTGATTATAAAAATGGTCTTTTCATAAACTCAAGCGATTCCATTATGTGAAGTTATTCTGTTTGGTCAGAACCTTGTTTTAAATCAAGATTACTGTGAATTTCCAAAAATGATTCCCTTCAGAGTGTAAAATAGCCCATGGCAGGGCTGGGGACATAGACTAGAATTAGGAGGGCTGTGTACTACTTTAAACTTTGCCACAAATCATGGGAATTTGGGCAAGTCCTCATTTCTTTCTTTGTGAGTCCTAATTTCATTTTTGTGAAAATGAGGCTACTTTATTTTAAATCTTCTTCAATATTCTAATAGTGTTCTCTAATCATCTCAAAAATTTTACTACACCTCAAAATTGAGAATAGACATTGTGTTGCAATATTTGAAAGGAAATTGCTAGACATGTCCATATGCTATTGACTCAAGTCAGTTCAGTCAACTTGTGTCCAACTCATTGCGACCCCATGGACTGCAGCACGTCAAGTTTCCCTGTCCATCACAAACTGTCAGAGCTTCCTCAAACTCATGTCCAATTACTTGGTGATGCCATCCAACCATCTCATCCTTTGTTGTCCCTTTCTCCTCCTGCCTTCAATATTTCCCAGAATCAAAGTCTTTTCTAATCAATCAGCCCTTTGAATCAGGTAGCCAAAGTATTGGAGCTTCAGCTTCAGAATCAGTCCTTCCAATGAGTATTCAGGACTGACTGCCTTTAGAATGGACTGGTTGGATCTCCTTGCAGTCCAAGGGACTCTCAAGAGTCTTCTCCAACACACAGTTCAAAAGCATCAATTCTTCGGTGCTCAGCTTTCTTTATAGCCCACCTCTCACATCCATACGTGACTACTGGAAAAACCATATCTTTGACTAGATGGATTTTTGTAGGGAAAATAATGTCTCTGCTTTTGAACATGCTGTCTATGTTGGTATAGCTTTTCTTCCAAGAAGGACGTGTCTTTTAATTTCATGGCTGGAGTCACCATATGCAGTGATTTTGGAGCCCAAAGAAATAAAACCTGTCATTGTTGCCATTGTTTCCCCATGTATTTGCCATTAAGTGATGGGACCAGATGCCATAATCTTTGTTTTTTTGAATGTTGAGTTGTTTTTTTTTTTTTTTGAATGTTGAGTTTTAAGCGAGCTTTCTCACTCTCCTCTTTCACTTTCATCAAGAGGTTTTTTAGTTCTCTTTCTGCCATAAGTATACAGTTATCTGAGTATCTGAGTTTATTGATATTTCTCTCTGCAATCTGGATTCCAGCTTGTGCTTCATCCAGCCTGGCGTTTTGCTTGATGTAATATGCATAGAAATTAAATAAGCAGGGTGACCATATACAACCTTGACATACTCCTTTCCTGATTTGGAACCAGTCCATTGTTCCATGTCCAGTTCTAACTTTTGCTTCCTGACCTGCATACAGATTTCTCAGGAGGTAGGTAAGGTGGTCTTGTATTCTCATCTCTTTAAGAATTTTTCACAGTTGGTTGTGATCCACACAGTCGAAGGCTTTGGCATAGTCAATAAAGCAGAAGTAGATATTTTTCTGGCATTCTCTTGCTTTTTTGATGATAAGTCCTGGGTGTCCATTGGAAGGACTGATGCTGAAGCTGAAATTCCAATACTTTAGCCACCTCATGTGAAGAATTGACTCATTGGAAAAGACTCTGATGCTGGGAGGGATTTGGGGCAGGAGGAGAAGGGGACGACAGAAGATGAGATGGCTGGATGGCATCACCGACTCAATGGACGTGAGTTTGGGTAAACTCCAGGAGTTGCTGATGGACAGGGAGGACTGGCGTGCTGTGATTCATGGGGTCGCAAAGAATCAGACACAACTGAGCGACTGAACCAAACTGAAATGAATGGATATTGGCAATTCGATCTCTGGTTCCTCTGCCTTTTCTAAATCTAGCTTGTACATCTAGAAGTTCACAGTTCACGTACTGTTGAAGCCTGCCTAGCTTGGAGAATTTTGAGCATTACTTTGCTAGCATGTGAGATGAGTGCAATTGTGCAGTAGTTTGAACATTCTTTGGCATTGCCTTTGTTTGGGGCTGGAATGGAAACTGACCTTTCCCAGTCCTGTGGCCACTGCTGAATTTTCCAAATTTGCTGGCATAATGAGTGCAGCACTTTCACAGCATCATCTTTCAGGATTTGAAATAGCTCAACTGGAATTCCATCACCTCCACTAGCATTGTTCGTAGTGATGCTTCCTAAGGCCCACTTGACTTCACATTCCAGGATGTGTGGCTCTAGGTGAGTGATCACACCCTCGTGGTTATCTGGGCCATGAAGATTGTTTTTGTATAGTTCTTCTGTGTATTCTTGCCACCTCTTCTTAATATCTCTTCTTCTGTTAGGTCTTCTGTTACTATTAGGTCTGCTTCAGCTTCTAGTCTATCTATTGACTACAAGAGGTCAAATATGGTCCTGCCTAAACAATCATACAGTTTGAAATTAAAGGAAAGTTAAGGGAAGTTTAAAAATAATCATCAGACTATATAAAACTTATGGAAGAGAAGTGAATTTTCTCTTCACATCACTAAGGGGAAAGAAAAAAGATACCCTCTTCACACCAATAGAAAAGGCTTCGGGAAACTCCTTTTGGTAATGAGAGTGTCTCCAGTAGAAGAGGCATGTCTTTCACTCCACCGCCAAATACTTGCTAAGCTACAGAAATTCAGATGTTCCTTCCAAAGAGAGTGATGGAGCAGAACATGCAAGAAAAATCCTCAGAAAACCTGAAGTGTTTTCCTTAGGCTTTGAAGGTGGGTGATATAGTAGTAAGAGTATAGAAACTAAATCCTGTTGTATAAAGTCATGAAGTCAATAGGATTTAACTTAAAGGCTGAATGAGATGAAAAGATCACCGATGATACACAGAGTCCTAGCATTTAGAAGGGCAAAAGTTCACAAACTTCCTGGAGGACAAATGTAAATCCTGCAGAGGTGGCTGGGCTTGAGTCATCTTGATGAATTCTAGTCAATGCCAAGTGATAGGAGCCGATGACCTCTGACAAAGAAAAGGAGGTAGCCTCCTAGGGGCTAGAACTGTAGGGGGAAAGTGAATAGAATGTCAGCCAGAAAGTGGATTGCCATATCCAGGAACTGGGCAGCATAATGTTTTGTAAGAAGTTTCTAAAGATCATTATGTGTAAGGCACCAGAGAATCAGCATTTTGTTATCTGATGTACAGATAGTCTCGGTGACCATATCACAGCAGTGGTTAGTCAACTAACATTTTTGCTTTTGATCTTTCCAACAACATCTGAAAGATTCATGAGGAGACAGGATGACAGGGAAAAAACAAAAACATCACTTTGGCCTTACATCAGGTCTCCTTGCACAGGGCAAACCTCATCTGGGGAAATGAGGGATGGCAGATTGAAGTTTGAGTTTGGCAGGGCTGGATATATTAGTATACTTAAAAATTAATTACAGTTGCAAAGCATATCTTGTTTTAATACCTTAAAATATATGGAAAGCTGGTGACTCATTGAGAATGCCATTTAATGCAGGGGAAGGAAAACCTAGTGTGAGATGTTTAAAGGCAGTAATTAAAGAAAAGTAAGTCTTTGCAGTTCCAATCATGAGTTCATTCTGTATCACTGGTTAGTCTCTCTTTATTGACATATAAATCTCCAAGTAGCCTTTCACTGATATTATTCTTTCAGTAAAAAAACATTAGATGCTACTCTGAATTGGACAATGTCCTGGGTGCTGTGGATCAACTGGAGATTTAAAAGAATAACCTATATAATCTTTGTTCACCAAGATTACAGATATTTGGACTGATCAACAAATCTGGAACTACACTGAGGAAGGAACAATACTCAGGAATCTCTATGGTATATGTGCATGCATGCTAATTTGCTTTAGTCGTGTCTGACTATTTGCGATCCTATGGACCATAGCCACCTGGCTCCTTTGTCCACAGGATTCTCCAAGCAATAATACTGGAATGGGCTTCCATGCCCTTCCCCAGGAGATCTTCCTGACTCAGGGATCGAATCCACTTCTCTTATGTCTCCTGCATTGGGAGGCAGGTTCTTTACCACTAGTGCTACCTGGGAAGCCCCTCTATGGTATAGAGGATCCCTTATATTAATATTAATCATGGTTTCATTAGAGATCTTTTGAAGACTCTCTCTCAGCACATTTATTAATGCATACCAAAAACCTTCAGGTAAAGCCCGGGCGTAAGTGAATGGGGAGCTATTGAGTGTATCTGAATGAGCAGAAAGAAAAATGCATTAAAGTGGAAGGAATGTATTAGCATTTTGCACAATAAGCGCTAGCTCTGCCTGCTTATTTCCTCCAGTACACAATCTCCCTTCATTTCCCCCAAACACTCATATTCCACAACCATATGCTCTAAATGGACACTTCACAGTTAGGAAAATAAATCGAGAGTGTATTACTTGTTTATCTTCAAATGATTAACCTTAATGTTTAGAGAAAGCACGGAATCCAGAACAAATAGATGTTTTTATTGGATTAATGTGCAGAGTTATGGCATTTATTTTTCTACTAGGTATTGTGCTGTCAGTTTAGTTCAGTCACTCAGTCATGTCTGACTCCTTGCGACCACATGGACTGCAGCACGCCAGGCTTCCCTGTCCATTGCCAACTCCCGGAGTTTACTCAAACTCATGTCCATTGAGTCAGTGATGCCATCCAGCCATCTCATTCTCTGTCATCCCCTTCTCCTCCTGCCTTCAATCTTTCCCAGAATCAGAGTCTTTTCTAATCAATCAGCCCTTTGAATGAGGTAGCCAAAGTATCGGAGCTTCAGCTTCAGAATCAGTCCTTCCAATGAGTATTTAGGACTGACTGCCTTTAGGATGGGCTGGTTTGATCTCCTTGTAGTCCAAGGGACTCTCAAGAGTCTTCTCCAACATCACAGTTCAAAAGCATCAGTTCTTCGGCACCCAGCTTTCTTTATAGTCCAACTCTCACATCCATACATGATTCCTGGAAAAACCATAGCTTTGACTAGATGGACCTTTTGTTGGCAAAGTCGTAACTTGTGTCAATACAGTAGTTTGTTATAGACTGTTATGATTTTCGTTTAATTAAAAATGTGAGTGGGAGATCATTGTTTTATCTTTTGAGAGATAACATAAAACTATTCTTAGAGTAATAAATAAAGTAGAAAAAAAAAGTTTAACATAGCCTACAGGGATATCACATAATAATTACTAAAGAGATGTTTTCAGAAGAAGTTGGACTGTTCTTCAACTGTTGCTTCTAAAATATTTAAAGATAGTCCTTCATTCTTGAAGACTTTTATAGTGATGAATTAATTCTCAAAGTTTTCCACTATGCTTATTTATTATTATCTGTGAATAAAAGTCATAATCATAAAATAATCTTGTGAAATAGGTCAGAAAATTATTTATCAGTGTTGAAGGCATTAGCAGGAAAGATATGATTTCTATTCCAAGGGTTCTAATTTGACTTCCTCTAACCAATTTCTCAATTCAAATCTATTCATTTTAAAATTGAATATTTAAGTTAGATAGCTTTGTTCTCTCTTTTGAGAAAAATGTAGCTATGTTACCAGGTCATGCACTTCAGCACTAAAATTGCCTTAATATTCCCCTACCTAAAAGAAAAAAAAAAAAAAAACAAAGCAAACACTTTCCTCCTAGCTTACCATGCTTCAGCCGCATTATCCTTGATTAGTGTTTTAATTGGTACAAACTTTCTCACAGTGTGGGACACAAACTACAAGATCTCAGAGTCACTTCAGGCATTCAGTGTCAAACTTTTCATCATAATATAAATATGTTGTGGGTCATTTTCACTGCCTCAGTATATTTAATGATGGAGCAAAAGTAATGGTGAAGAAATTGCTGGGGCCAGGCTCAAATAAGGCAGTGACACAAAAGCATATTAAATACAATTTAGAAGCTAGTCCAACTTAATAATATCATTGATGAAACCATGAAAAATACCAATTTTACTAAAAAAAAAAAAAACACTTGAATGCAAATCTTTTAATAATCTGCATGACAAAATAGAAAGTTTGTATTAAGTACCCCCCCAAAATCACTGCAGCCATGTGACTGCAGCCATGAAATTAAAAGATGCTTGCTCCTTGGAAGAAAATTTATGACAAAACTATACAGCATATTAAAAGGCAGAGACATTACTCTTCCAACAAATGTCTGTATAGTTAAAGCTATGGTTTTTCAAGTAGTCATGTATGGATGTGAGAGTTGGACCATTAAGAAGGCTGAGTACTGAAGAATTGATGCTTTTGAACTGTGGTGTTCGAGAAGACTCTTGAGAGTCCCTTGGGCTATAAGGAGATCAAACCAGTTAATCCTAAGGGAAATCAACCCTGCATATTCATTGCAAGGACTGATGCTGAAGCTGAAGCTCCAGTACTTTGGTCACCTGATGCAAGGTGCCAACTCATTGGAAAAGACCCTGATGCTGGAAAAGATAGAAGGCAGGAGGAGAAGGGGACAACAGAGGATGAGATGGTTGGATGGCATCATAGACTGCAAGGACATGAGTTTGAGAAAGCTCTGGGAGATGTGAAGGACAGGGAAGACTGGAGTGCTGCAGTCCATGGGGTCGCAAAGAGTCACACACAACTGAGCAACTGAACAACAACACAATGCATACAGAAGTCCAGTGCTTGCCTCAGGGAAAAACTTTGTGTTTTTGTTCACCATTATGTGTGTGTGTGTGTGTGTGTGTGTGTTTTAATTGTGAGAAAAACTAGCCATCCAGTCTTCCATAGAACATCATTTCTACTTTAAAGAAAGACTGATTGAGAAACTTTAATCAAGCTTGAATATATCTTGGCAGATATTTTCTTTAAAATGAACTGAGTAGGTCTGCCACTTCAAGGAAGAGTAACTGACAGAATTTGTTATCAACCACAAACAGAATTCATTGTGAATTTATTGTATTTCTTTTAAGATATATATGTGTGTGTGTGTGTGTGTGTTTATAAAATGTTTGATTTCTAACATAGTGAAAATATAAATAATACACCTTACTTAAAGGAATATCCTTTGAAAATCTCAATAATTTTTCAAATTATAAGTGATCTTTAAAAGCAAAAGTTTTAAAAAACAAGGTTTGAAACATTGTAGACTCTCAGTCTATCTGTTCATTAAAATGAAAGGAGTAAAGGCTAGAGAAGTTATCATGTGTAAGTTCATGAAGATCATGTCTGAAGAACCTTGTAGTCCATGATAAAGACTTTGGCCTGTATCTCATATGAACTACTGATATACTAAGTGAGATATAGGCATTTAAGATTTTGAAGATGAAACAGGTGCATGTGCGTGGTAAAGATGAGTTGTGGTTGAAAAATAAATTGTTTATTGTCCTTCCTTATTCTGAATTCAGTCATATAGTAAGGTACTTGATTGTTTCTATTATAATATCTCACATCATTTATCCCATTCTTTTATTTTTTATTCATTTAATTAAGCCCAGGCCCAAACCACCTCAGGTCTAGTCTGCCCATTTCTATCATTCCTGTGCCATCAGTCCTTTGTTCTTCCAACTCATCCTAAAATCTGCTAACTGATTAGCTTTCTTAAAGTCGGACTTGCCTACATAATCATCAACCTTTAAACTCAATCAGTTATAAAACAAACCGATTTAATGAGATGATAAGTTTTAAGTTTCTCAATAATGGCCAAAGGCCTAAGAACCTCTTTAAGTATATATTTTCCTCTTTCTTCAAATAAAAAGTACTTCAGTGAAAGAAAATTATTATTTTTCTCTTTAAATATACTAGATCTACTTCAGTCTTAATGCCTTTCTTTATATCATGTTCTCCCACATGAAATGAATAGTCCTTACCTCATCATCTTATCGGAGAAGGCAATGGCACCCCACTCCAGTACTCTTGCCTGGAAAATCCCATGGATGGAGGAGCCTGGTAGGCTGCAGTCCATGGGGTCGCTAAGAGTCGGATACTACTGAGCGACTTCACTTTCACTTTTCGCTTTCATGCATTGGAGAAGGAAATGGCAACCCACTCCAGTGTTCTTGCCTGGAGAATCCCAGGGATGGGTGAGCCTGGTGGGCTGCCGTCTATGGGGTCACACAGATTTGGACACGACTGAAGTGATTTAGCATAGCATCATCTTATATACAGATTTAATGAGATAATCCTTATGAAGCAATTGGTACAATCCCTGAAACGTCTATTATTTTTATCCTTACTTTTAGCATTACTGGTGTAATGTAAGAACCTTCAAGGCAAAGACTATGCCTTGTTTCTTATTGGAGACTCCCTTACATAGTAGATATTTGTACATATAATGCATGTTCACAAAATGTATGTGATTGATAGTAATTCTTATCCACATGTTGATTAAGTGTCTTTAAAGATTTGAAGAAAAGTCACTTATCTTAAAAAAACCTGCTTAACAAGGCATAAACTTTTAAGAAATATATCAAAGTAAAGTATGATACTCAACTTCAGGGCAGCAAAAAAGCATTAGACATGTAACTCTGTCCAAGAATATTAAGTATCTTCATCACCTAAGCAAAAAAATCATCATAAATATCATAGTAGTTTAGGAACATCTAATTAATCAACTTTTTCTAGGTAACTGAAGTTAAATCAGAGTTCAGTTTAATGAGAATACTGGATTGGGTAGCCATTCTCTTCTCCAGGGAATCTTCCTGACCCAAGGATCAAACCCGGATCTCTGGTCTGAGCCAACAAGGAAGCCCATATTGAAAACTAAGTAGCATCAAAAACAAGAAGGCTACATTGGCTGTTAAGAGATAGTTTTCCAAACTGGAGAATTTGACAATTCTCTTGACATTGTGCCTCTGACACTAGAGAGTAGAGCAAGTGTAGAGGTCCGCTCTATTCTACCCACATCATTCATGTAGAATAGTACTCAAAAACACTCTTCCATTTGTAAACCTCACAGGAAGATGGGACATTTTTTGGAATAAAATGTATATATTGAAGACCTGAACAGAGTAATGTAGAAAGGGAACTGGCTAAAAGAAATAATGTCTTTTTGTCAATTTCAAAAAGACAGAAATTTAATCACAGATTAACCAGAATATGAGGAGCTAGTGCCCTGAAAAGAAGAGCAATCAGGTTCAGTTACAGGGCATGTGGGAGAAACACCCACAGTTTGATGCCATTTGATGCCAACAAAAAGTCACTCTATCTGTAATCCGTCTGTGTAAAATAATGTGTGTAGTTCTATTAAATGGTATGCTTGACTTCTAATCAAATACCACTCAGATAATTTAAAATCTGTGTGAGAGAGGGTGTATGTTCTCAAGATAAAAGTCATTTTCAGGTAATAAAAAAAATTTGCTGAAGGGAAACTATGGAGGGAATAAAACAAAATAGCAATCAGATGAAAAGCTTGTAGCAAAAATTCTCTCTTAAAACGTCAGGTTCATAAAATGTTTTGATGGACTATTTTGGTTTTCAAAAGAGTATGCTTAAAGCTTGGAAAAACAGGCTAACTTAAAAGACAGAAGGAGCTAAATGATTCTACTTAATGAAGTGGGAGGAATTTTTTAAAGTTTTACTTTAGCCAAATTAGAGAAGAAAAGAGAGAGAGAGAGAGAGAGAGAGAGAGAGAGAGGATCAATAGAGCAAGAGGACAAGAGCTGGAAGAAAATATTTGTCCAGTGAGAAAGTCCTCAGACTACTATCCCTTCTCTACTGTCAGCCCTAAATCTTAAGACTCTATACCATACACAATCACCTAATATAAATAGTACTTTGCAGAACTCAAGGTAAAATCTCTCTGTTCTGTATTTTTGTCATTGTAAGATAAAGAAAGTAAAAAGAGGGTTCCCCTTTCCCTCCTTGACCACCACTGTAAACTGTGAGGCCACTGTGGAGAAAGTAAGGCGGTTCCTCAAAAAATGACCAATTTCACTTCTAAAGTCAGTATCTCTAATAGAAATCCGAGCTTCCAAGGTCACTGCTCGTTGTTCACAAGAGCCAAGGTATGAAAAGAATCCAAGTTTCCATCAACAGATAATGGGTAAAGAAGATACTGATACACACCCATAGCACAAGCTGACAAACACTCTTCAGCCTTGGATAAGGAACCCTGCCAAGGGTAACAGTATGGACGAACCTGGAGGGCATTAAGTTCAGTGAAATGAGCCAGATACAGACAGACAGATACTACACAGCTCACTTATCTGTGAAACTGAAGCAGTGAAACTCATAGAACGAAGCAGAATGGTGGTTGCCAGCAGCTGGGGGGATGGGGAGATGTTGGTCAAAGGGTATGAAGTGTCAGTTATGCAGGCTAAGTCCTGGATGTCTAAAGGACAGCATGGCAATACACATATATTACACTGTAAAAAAAAAAAAAAAAAAGTAAAAAGAAATTATTAATGAATGAAATTAGTAATTTGGGGAGACTAGAACTTTAGGAACAAGATGTAGTAACAGACATTAAACTCCCAGTGAGCTCTCAGAGACACTGAAGACACATGGCTGGACTTTGCTTAGAGGCAAAAATTGGAAAAATCTAGGGTGGTAGAAATGACATCAATGTGACACAACAAAACAGATCTCAGCACAGACCAGCATGGTAGACGTATCCCTGCCTGTGTTGGGAGCTAAATAATTGGATCAAGTTTCTGTAATGTGATTGTGCTTTCTTAGAATGAGTAATTGTCAGAGTTGCTGTTGTGGAAAAGTAATTAATTATGTGAAGTAATTATAGTTTTCCCTCAAGTATACTTAGGTTTGATTTTTTTCCTAGAAATTAAAAAAGCAATGTTGTTTGTATATTGATAGGTAGTGTGCTATTTAGGGACAGAATTACAGAGTAGAACACGGCATTCACAGAATGTGGAAGCAAGTCTTTGCAACTCAAGCAGTGATAGAGTGACATGTTAACATAAACAGTATCTTTGAGTTTGAAGAGATGGCTTAAAATGAATATCTTATTTGGTAGAGGGAAATGCTTTATAAAAAACTGTATGTCTAAAGAAAAGGATTGGCATAAACCAGGCAAATATAGTCATATCAGTTGCAGGTTTGCAATTGCACAGAAAATCATCATGAATAAGGTGCAGAAATGCAATAATTTTGGAAGTGTGTTAAATGTGCAAATTTAAGTGTCTTGATTAATTTCAACCTAGAATTCAGTAAGTTCTACCATGATCATTCAGTATTCATGTATTCAGCATGCTGAATTACCAAAACAAAAATAAAATACTTCTTTGGAAGAAGGATTTGAAATAAAGCACTTGTGTATTTAGAATATTAAAACAGTCATATTTCTTTGAAGAAATGTTGTAATGGAAAGTGAATCAGGGGTTATTATGGGAATATGTTGTCTACAGTGAATTTCACACCTATTAATTAATACGATTATATATGTGTGAAGAAAAGCATAATAGAGGCAGTTATATAAAGAAAGATTTCAAAATGAAAGTGAAAGTCACTCAGCTGTGTCTGACTGTTTGTGACCCCCATGGACTAGTCAGTCCCTGGAATTCTCTAGGCCAGAATACTATAGTGGGCAGCCTTTCCTTTCTCCAGGGGATCTTCCCAATCCAGGGATCAAGCCCAGGTCTCCCCCATTGCAGGTGGATTCTTTACCAGCTGAGCCACAAGGAAAGCCCAAAAATACTGGAGTGGGTACCCTATCCCTCCTCCAGTGGATCTTCCTAACCCAAGAATCTAACTGGAGTCTCCTACATTGCAGGTGAATTCTTTCCACCTGAGCTATAAGCTGTTATTGATATTAAAAACAAAAATAGAAAAGATTGCTAGATGCAGAAATGAAAAAGTCATGAATAATCTCAGAGATTAATGAAAAGAAGCAGGGATTTGAAATTAGGAACCCTGGGGTTTAAACCTTAACATTACTGTTTATTAACCCTATTATTTGCATAAGAAACTAATATGGAAATAATAATGTTAATGAATCCACATTTGTACGCTCAATGTGCAATGAGGCTAACCAAACCAGAAACATTATTGGACCAGAGAAAAGTTTACCTCGGGACCCTGAAAGGAGGTGGGGCTAGTGATAAAGAACCCACCGGCCAATACAGGAGACATAAGAACCACGGGTTCAATCCCTGGGTCAGGAAGATCCCCTGGAGGACAGCATGGCAACCCATTCCAATATTCTTACCTGGAGAACCCCATGGACAAAGGAGCCTGTTAGACTACACAGATCATAGCATCATTGAGTCAGACATGACTGAAAGGAATTCACATGCATGCAAGGAAAATGGGTGGTTCATGCTCCCGCAAATGCCAAATTCTCCAAAAAGTTTCAGCAAACCATTTCTAAAGATCAGGTGATGGAGGGCTGACTCAGGATATATGATTTGCTGGTACACAATTCTCTGATTGGTTGATGATGAGTTGAGAGGGCTGTTGACATCATCAATCCTTACCTGCTAATATGTCAGGGGCTACATGCTCATTATCATCAAGAAGATACTTTCTTCAATTTGGTGGTGGTGTTAGAATGTGAAAACTCAGAAAATATGAATGAGATACTACTATCTAAGTACTTAAGAGATATAGCAAAGGATATGGCATGGGAGGGGGAGTCTGTTCTGGGCACACCCCCTGTGGTCAGGCTCCAGGTGCAGCACTAATTGACATGCAATGATTTTAAGATAGAAACATGTTTTTCAGATCATATAACATGATGTCTGACATAATTGAAATGTATGCCAAATAAGTGTTGAATGTGATTCTGGGAAGGAACTTTGAGTTTGAGGTCCAAATTGAGTGTTGTAGATATGTGTTAGAGTAGAAAAAGAAAGAAGTAATATTAAGAAGCTCATGGAGCAAAATATATTTTATGGTTTGTTTCATTTCTTTCCCAAAGTAGTGAGAAATTGAATATTTCCTGCCATATCCGTAAAGCAAGGATGTTACAATTCAATTCAGTCGCTCAGTAGAGTCTGACTCTTTTCAACCCCACAGAGTGCAGCATGCCAGGCTTCCCTGTCCATCACCAATTCCTGGAGCTTGCTCAAACTCATGTCTGTCGAGTCAGTGATGACCTCCATCCATAACTTCTTCTGTCGTCCCCTTCTCCTCCTGTCTTCAATCTTCCCCAGAATTGGGACGTTTTCCAATGAGTTAGTTCTTCACATCATTTGGCCAAAGTGTTGGAGTTTCAGCTTCAGCATCAGTCCTTCCAATGAATATTCAGGAATGATTTCCTTTAGGATTGACTAGTTTGATGTCCTTGCAGTCCAAGGGACTCTCTAGAGTGTTCTCCAACACCACAGTTCAAAAGTGTTAATTATTTGGCACTCTGCTTTCTTTATAGTCCAACCCTCACACCCATACATGACTACTAGAAAAGCCATAACTTCGACTCAATGCTACTTTGTTGGGAAAGCGGTGTCTTTTCTTTTTAACATACTGTCTAGGTTGGTCATAGCTTTTCTTCCAAGGAGCAAGCATCTTTTAATTTCATGGCTGCAGTCACCATCTGCAGTGATTTTGGAGCCCCCCAAAATAAAGTCTCTCTGTTATCATTGTTTCCCCACCTGTTTGCCAAGAAGTGATGGGACCAGATACCATGATCTTTGTTTTCTGAATGTTGAGTTTTAAGCCAACTTTTTCACTCTCCTCTTTCACTTTGATCAAGAGGCTCTTTAGTTAAGAAAGTGAAATAAAGGAAAATCACTGGAGCTGATGGGTAGAGGCCATTTTCCTTAGAATTTTTGGTTTGAAGGAGAATAAAAAATTGGAAACCTGCAAGGACATGAGGATAATTCTTTCTATGTGAAATGAAATATTTTTGCATTGTTTTACTCATTGTTTAAATGGAAGTAGAACAAGGTCATAGTTTTGTGTCCGTGAGTATAATACAATCCAGTAGAAAGAGGGAAATAGACAAAATGAAGAAGAGAAAGTGAAAAGTACTGGAATAAAATCTTTGACAAAGAAAGCAGAATAAGAGTCAACACAAAAGGAAGACTTAGCATAAAGCAAGAATAAAGACTTCTCTTAAATTGTAAAAGGAATAAAAATAGAACACTGGAGTAATTGAATGACCTTGCAGATGTGGTAGTGGATATAATCACTTCTAATTAAGTAAGTAAGGGCTGTAAATAAAGTGGAAGCTCAAAGTGGAAAAAGAACACATGGACAATTTAAGGAGACTTAAAAAATATTCACAATAGTTATTTTAAAGAGTGTGAAAACCATATTATGGAAATGTGTTTGAATGTAAATTTGACGTTTAGGTTCTGGAATTTAAAAGGAAATCAGTAAGTTTAGTTGTGAATTTTCGCTAGTGTTCCCCAGCTGGTTGTTGCATCTATATGTGGATATAACAATAGCAGTTACTGGAATTAACTGGAGCTGGAAGTCCAATGGACAAGTACAGTAGGGGAGTGAGGGCTACAAGGGCATGGAGATACCTGACATTATGGAATGTATCCAAGGAAAAGAGGATAGCAAGGGAGACTGAGGGCTTGCATAGTGAAAAATAGGTGGATTTGATAAAAAATAAAAAAATTTGAGCCCGGGGTTTCTAAGCAAATAAATCAGTTGGAAGGACTGGAGGTGCTGTTAAAAGGATGTTGCTGTTAATTGATACTTTGGTGGGAATACAAACTAGTGATAACAAGTTCTTAGATGACTGTGGAATTATATTGCAGATTTAGTGTGGATGAGTAGGAAACACTTATTTACTAGACATTTTTCCAGGTGGCAACAGTTACTATGGGTTTTTGTCCTTATCCTTGACTCTTCCCTGATTTCTCTAAGTTTTACCTTCAGCCAGAATAGTCACCAAATTCCCACAGCTACCACTTGGGACATTACATTCTTCCTTGCTCACATGCTTTAGAGCAATATTGCTTCATTCAAGAACACTCAATGTATCAGTTCAGTTCAGTCAGTCACATCCGACCCTTTGCGACCCCATGGACTGCAGCATACCGGGCCTCCCTGTTCATTGCCAACTCCCAGAGCTTGCTGAAACACATATCCATGGAGTCGGTGATGCCATGCAACCATCTCATCCTCTGTCATCCCTTCTCCTCCCACCCTCAATCTTTCCCAGAATCAGGGTCTTTTCCAAGGAGTCATTTCTGTGCATCAGGTGCCAAAGTATCTGAGCTTCAGCTTCAGAATCAGTCCTTCCAATGAATATTCAGGACTGATTTCCTTTAGGATGGACTAGTTGGATCTCCTTGTAGTCCAAGGGACTCTCAAGAGTCTTCTCCAACACCACAGTTCAAAAGCATCAATTCTTCTGCACTCAACTTTCTTTATGATCCAACTCTCACATCCATACAAAACTCCTGGAAAAAGCATACCTATGACTAGAGGGACCTTTGTTGGCAAAGTAATGTCTCTGCTTTTTAATATGCTGTCTAGGTTCGTCATAGCTTTCCTTCCAAGGAGCAAGCATCTTTTAATTTCATGGATTATAACATCTCCAGTTATTTTGGAGGCCAAGAAAATAAACTCTCTCACTGTTCCATTGTTTCCCCATCTAACTGCCATGAAGTGATGGAACCAGATGCCATGATCTGCGTTTGAATGTTGAGTTTCAAGCCAACTTTTTCACTCTCCTCTTTCACTTTCATCAAGAAGCTCTTTAGTTCTTCTTTGCTTTCTGCCATAAGGTTGGTGGCATACGCATATCTGAGGTTATTGATATTTCTCCTGGCAATCTTGATTCCAGCTTGTGCTTCATTCAGCCTGGAATTTCACATGATGTACTCTGTGTATAAATTAAATAAGCAGAATGACAATATACAGCCTTGACGTACTCCTTTCCCAATTTGGAACCAGTCTATTGTTCCATGTCTGGTTCTAACTATTGCTTCTTGACCTACTTATAGATTTCTCAGGAGATAGGTAAGGTGGTCTGGTATTCCCAGCTTTTTAAGAATTTTCCACAGTTGGTTGTGATCCACACAGTCAAAAGCTTTAGCATAGTCTATGAAGCTGAAGCAGATGTTTTTTCTGGAATTTTTTTGCTTTTTCTATGATCCACTGGATATTGGCAATTTGATCTCTGGTTTCTGCTATACAGTGAATGTATAGCATACAGAATTTGTTTGACACACATCTATCAAACATCTTCTGTTACCTTTATATATCATGGTGCTTTGTCAGTGTAGGCTAACTGCTGAAACAACCAGAAAATAACCCAATGGTTTAACAATATTATGTTTATTTTATACTCAGTTTATGATCTCAGAGGGGAGGTGTCCATTCAGGGGTCTAAGCTCCTTATCCCGAGTGACTTGTAGCTTTTAGGTCTCTTCAGTTCAGTTCAGTTCAGTCACTCAGGTGTGTCTGACTCTTTGCGACCCCATGGACTGCAGCATGCTGGGCCTCCCTGTCCATCACCGACTCTTGGTGTCCGCCCAAACCCGTGTCCATTGAGTCAGTGATGCCATCCAAACATCTCATCCTCTGTCATCCCCTTCACCTCCTGCCCTCAATCTTTCCCAGCATCAGTGTCTTTTCCAATGAGTCAGCTCTTCGCATCAGGTGGCCAAAGTATTGGAATTTCAGGTTCAACATCCTGGGAATCCTTTAGAGAATCTTGGTCCTTTGACCCAGCCACCTAAACCAAAAAATGAGAAAACTGTTTGTTTAGGGAGTTACATTGGAGTTAATGTAAAGACTTCAGCTTTTACTCTCAATGAAGAATAGTGTCATAGCAGGATTTTGCCAAAGAAAGTATACAATTCAACCTTAGAATTCTAGGAATTTAGTGTAGAGTAGTAAGGATGCCAATATAGTACAAATGATTGGAACAACAGGGTGACTGCTGCTAAGTTCAGTCTCTCAGTTGTGTCCGACTCTTTGAGACCCCATGAATCACAGCACGCCAGGACTCCCTGTCCATCACCAACTCCTGTAGTTCACTGAGACTCACGTCCATCGAGTCAGTGATGCCATCTAGCCATCTCATCCTCTGTCTTCCCCTTCTCCTCTTGCCCCCAATCCCTCCCAGCATCAGATCTTTTCCAATGAGTCAACTCTTCACATGAGGTGGCCAAAGTACTGGAGTTTCGCTTTAGCTTCATTCCCTCCAAAGAAATCTCAGGGCTGATCTCCTTCAGAACGGACTGGTTGGATCTCCTTGCAGTCCAAGGGACTCTCAAGAGTCTTCTCCAACACCACAGTTCAAAAGCATCAATTCTTTGGTGCTCAGCTTTCTTCACAGTCCAACTGTGACATCCATACATGACCAATGGAAAAACCATAGCCTTGATTAGACGGACCTTTGTTGGCAAAGTAGTGTCTCTGCTTTTCAATATGCTATCTAGGTTGGAGAAGACAATGGCACCCCATTCCAGTACTCTTGCCTGGAGAATCCCAGGGACAGGGGAGCCTGGTAGGCTGCCGTCTATGGGGTCACACAGAGTAGGACATGACTGAAGCGACTTAGCAGGTTGGTCATAACTTTTCCGCCAAGGAGTAAGCGTCTTTTAATTTTATGGTTACAGTCACCATCTGCAGTGATTTTGGAGTCCAAAAAAATAAAGTCTGCCACGGTTTCCACTGTTTCCCCATCTATTTCCCATGAAGTGATGGGACCAGATGCCATGATCTTCATTTTCTGAATGTTGAGCTTTAAGCCAACTTTTTCACTTTCCACTTTCATTTTCAGCAAGAGGCTTTTTAGTTCCTCTTCACTTTCTGCCATAAGGGTGGTGTCATCTGCATATCTGAGGTTATTGATATTTCTCCCAGCAATCTTGATTCCAGCTTGTGCTTCTTCCAGGCCAGCGTTTCTCATGATGTACTCTGCATATAGTTAAATAAGCAGGGTGACAATATACAGCCTTGACGTACACCTTTTCCTACTTGGAACCAGTGTGTTGTTCCATGTCCAGTTCTAACTGTTGCTTCCTGACCAGCATATAGGTTTCTCAAGAGGCAGGTCAGGTGGTCTGGTATTCCCATCTCTTTCAGAATTTTCCACAGTTTCTTTTGATCCACACAGTCAAAGGCTTTGGCATAGTCAATAAAGCAGAAATAGATGCTTTTCTGGAACTCTCTTGCTTTTTCGATGATCCAGCGGATGTTGGCAATTTGATCTCTGGTTCCTCTGCCTTTTCTAAAACCAGCTAGAACCTCTGGAAGTTCACGGTTCATGTATTGCTGAAGCCTGGCTTGGACAATTTTGAGCATTACTTTACTAGCGTGTGAGATGAGTGCAATTGTGCGGTAGTTTGAGCATTCTTTGGCATTGCCTTTCTTTGGGATTGGAATAAAAACTGATCTTTTCCAGTCCTGTGTCCACTGCTGAGTTTTCCAAATTTGCTGGCATATTGAGTGGAGCACTTTCACAGCATCATCTTTCAGGATTTGAAATAGCTCAACTGGAATTTTATCACCTCCACTAGCTTTGTTTGTAGTGATGCTTTCTAAGGCCCATTTGACTTCACATTCCAGGATGTTTGGCTCTAGGTCAGTGATCACAGCATGGTGATTATCTGGGTCATGAAGATCTTTTTTGTACAGTTCTTCTGAGTATTCTTGCCACCTCTACTTAATATCTTCTGCTTCTGTTAGGTCCATACCATTTCTGTCCTATATAGAGCCCATCATTGCATGAAATGTTCCCTTGGTATCTCTAATTTTCTTGAAGAGATCTCTGGTCTTTCCCATTCTGTTGTTTTCCTCTATTTCTTTGCATTGATCGCTAAGGAAGGCTTTCTTATCTCTTCTTGCTATTCTTTGGAACTCTTCATTCAGATGCTTATGTCTTTCCTTTTCTCCTTTGCTTTTTGCTTCTCTTCTTTTCACAACTATTTGTAAGGCCTCCCCAGACAGCCATTTTGCTTTTTTGCATTTCTTTTCCATGGGGATGGTCTTGATCCCTGTCTCCTGTACAATGATGTCAGGAACCTCAGTCCATAGTTCATCAGGCAGTCTATCTATCAGATCTAGTCCCTTAAATCTATGTTTCACTTCCACTGTATAATCATAAGGGATTTGATTTAGTTCATACCTGAATGGTCTAATGGTTTTCCCTACTTTCTTCAATTTAAGTCTGAATTTGGCCATAAGGAGTTCATGATCGGAGCCACAGTCAGCTCCTGGTCTTGTTTTTGTTGACTGTATAGAGCTTCTCCGTCTTTGCCTGCCAAGAATATAATCAATCTGATTTCGGTGTTGACCATCTGGTGATGTCCATGTGTAGAGTCTTCTCTTGTGTTGTTTGAAGAGGGTGTTTGCTATGACGAGTGCAGTTTCTTGGCAAAACTCTCAGTCTTTGCCCTGCTTCATTCCATATTCCAAGGCCAAATTTGCCTGTTACTCCAGGTGATTCTTCACTTCCTACTTTTGCATTCCAGTCCCCTATAATGAAAAGGACATCTTTTTTGGATGTTAGTTCTAAAATGTCTTGTAGGTCTTCATAGAACCGTTCAACTTCAGCTTCTTCAGTGTTACTGGTTGGGGCGTAGACTTGGATTACTGTGATATTGAATGGTTTGCCTTGGAAAGGAACAGAGATCATTCTGTCATTTTTGAGATTGCATCCAAGTACTGCATTTCGGACTCTTTTGTTGACCATGATGGCTAATACATTTCTTCTGAGGCATTCCTGCCCGCAGTAGTAGATATAATGGCCATCTGAGTTAAATTTTAGTTCACTGATTCCTAGAATGTCGATGTTCACTCTTGCCATCTCCTGTTTGATCACTTCCAATTTGCCTTGATTCATAGGCCTGACATTCCAGGTTCCTATGCAATATTGCTCTTTACAGCATCAGACCTTGCTTCTATCACCAGTCACATCCACAACTGGGTATGTTTTTTCCTTTGGCTCCATCCCTTCATTCTTTCTGGAGTTATTTCTCCACTGATCTCCTGTAGCATATTGGCCACCTACTGACCTGGGGAGTTCCTCTTTCAGTATCCTATCATTTTGCCATTTCATGAAAAGGGTGACTGCTGAGGTAGTGATAATTTATGGATATATTTGAAAAAGTTACAGCCAGCAACATGTCCCAAAAATTTTCATGTGCAGTATGAGAGAGGGAAAGAAAAAAAAAAAAAAAAAGAATCAGAAGTGATAAGGATGACAATACCTAGAATATGACAACATAGGCATTCAACACATCAGTTTGAAAAAGAAAGTAAATAATTTTCTTTTTTCCTAGCCTGATTGTTTTTATAACTAACTTTGATATCCCTCTGACTTCTGGCCTTAGGTTTTCTTGTATTAGTGAGAAGTGTTTTTTCCTCCATTATAATCCTAAAACCCAAATGCGTATTTTAGGTATTTTTAAATTAAGAGCATAAGGATTTTTTATCTTCTCTGGTAATATTATCTTGATTACTAGAATGCCCAAAGGATACATAATCAAAAAAGCAGCTTTATGTTACAGACCAACAAGGCACATAAGATATAAAAATTGAATGTAAACCCTTGTCACTTGTGTGAAGGAGGCTGTCAGGTTTTACTTACGTTTAAGTAATTCTGTCACACACCGGAGACCCCCATCAGTGGAATTTCATCATGTAGCTACAAAAGCTTGATATACCAGAATACTGTTTCTTTCTCTTGTTTTCACTAACTGCACCATAGTAAAAAGTTGTATGTCTTTATAATTCAGGGCTGATTAACTATATATGAAGCAGATTTTAAAGTTGAAAAGGATTTTTAGATATGGCAAAACAATGTTAATATATCAACATATATTTAAATCGTTCTTACCTTCCTATGAACAAAATCCCACAATGTAAAATATGTTCATGTATTATTGTTTTTAACTGAATGTGTTCTTCTCCCTTATCTATGTTCACACAGGATCTGGCAGCTTCTGCCAGATCCCTGTGGTTTGGATTATGCCATTCCTATTTTTGAATGTTTTCCAAAATCTCTCTCTTACTTCCAGCATAATGACAAACTGAAGTCAATCACTAGGGTGTCCAGTTAGTTTAATCTATGCCTTTGCCAGGAGTACACAGGGTGAAGTCCATCTTCTCTTTTATATACAAAGATTGTGGGGTAATTAAGAATATGTGTCACTCCAGTATTGGTACACTTTAACCATGATTTTCCATAGAAGTATCAAATGGTTATAATTGCTGATCTACCCAGCATAGTTTCTATTTTTTATGCACAGTATATGCAGTTTACTTTTTATTGGCTTCAGCAGACAATTTTACTTTATTGTGAAAAAGCATTTTAGTTTCAAACTTATATGACCCAGCGTTGTTCACTCTTCTAGTGCTGTGGAAGCTAGTATTTATTTTATTTGCTGCCAGCTTTTGACTCAGAACAGCTTTCCTGAGTGGAGTGCTTTGGTCGGTAGCTTTTTCCATTAAGTGCACTAGTGTGAAAAGCTCCAGCTAATGCAGTCAAGTGAGGCTTTAACATCCTGTCTGTCTAGGGGATGTTGCTGATGTCTGGGCAAAGCTTGCACTTAGAAGGTAGCGTTGGTCTGTTTCTTTGTGTTCAGATGCTTATGTAAGTTCAATTCATATCATGATGTTTTCTTCACCTGTACACCGTTGAGAAGGGCACTGCACTTTAGGAGCAGGTAAAGGTTAACTATTGCAATCCACCCATCATATAATGGGATATAGTGGGGTGTTAGATTTGCCTTGGCCTGTTCTCTCAATATGAGCTCTTAACATGGAATGCAACTGTGAAAAGAAGTACTTTAGTTACAAAGCAGTAGGTGTATCAGTTTTGCCCAACAAAAGCTGTAGGTGGTTAACAATGGCTTGTCATACTGCTGTTAATGGTGGTACTTTTAGATCAACACAACTCTATAAGTGGCAACATTTAAACTCCACACAACAGTGTAAGAGGTAGTGCTGTTATTGCATTCAAAATGATTCTGGTCAGTTATCTTCACTTTCCAATTGAGTTTTGATAATACCCTTAGGTGATAATGTAGACTTATTTCCATTACCATTCTCATCATGTCACAGGACATTAATTTAATGTTAAGTGAAAATATTTGTAGAGCTTTCCTCAGTATCAATTGTTTCCTCATATATGTGATTCATTATTTGTTTTAAAATAAGTAAATTCAATGTGACAATAATTTAAACCTCTCAAATTATTAACTCTTTTAAACAAGTATTAACTTAAAATGCTAATGAAAATAGTAGAGTGTGATTTTGAAAAGCAATCTACAGTAGCAAAGTTTAATATACAAGAGGACTTAGGACTTTAGGGAAAGCTATAGCATATATGGGAAATGCATGAATTTTCCCATCTTTTCTTCAAACTCTTCTTCTAAGTAAAGAATAACTTATGATACAAAGGCTGTGTACATGATGCTATGATGGTCAGTTTTAAGCTTCATTGAATTCCTTCTTTTTATTAAATATATTTGTAGTATATATTTACTACTAATAAAAAAACTACAGTGCCATCTTTGAAGATGGCAAAAAGATGGCATCTTTTTGTTGTTGTTAGTAAATGAATAAATATGAAAGTTTAGTGTGGTACACTTCATCCCTGAAAAGAGTGTTAAGCCTTTTAAAATCTTGCTGTTCAAAGCATGAGTCCTGGCCCAGGCCCATGACTGCCACCTGGGAGCTTGTTAGAAATGCAGAATCTTACCCTCATCTACTGTCTCAAAATCTGCATTTAAACAAGGTCCCCCTGACTTGGACACACTTTAAAGTTTGAGAAGTACTGAACTAAACAATCTAGAAAATCTTTAGGGTCTTGCTTAATGAAGATTCTGTCTGGGGCCCAAGCATTACAATCAAACTTAGAGCTTTTGTGGAAAAGGTCAAGGAAGCTGTTAATGAATTATGCCACTGTGCTTGGTTTTACTTTTTGGAGCCACTTCAGGACCTTTTTAAAATTTCCAAAGATCACCCACTTCCTGACTAAGAAATGCTACCGCACTGGGATGACCCAGAGGGATGGTACGGGGAGGGAGGAAGGAGGAGGGTTCAGGATGGGGAACACGTGTATACTTGTGGCGGATTCATGTTGATATATGGCAAAACCAATACAATATTGTAAAGTTAAAAAATAAAAAATAAAAAAAAAAGAAATGCTGCCTTGAACCAAAAGATAGGATTAGCATGTCATTAGTTCAAATGAGTAGTCTGGAATCCTACTCAGAACTGAATTCTACCACAGACTGTCCTACAGTAAGACAATCAAGGAAGTTCTCCTGGAAACTCTAAAAAACATAAGAGACTTCTGTTCTCATAGATGTATTCTGAACAAAAGAGAGTGCAAATGTTTGAAGCAAATTAAAGCAAGAGTATTTTCTTATATATTTTTGTCTCAGAATTAAAATTAACATGGCATTTACTAGTATACTTAGAAATGATTGAGATTGGCATTAAACAAACGTTCAGGTGGAAGAAAATACTCATTCCAATTAGATTTTTAGTATTAGTGGAGAGTCAATTCACTATTCAGAGTTTCCTTATTGGAGTGCTAGAATTTGACTACTTCCATGAATTTACAAAATACATATTGCTTTTCTACACTGGGGAGGATCATTTCATCAGTATACTTCTGTTTGCCAAACTGTAAAACCAAAAGGGTCCATCAGATGAAATGATTCACAATCTTACAAATACACAAATCATAATAATCATAATTAATTATATTGGGTTGAAACAGTAATGTATATAAAATGAATATAATTGAAAAATGATTACATACTCTGGTCGATTACTGATTCTGTTATAATGAGACATTTTCTTCAACCAAAAATTAAAAGGAAAAATAAATAACATTTTGTTCTGAGAGAATTTTCTTTATATATCTCGATTTTCAGATACTATAAAAAGCTCTTTCAGACCTCAACTAGTGTGTTAGAAATAAATGGTTTCTGATCTAGAAGACCCTTCTATTGTTATGAAAAGATATAAAGATATATTAAAATACCTATGATATAATTCATAACAAGTATGATTCATGTTCAGGTAACAAGTATAACTGACTTGCTAACAGGTATAAGCAAATACACATGTAATACATTTGCCATCATATATATATTATATATATATATATATACATATACATACATATATAAAATTCAAGTTCCTTGAACTGTTCCTGGCTCTAAAGCTTTAGTCTTCCCATGTCATGTAACAAGTGATTGATTCTAACCAAACCAGTTAAATTTGCTCTGTCATTAAGTCACCAAGTCATGTCTGACTCTTTTGCAATCCCATGAACTATAGCTACCCAGGCTCCTCCATCCATGGAGCTCCAAAAATTTGGGGGCTCCAAAATCACTGCAGATGGTGACTGTAGCCATGAAATAAAAAGACATTTACTCCTTGGAAGCAAAGCTATGAAGAACCTAGACAACATATTAAAAAGCAGAGACATTACTTTGTCAATAAAGGTCCATCTAGTGAAGGCTATGCTTTTCCCAGGAGTCATGTATGGATGTGAGAGTTGGATCATAAAGAAAGTTGAGTGCAGAAGAATTGATGCTTTTGAACTGTGATGTTGGAGAAGACTCTTGAGAGTCCCTTGAACTACAAGGAGATCCAACCAGTCCATCCTAAAGGAAATCAGTCCTGAATATTCATTGGAAGGACTGATGTTGAAGCAGAAACTCAATTACTTTGGCCACCTGATGCGAAGAACTGACTCATTTGAAAAGACCCTGATTCTGGGAAAGATTGAAGGCGGGAGGAGAATGGGACAACAGAGGATGAGATGGTTGGATGGCATCACCAACTCAATGGACATGAGTTTGAGTAAACTCTGGGAGTTGGCGATGGACAGGGAGGCCTGGCATGCAGCAGTCCATGGGTTCAAAAGAGTTAGACACGACTGAGTGACTGAACTGAACTGATAGCCCACCAGGCTCCTCCATCCATGGGATCCTCCAGACAAGAATGCTGGAGTGGGTTGCCATTTCCTTCTCCATTAATTTTCTCTACCCTGGTAGTATTCTCAGTCCTTTCAGATTTAAACAATCTCATGTAGAATAGTAATTGGAAAATTCAACTATTTCTAATCTAGCTTCTTCCTGTTGCTGACTGTAAACTTCCAAAACAGTTCAAGCCCACTCAAAAGGAGGGCAGTGATGACAGTTTATAGGAAGAAGAGTCTCTGTTATTGTTTAGGACCCTCTGAGGGAAGCCTGAGATCACTTTATTAGTTTGTCCTCACTTACCCACAGGTAATCAATCACCAACTGCCAGGGGCCACACCCAGTCTGTCTTTTTGGCACTGGCTGCATCCAGATGCTGATTTTCAGATGCTTTGTTTCTCAACTAAGGAAACATCTTTTCCTTGCTTGTCTGTATGGACCACTAAGTGTTCCTCCAGTTCCCAATTGACCACTCTCCTGTAGAAAGAATTTTATGGAGAAATGACCACTTTCCCCCAAAATCCTCAATGGGTGGTCTGCCCTACAGATTTGTTGGGTAATTTTTCATCTCTGGATGCCTTCTTGGGGTAAAGTCAGGGAAGAAAGAACCCAGAAAATATCCTAGCATCTTTCCCTAGTTCTCTGGGTCACTTTGCCCAGTGATTGCTTTCCAGGCCATCTCAGTGCTTCAAGATAGGAAACTCTCCATGATGTCTTTCTTCTTGCTACTGCAATCTGTCATCTCTTTCTGGTATTCAGCCATAGTTTAAGTCACTGGGATGTGTCTAAAGAGTCAAATGGCTGAATAAGTCTGTGTAGGGAATATGGTGCCAGTATCCCTTGCTTCCAGATACCCCTCCATATTGTGAGAGTTATGTCAAGAAATACAATTTAGACTCACCAATAATTGCTCTCTGAAATTCTATCCATTGCCATTCCTATTCTGCAGGCCCTTTTCATACTGTGTGTGTATGTCTGTGTGTGTTTAAAATCTTTTTGCCTCTTTGATAACTTAGTGGAAAATTAAGAAATCATGCCCTTTGAAAGGTACTTAAAAAAAAAAGGTTAGAATCCAAAATTCAGCTAATTTTTTTCTCAGATGTGAGCTGAAAGTCCAGCACTTGCCATTTAACTCAGATGGGAAAGGAAATAACGTAGCAGAGCAGAAGAGGACATATCTAGGTTATACTTCACATCATCATGTTCTATGAGATCATAAAATGTTCCTAACATTACTGTAGAACTTTAGGACGTTCACAGTAGGGAACAATTTGTATTTTAATATACATGTAAAACGTCATAGTTAATGACAAGCAATGATATATTTCATTTTCATCCATGATAAATGTTAGTTAAAACTAATTTTTACAATGTTGTAAAACTCAAAACTATGCTGGTGAAATATATATATGTCTTTATTAATGTCTTTTATTAATCAAATAAGATGAAAGAAATTGGATACAAGTAATTTACAGGCGTGCATGCTTAGTCACTCAGTCGTGTCTGACTCTGTTTGACTCTTTGGACTGTGGCCTAGCAGGCTCCTCTGTTCATTGGATTTTTCAGGCAAGAATACTGGAGTGAGTTGTCATTTTCTTCCTCCAGGCGATCTTCCTGACCCAGGGATCAAACCTATGTCTTCTCTGTCTCCAGCATCGCAGGAAGATTCTTTACCCACTGAGCCATCTAACAGATTAAAATCATGAATCATAGTTGTTCTTCTTTGATTCTATTTCTAAAATGCCTCAGGTAGATGGTCAGTGGTTTTCAAAGCAGTAGAACATTGTATCCTCATAATACAGACTGTGTCAAAATAAGTATCTTTTTATATATACTTTTTTAATGTATAAAGAAAATACCTACATTCTGAGGCATTGAGAAAATTGGATTTTTTTTCCAGATAACCATAGTAACCCTGTTCAATCATTTTACTGAGTTAATTTTTTAAAAAATAAATGCCTCCACTTTTCATAGGTTGCATATCAAAATATAACTTTAGAAGAGAATCCTGACAGTTTAACACTGATTTTAAACACAGATTCATCCATGTAGGAAATGCATTCTAATCTGTAATTGATTTGTCTATTATGTTACATATTACATCTATAATGTAACAAAAACAAACATGCCTGCTAAGTCAACCTCAATTTGAAGTCATTTATTTATAAATGCACTGTTTTGTGTTATAGAATACAAATGTTATTACATATATGTTTTGAACAAAACAAAGATGTTACTTAGATTCAATGCAATATGTATCAAATTACCAATGACAAATTAGAACAAAATTTTTACAATTTGTATGGAAATAAAAGACCGCAAATAGCCAAAGCAATCTGATGAAAGAAAAATGGAGCTGGGTGAATCAGGTGCCCTGACTTCAGACTAAACTGCAAAACTACAGTCATCAAAATAACTTGGTACCTTTACAAAAACAGAAATATAGACCAATGGGACAGGACAGAAAGTTCAGAGATAAGCCTGTGCACCTATATGGTCAACTAATCTATGACAAAGGAGACAAGAACACACAGTGGAGAGAAGACAACCTATTCAATAAGTGGTACCAGGAAAACTTGACAGATACATGGAAAAGAAAGAAATCATAACAGTCTTTAACACCACACATAAAAATGAATGCAAAATGGATTTAAGACCTAAATGTAAGGCCGGATATTATAAAACTCTTAGAGGAAAATGCAGGCAGAACACACTTTGACATAAATCACAGCAATACCTTTTTGGATCCACCTCCTAAAGGAATGAAAATCAAAACAAAAATAAATGAATGGGACCTAATTAAACTTAAAAGCTTTTGCACAGCAAAGGAAACCATGAACAAAAAGAAAAGACAATCCACAGAATGGGAGAAAGTATTTACAATGGAAGTGACTGGCAAGGGATTAATCTCCAAGGTATACAAATAGCTTATGCAATTCAATATAAAAAAAAAAAATCAAAAGGTGAGTGGAACATCTAAATAAACATTTTCCCAACGAATACATTCTGATGGCCAAAAAGCCCATGAAAAGATGTTCAACATCAGTAATTATTAGAGAAATGCAAATCAAAACTACAATGACGTATCAATTCACACCCCTCAGAATGGCCATTATCAAAAAATCTACAAACAATAAATGCTGGCAAGATTGTGAAAAGGGATCTCTCCTACATTGCTGGTGGGAATGTAAATTGGTACAACCATTATGGAGAACAGTATAGAGGTTCCTTAAAAAACTAGAAAGAGAGCTGTCATATAATCCAGCAATCTGACTCCTGAGTTTATATCTGGATAAAACCACAGTTCCAACGGATACATGAACTCCAGTGTTCATTGCAACACTATTTACAATAGCCAAGATATGAAAACAACCTAGATATCCATCAACAAAGAATAGTTGAAGAAGGTGTGGTATGTATGTACCATGCAATATGACTCAGCCATAAAAATAATGAAATAATGGCATTTGTAGCAACATTGATGGATCTAGAGTCTGTCATACTGAGTGAAGTCAAGCAGAGAAAGACAAATATCTTATGATATTGCTTTTATGTGGAATCTAATTATCTATAAAATATTTTAAATCTCATATTGAAGTTTTTCCTTCCTTTCCCACCAAATGTCAAACTTAATATGCTTACATCCCAACCAAGTCCTGTGGGCAGATGTTTCTCACAGTCCTTACATGGCCATTTTCAATGCCTTGATCAGACAAGAATTGAATTTATTGAATGTTTACAATACATCAATGGTGTTTTACTTTATTTATTTAGCAGACACTTTGTTAAAAGCTTAAATTCCATATGGAAAACAGCAGGCTTATGAAACATTTCAAAATTAAAAAAAAATAGATAATAAGGAAATTTACCAATGGTTAAACTACTTTAAAATTTAAGAAGAAAATATCCTCCTGATGACTGCAGGACTCAAGATTGACTTTTAAGAACTAATACATAATAAATAGTTTATCTATATTTTAGAAGTATTAACAAGTTACATTTTATGTTGGCAAAATAAGACCTCCATAAGAAGTTCATGTCCCCTCCTAAAGTAAAATGTGAGCTAATATATCTTACCACAAAATAAATATAGCACGTTTAATGATTTGCATTATCATTATCAGGACTTCCCCCAATGACACTAGACTCTGCCTGCAGTGCAGGGCCACAGGAGACTTGGGTACAATCCCTGGGTGAGGAAGATCCCCTGGAGGAGGGCATGGCAAGCCACTCTAGTATTCATGCCTGTAGAATCCCATGGACAGAGGAACCTCGGGCTAAGGTCTGTAGAGTTTCAAAGGGTTGGGCACAACTGAAGTGATTTAGCATGCATGCATCATCATTATTATGCTTCATGTTGATTAACTGTTAATTATATGGATCAGGGAAAGGCCAATGACTAATTGTGTTCCCTTCAAATGTTGCCTGAGCATGGGTAGGCTAAGGATCCACTCACTCTACCCCAGCTTCCCAGGGCAAACTATCCTTCCTCAATCCTAGGGCAAGGGGTTAAACCAGAAGGATTAGGATACCTCATTCTGGAATCCTCAGCCAGCATTCTACAACTTTCAACTTCAAGATAAGCTCAAGAGAAGATAAGCAGCCTGTATTTGTATAACAATCTTGTAGACAGAGTTTTCCTAGCATTGAAACATCTAGATGACTTGAAGTAAGGCTCTCCACCTCATCATAAAAAATGGATGAAAATGGTATATCACTTAAGTTGTAGACAATTAAGAGGCCCATACTTTCTCTGTGGGCCAGCCATTTCACAAGGCTTCATATTATATTTATGTTTATTGGAGGGACTGATGCTGAAGCTGAAACTCTAATACTTTGGCCACCTGATGCGAAGAACTGACTCATTGGAAAAGACCCTGATGCTGGGAAAGATTGAAGGCAGGAGGAGAAGGGGACGACAGAGGATGAGATGGCTGGATGGCATTACCGACTCAATGGACATGAGTTTGAGCAAGCTCCAGGATTTGGGGATGGACAGGGAAGCCTGGCATGCTACATTCCAGGGGGTTGCAAAGAGTTAGACATGACTGAGCGACTGAACTGAACTGACTGATGTAAACATCATACATCTACACTTAATTTTCTCAAGGATAGGAGCATGTCCCATACCTTTATAATCATTACAAATTAGCTTGTATCTATACAATGAAATGACATTTAAAATATGTATTATAAATGTTTTGAATATCATGTAGATATACATATATAATATAAATGGGCTTCACTGGTGGCTCAGTGGTAAGGAATCCACCTGCCAATGAAGAAGACCTGAGTTCAATCCCTGGGTCAAGAAGATCCCCTGGAGAAGGAAAATGGCTACCCATTCCAGAATTCGTGCCCAGGAAGTCCCATAGGACAGACAAGCCTGGTGAGCCCTAGTCCATGGAGCCACAAAGAGTCAGACATGTCTGAGTAACTAAATCACCACCACTACCACATAATCATTATACTATAGAGATTTTGAATTTATCAAATGAAGTGTAAGTTCTCAAGAATCTAGTAATAGATATGAATCATGTAGATAAATGAAGAGATGTAGGCAAGATAATTATTATGAGATAGAGATAAATTCTTTTTTTAAATTTTTTAAAAAATATTTAATTGGAGGCTAATTACTTTACAATATTGTAGTGTTTTTTACCATGCAAATTCTTAGAGGACTCTGTGTTATATACAATAAATTTGAAAGCCTGATTTTGTATATTCACTTCTAGCTTCCTTTATGATTATTTACTTTGTATAGAATATTAATCAGAACCAAAATATATTTTTGTTGGAAAATAGATATAGTTGATAGAAGTAAAACTGAAACTTGTTAACTTATTGAATTCAAATGTTTAATGGAATGTACAATATTTATACTTTTCAACCATGAGAGTGAGCTGAGCCAAGAACACAACTGAAGTTCCAAGAAAAGGAGCAGAAAAAGCAGAGGAGATTATACTGATCAGAAATAATTTCTGGTTATCCCAGTTAAAAGCCTTATCCATAGGTTAATGATACTATAGTGAAGAGAAGATAGCTATCTACAAACCAAGGAGAGAAGCGCAGAACAGACACTTCTCTCACAGACCTCAGAAAGAACCACACAGTCCACACTTCAGACTTCTAGCTTCCAGAAGAGTAAGATATTATATTTCTGTTGTGTAAGCCACCTCGTTTGTACTTCTTTGTCACAGTAGCCCTAGTAAACTAAAATTTCCATTTCTTTATTCATATATGTGTGCAGATTATTATGATGAGAACACTGTGCTTCTTTGTGAGTTTTAAGTCTCAAGACAATAGCTGTGCATATTAATTAAGTGGAGATCATAGAAGTGTAGGAATATCGCAGCCTTGCAGTGGGAATAAGTATTGTATCATGACCTGTTAAAATTAGTTTCAATGTTATTCTCCTTCCTCACTGATAAGTATACAGTTCCATTTCTTAAGCCTGCCCTTCACCTTTCTATGCCAGTTTCGCGTGATTATTCCCAAATGTCCACTTTCCTTCCCAGATTTGACATTGGTGTGACAGATGATGCAAATAGCTTAGAATGGATTTGTTTGGATCAATGAACGTATGAAAATCCAGGTGGAATTCAAAATTTTGTTCTCTTACCCTTTGCTTATTCATATTTATGCAAGCTGGCCTTGCATTACAATCCTGATATCTATCGTTAAGGGACTTATTTTTTGTGACTTTGAAGTCTTAGGCCTTTTCTTCCCCTAAAATGCTCAGTTATCTGTAAATAAATGTGGAGGATATGTTGAAAAACAAAGAGCATCAAAGCAATATTTAAGAGGAGTATATAATAGCTATTTTTGTTTCTGTAGAAACACAGTCTTTTAGATTAGAAGTTTAAAGAAAAGTGTGTCCACTTGGAAAGGAATCTGCTTTCTCCATGAGAATCTAATGCAGAAATTTTAGCCAATGCTATTAAAGTGTTTTAGTAAGAACTTTGGAATACTTTTTGAAAAGAATTGTCTTGGACATACAATTCTGTATAGAAATGGATATTAAAAGACATTACATGTTCCAGAAGTACTAATTTCTGGCAGGCTATACATCACCTCTGTATATGTGTGCTTGTAATGCCTCTACAACCCCAGCATTTCCCATGTTTATTCCTTAGACATTTTTCATCTAGCTGTGGGATTGTACTCAAAGGTACTGATGATCTATTTATTATTAGCCATCAAATCACAATTCTACACTGGCTCAAGTAGTGTTGGGTTAAGGTCAAGCCAGAAAAAGGAGAAATCAGTAAGTCACAGAAATCTTGTCAATCTTGCAATATTCTAAAATGTCAAGATTAGATTAAAGTAAAATATAAATATTGCCTTTGAAAGATCCACATCAAATGAAACACCCAAAAAAGGGTGTATGAAGAAAAATCCAATTGTTCATTGCTTATCTTCAATAATATGGATGTATCATTAAAGATGCACCATGTGTCAGCTTCCCTGTGAGCTCAATGGTAAAGAATCCACCTGCCAATGTAGGAGACTCTGTTTCAACCGTGGTTCAGGAAGATCCTACATGCGGCGGAGCAACTGAGCCTGGGAGCCACAGCTGTGAGCTTGAGCTCTAAACTCTGGAGGGGCCACGGCTGTGAGCCTGCGCTCTAAGGCCAGGGGGCCACAGCTGTGAGCCTGTGCTCTAAGGCCTGGGAACCACAACTGTGAAGCTCATGTGCCCTAGAGTCCATGCTCTGCAGCCAGAGAAGCCACTGCAGTGAGAAGCCCTCACACTGCAAGTAGAGAAGAGTCCCTGCTCATCAAAACTAGAGAAAGTCCCGGGCGGCAACAAACACCCAGCATGGCCAAAACTAAACATAATGAATAAATAAATAATATTATTTTTAAAAGATATACTGTGTGATAGACACACATTAGATCATTCGCCTCATATTGTATAAGCTTCACAATCTTAGGAACATCAGTATGTGACTTGATTTTGTTGTTGTTCAGTCATTAAGTTGTGTAAGACTCTTCACGACCCCAGTATCTGACTTGCTCTGTGCTTAGTTGCTCAATCATGTCCAACTCTGCAACTCCATGGACTGTAGCCTGCCAGGCTCCTCTGTCCACGGGATTTTCCAGGCAAGAATACTGGAGTGGGTTGTCATGCCCTCCTCCAGGGGATCTTCCCAACCCAGGAATTGAACCCAGGTCTCCTGTGTTGCAGGTAGATTCTTTACCGTTCGAGCTACCAGGGAAAACCAGTATGTGACTTAACCATGTTCAAATCTTATAGAAAGCTGTTTAAAGCAGGTTCTGCCCAGATTCAAAGCTGAAGTTTTTCATGTACCAGGATAATAGAAAGAAATCAGGGATCAGTATTCATCCAAATGGCAGTTAATTGAGTCTAGATAAGCATCTTGCTACAGATTTGGCCTGACGATGGTATGTAACAGCAGAAATCTAATAATGGGATCAGTAAAGGCAGACATTGATTATAGGTCTGGTGATTAGCTATAGAACATTTCAGGTAGACATTCTTGTCACCCGTTTACCTGAAATGATATGATATGAAGAATCTATTCCATTTGTATTTGAGAGAAGAATACAAACAGTACAGTTAAGAGGAATACATAGACTCAAAGAGATGAATGGTAAGCAATTAGGCTGCACATCTTACTAAGAGCTTCCCATGATAACAGTGATTATAGTAACATCTGTACAGATAAAAAAGATCCCAACTGTCTAGGTTACTTTTTTCTTTCATAAGGTTATCAGCTGAATTTAGTTGCTCAGTTGGGTCCAACTCTTTGCAACCCCATTGAATGCAGCACCCCAGGCCTCCCTGTCCATCACCGACTCCTGGAGTTTACTCAAACTCACATCCATTGAGTTGGTGACGCCATCCAACCATCTCATCCTCCGTCATCACCTTCTCCTCCTGCCTTCAAACTTTCCCAGCAATAGGGTCTTTTCCAATGAGTCAGCTCTTCGCATCAGGTTGCCAAAAGACTGGAGTTTCAGCTTCAGCATCAGTCCTTCCAATGACTATTCAGGACTGATTTCCTTTACAATGAACTGGTTGGATCTCCTTGCTCTCCAAGGGACTATCAAGAGTCTTCTCCAATACCAGCATTGATTCTTCAGTGTTCAGCTTTCTTTACAGTCCAACTCTCACATCCATACATGACTATTGGAAAAACCATAGCTTTGACTACACGGACTTTTGTTGGCAAAGTCAAGTCTCTGCTTTTTAATATGCTATCTAGGTTGGTCATAACTTTTCTTCCAAGGAGCAAACATCATTTAATTTCATGGCTGCAGTCCCTTGTGCAGTGGTTTTGGAGCCCAGAAAAATAAAGTTTGTCAGTTTCCACATCTATTTGCCATGAAGTGATGGGACCAGATGCCGTGATCTTAGTTTTCTGAATGTTGAGTTTTAAACCAACTTTTTCACAGTCCTCTTTCACTTTCATCAAGAGTCTCTTTAGTTCTTCTTTGCTTTCTGCCATAAGAGTGGTGTCATATGCATATCTGAGGTTATTGATATTTCTCCCCGCAATTTTGATTCCAGCTTGTGCTTCAACCAGTCCAGCATTTCTCATGATGTACTCTGCATATAAGATAAATAAGCAGGGTGACAATATACAGCCTTGATGTACTCCCTTCCCGATTTGGAATCAGTCTGTTGTTCCATGTCCAGTTCTAACTGTTCCTTCCTGACCTGCATACAGATTTCTCAGGAAGCAGGTCAGGTTGTCTGGCATTCCCATATCTTGAAGAATTTTCCACAGTTTGTTTTGATCCACACAGTCAAAGGCTTTGGCATAGTCAATAAAGCAAAGGTAGATGTTTTTCTGGAACTCTTCTTGCTTTTTTGATGATCCAAAGGATGTTGGCAATTTGATCTCTGATTCCTCTGCCTTTTCTAAATCCAGTTGAACATCTGGAAGTTCATGGTTCACATACTGTTGAAGCCTGGCTTGGAGAATTTTGAGCATTACTTTGCTAGCATGTGAGATGAGTGCAATTGTGTGGTAGTTTGAGTATTCTTTGGCACTGCCTTTCTTAGGGATTGGAATGAAAACTGACTTTTTCCAGTCCTGTGGCCACTGCTGAGTTTTCCAAATTTGCTGGCATATTGAGTGCAGTACTTTCACAGCATCATCTTTTAGGATTTGAAATAACTCAGCTGGAATTCCATCATCTCCAGTAGCTTTGTTCATAGTGATGCTTCCTGAGGCCCACTTGACTTCACATTCCAGGATGTCTGGCTCTAGGTGAGTGATCACACCATCGTGATTATCTGGGTTGTGAAGATATTCTTTGTATAGTTCTGTATATTCTTGCCACCTCCTCTTAATATCTTCTGCTTCTGTTAGGTCCATACCATTTTTGTCCTTTATTGTGCCCATCTTTGCATGAAAATGTCCCTTGGTATCTCTAATTTTCTTGAAGAGATCTCTAGTCTTTCCCATTCTGTTTTCCTCTATTTCTTTGCATTAATCACTGAGGAAAGCTTTCTTATCTCTCCTTGCTAATCTTTGAAACTCTACATTTAAATGGGTATATCTTTCCTTTTCTCCTTTGCCTTTTGCTTCTCTTCTATTCTCAACTATTTATAAGGCCTCCTCAGACAACCCTTTTGGCTTTTTGCATTTCTTTTTCTTGGGAATGGTCTTGATCACTGCCTCCTGTACATTTTCACGAACCTCCATTCATAGTTCTTCAAGCATTCTGTCTATTCAGTCTAATCCCTTAAGGTTATAGGTGTTGCTTAATATAATGATTGTATTCAGGGTTCTATGGAACATATGGGAGTTAAGGACAATCCAAGTAGAAAAATAGAAATTGATTGTTAGTGAAAAGGAGAGGTAATTGAATAGTTGATACTTATATCCCGCCTCAAGCTGATGTAGCATGTGAAATTTAGGGACAGACTTTCAAGGCTCTCCACTTAGAATTTTAGATTGTTGAGACTGGATGTGTGTCATCATCCCTCAGAATTGTTGTAGAAATAGCATCTATATTGGGTATAAGATTATAGTGGAAAGAACATAGGCTTTGGAAAAAACAAATTGATATTCTGGTTTTACTGTTTTCTAGTTGTCCTTCTTTCTTTAAGGACTTTGTTTTTACAGATTGCCACTTTCCTTTTTCTGTGATTACTGGAAAGACTAAGTGAGATAAGAGTTAATAATTGCATATTATGTACTGTGGGCTAGGCACTGTGTGCACTGACTCAAATGTTTCATTTTGTTTATCCACATAACATACTTATACAGCAAGTCATACTGTTACTGTTTTAATACAGATACAAATACCGTTTTAATACTTTATTTGTATTAAATTAAAATTTATTTGTATTTGTATTGTTACTCATTCAGTACTATAATGATGGTGAATGGAAGAGCTTAGGCAGTCTTATTCTAATGTTTAAACACTTCGCTCTGCATTCCAATGTGTGCAAACCACTTACCGTGATATTTGACACTCAGAAGGGTTATGAACAAATATTAAATCTCTTCTTTCCAAGAAACTCTAAAATACTAAGACTGTGGGACTTTTATTAATGATTAATCTGTCAGTTGGAAAATTTCACTAATATAGTGGTCTAATTTTGATCCTAAAGCAAACTATTCTCTGTGGCTGGTATTATTTCTCATCCAGGTATAGATGTTCAAACCTATAACAAAATTTAGGACCAGGCTTGGGTATGATGATACCATGATGAGGAATAATTGATGGAAGAAGGTGGAAACAATTCCTAAAATATATCTTATTTTACCAGAGAGTGCTATAGTCAGGGTCAAGGACTGGGGACAAAATTAAACATAGTAGGGGGTTTAGAAGAAAAACTGGCATATAAGAGATAAGACCATTAATCTGGGAAGTGGGTCTCCGAGAGAAAAGTCAGTACACTTGTTTTATTACCAGATGAAAGTAAAGTATATGGTTATGGTTATGAGGTGAAAAGAACTACAAGGAAAAGTGAAAACACCTGACATTCAGTAAAGCAAGAGTTTCAGTGGCTACTTGTTAAGGAAATAATGGAAGGCAGATGGAGAGTTACAATGAAAAACAGTAGGTTTAGTTTGCATATGTGCTCTGTCACTCAGTCGTGTCCAACTCTTTGTGAGTCCATGGACTGTAGCCGGCCAGGTTCCTCTGTCCATTG
This sequence comes from Bison bison bison, assembly GCF_000754665.1. Classification (NCBI taxonomy): domain Eukaryota; kingdom Metazoa; phylum Chordata; class Mammalia; order Artiodactyla; family Bovidae; genus Bison; species Bison bison. Next base: position 72,212 of record NW_011494864.1, on the reverse strand, counting down.
GATTATCCCAGCTAGAATACTGGAGCAGGTTACCATTTCCTACTCCAAGGGATCTTCCTGACCCAGGGATCAAACCCACCTCTCCTGTGTCACCTGCATTGGCCGGCAGATTCTTTACCACTGAGCTACCTGGGAAGCCCATTAAATGGTCTTCATTAAATGTTCCAGATAATGGGAGCAGATCTAAGAGGTTTTCCCAATGTCAGTGTATAGCATGGAGGTGGAAACAATGGTTTGAGAAACAAAGAAGAAGTGGTTATTAAAGAGCAATAAAGAAATAGAGTCCTATACCCACAGAAACGCAGGGAGAGGGCACATACTCTAAGTGCACAAGTATGCATGCACATGTAAGTTCATGGTTGAAGCTACTTATTACTGTGGTTGGACCTCTTCGGTGCTTTTCTTTCCCTGCCATTTTATTGAGATATAATTGTCACAAAGCACTGTAAAAGTTTAAGGTGTATAGAATAATGATTTGGCTTCCACGTATCCTGAAATTATTATCACCATATCCATCATCTCATATTGATACAAAATCAAAGAAAGAGAAAATTGTGTTTCTTTATGATGAGAACTTTTAGGATTTACTCTCCTAACCAATTTAACATATTAATATATAATGTTCAGCAGGATTAACTGTACTTGTCATGTTGTACATTACATCCCTAACACATATACATCTTGTAACTGGGAGCTCCTACTTTTTGATTGCCTTCATCAAATCCCCCTTTTCCACATGCCTTGCCTCTGGTAACCACAAATCGGATCTCTTGTTCTATGAGTTTGTTTGCTTGTGTGTTTTTTGAAGTATCAGTGACCTTCAACACTATCTTAGCTCCTGTTGCACAACAAAGAGATTCCATATTTCTACACATTTCAAAATGATCACTTCAATGTCTAGTTATGTCACTATACAAAATTATGTAGTTAACTATATTCCCCACACTGTACATTTCATTCCCTCAGGGCATTTGTTCTGTAACCGGATGTGTATACTTCTTTATCTCCCTGGTTTATTTTCCAGCGTGCCCGTCAGAGCTCAAGACAGCTCCTGATCTGCTGACTCTGTGAACACCGACCAGCAAAAGCCACCCTCATCCTGTTCAAATGCAGTGCTGGATCCGAGCCAGCTCTGTCCTGCCCACGTGTGTTTTCTCCTTGGCGATTACAGCAGGGGCCTTTGCTCTAGTGGAGAGGTGCCCTGGGGATCCTACTGCAGGAGTGGTCACAGTAACCAGCCAGGGCCCCAGGTAGTTTCATCTCCCTCTTCCCTCTGGCTTTTAAAGCCTCTGACCTTAAAAGCCAGTTATTCTGAAGGATCATCTTTTCAGTGCAGGACCCATTATGGTCTGGGGAGCTTGACATAGGGCCGGGCCCGTCACTCACCTGCTGAACCTCTGCGAGTGTAATTACCTCACCAGGCTCCAGTCCCAGAGGTTGCAAGACTTGGGCACGACTTAGCGACTAAACCATCACCCCACCACCCCCAGGGATGGGTCTTGAGTATACTATGTCTCTGCTCCTCCTATCTGTCTTGTTGTTTTTCCTTTTTTTTTTTAATTAATTAATTTGTTTTAATTGGAGTCTAATTACAGTATTGTAGTTGTTTTTGCCATACATTGACATGAATCAGCCATTTTATCTTTAGTTGTAGATGATCTTTTTTATTACTCTCAGATCTGCCTCATTAACAATTGCTCTGCAAGTAGTTACAATTTTTGTGCGACTGTGGGAGGTGAATTTAGGATCTTCCTACTCTGTCATCTTGGCCCAATAATCTGAACCTCCGTGTTTATGTGATGAGTGATCAAACAATAAGGCTTTTTCCTGCATTTTTTAGGATGATATTGTCCCTGGTGAATTTAAGCTTCTTTCTTTGCTGTGAAAGAGTTCAGAGATAAGCAGAGAGGTTAAGAAAGTAAAAGTTTATTTAAGCAAGGATATACTCTCAAACGGAGAGTAGACAGACAGGTGAGGAAATACTGCCCTGGGTTTCTTTGGCAAGCAGGTTATGAGAGGCATACAAATGAAGGCGTGGAATACTCAACTGAGGAAGGAGGAGTTTGAGGGTTGACTTTCCAGATTTGGGGATTTTTGTCCTTAGTTAGCTTAGGTCAGAAGTAGTCATGGCTGGGTGCGTGATGAGTACTTCTTATCTGTAAGGCTAATTTTATTGTAATGAGAGAATAATGAGCAACAGGTTACATTAGGATGCATAAGATTCCTGCCTTTCGCCACCTTTCTTTGCCCAAAATATTTGGTTTCCTGTCAGTCTGAAGGTTTCTGCTTTCCTCTGTCTGCCTGTGGACCCCTGCTGCTTTCAAGATGTGTGATTTTTCTCTGCTCATACATAGCTACATGTCTACTGTAACAATGTGAACTATTTTATATTTTTATTTCTCAAGGTGCAAGCAGACACAATGCAGATATCATTTTCCTATAGATGCTTCTGTATTATTTTACATCAGAAATCATATTTGAATATTTACACTTCATGTGCTTTGTGAAATTAAACATCCATCTCTTCACATTCACAGTATTTCCTATCACAGGAGTTCTCTAACCCATAATAACTATACCAAACAAATACTGAATTATACTATATTTCACTTCAATAGCATAGTTGGTTCATTACAGATACATTCCAAAAGCTGTTTAAAGCCACGAATAGAGATCCCAATTACAGACATAATTCATCTAAGTAAAATAGATACAACTGTAATTTATCAAGTTGACTCAAGGGAGACAAATCTTACTAAATATATATAGGTAATCTCAACACTTCTTATATTTATCTGGCAATATAGAAAAGTTAAATATTAAATAAAATTTGGTATAAATAAAATTTCAGATTCTTTGCATGCCAAGTCAGTTCGGTCATGCCCAACTCTTTGCAACCCCATGGACTGTAGCTCACTAGGCTCGTCTGTCCATGGGATTCTCCAGGCAAGAATAGTAGAGTGGGATGCCATGCCCTCCTCCAGGGAATCTTTCCTATTGAACCCACGTTTCCTGTGGCTCCTGCATCACAGGCAATTCTTTAACACTAAGCCTCCAGAGAAGCCCCTCAGCTTCTCTAAGCATCCTGTTAATAGGATCTGTGAAAGTGATGTCACTCAGTAGTGTCCGACTCTTTGCAACCCCATGGGCTGTAGCCTACCACGCTCCTCCATCCATGGGATTTTCCAGGCAAGAGTACTGGAGTGGGTTGCCATTTCCTTCGCCAGAGGATCTTTCCGACCCAGGGACTGAACCCAGGTTTTCCACATTGTAGGCAGACGCTTTACCATCTGAGCTACCAGGGACGTCCAATAGGGTCTGTAGTTGAGAATAAATATATAGTAGAGAATAGACTTTCATTCAATTTATTTAAAGTAAAACTATATTTAAACAGCAGTCCTGTTCGATAGCTATGAATCTGCCAGATTCAACTCTTTCATGATTAATGTATAGTATAATCAACCCATGTAATTGAAAAAAATGTGGACACAAATATATATATTTTCACTGCAGGGAGTGCTTCCTTTCTCTAGCATTATTCTAATAGCTTCATTTGAGTAGGAAGCAGCACTGTAGACAAGAAAGTCATGTTTGTAGAAAGTGATCCAGGATGATAGTTTTGTACCTTGTGATGCCATAACTTCAATCAAACATTGACACATATGGATGTAGACTTCTGTTACCCTACAGTATTGATCTTAGGTGGCCTCAGCTTGCAGCAGCTTGAAGTGGGGCTTCAGTTCTCGGGCCAGAGACTAAGGCCAGGTTGGGACAGTGAGAGCCCCAAATCCTGGCCCCTAGACTGGGGATCAGTGAGCAGGGCCTCGGTTCTGCACAAAAGAATTCCCACAAAGTCAGAAAGTAGCAAAATGAGTAAAGTATTTATATGGAGGAAAAAGAGTACAATACGTGTTGATAGACACATAGGTGAGCTTAGACGGAGAGAGAAAGTCCCTAATTCACATCCTTGAGTCCGTTTGAATTATTTTTATGGGCCATGTTTTTCCGAGTTTACTTTGGCCAGTCATTTTGATTTGCCTGGATCACGGTCCACATTTGGTGTATCTTAGGAGCCTCCCATGTGTGTGCACGCTTCTCTTAGCCAAGATGACGCTTTGTGCAGGGGCGTTTGAGTAGAGCATCCCTCAGCACCACTCCGCTTGACCTCCAAGGATCCTTTCTGCACATGTGTGGTCTGGGAGGTCTCCTGACTTTGAGAATAAGAAATATGTGATCCGGGCAGGGCCCAGCCCCCTCTCTTAATTGTCCTGCTATTCTCATCCTGGAGTTTAGATTCACAGGGAATGAATCTCTAATTGCTTTACCCTCGAGGGTAGGCATCTACCTCCTGCTTCAATATAAAGTGTGTTTTGGGAAATTTATTGTATGTGAAAGAGCCAAAGGCAGAGTCAAAAGGGATTATCATCCACACCTACTATTGCATTCTGCATTTTTAAGTACTTTGCAGAGCCACAACCTTCCAAGAAGATAATAACATTCACCCACTAATATATTAACAGCCACTTGCATTAATATTTTCTCAGTCTTTATGAAGTAGATCATATTATTTAGACTTCTCATATGAGGAAATGGAAGCTTATAATTGCCAAGTTGAGTGTTCAAAGTCATAAAGCTACTAAATTGCACAACTGAGATTCAAACCCAGATTTCACTCTAATCCCAAGACTAGTGTTCTTTCTACTTGAAGCAAGATGTGATAGAGCATGGGACTTGGGAGTTTGAGGTCAGGTGAACTTGTGTTGAAAAGATTCTCCTATTTACCACTTGTGGATCCAATGTCAGTAACTTAATCCTTTTGATACCATAGAGTGAAAGGTATTATATCCCTTGCAGAGTTGTTATAAGGTTTACAGATAATAAATACAAGATACCTAAAACAGCATCAACATTTAGGTGCTTTGGATGGACGAGGTTAAAAGCTATTATCTTGTGAAATCTTAACAATCACATCGCATCATCTGTACAATGTAAATACTCTAGTGATTTTTATTCTTAGTGTATTGAATGCCCTTTTTAATGTATAGTCATTAAACTCATATTGTCTTCTTTAGTTTTTGTGTTTTTTTTTAATACTTTTGATCAGAAGAATCCTTTCATGAATTGACCATGTTGTAGCCTGGGATCTCAAATGCAGCCTTTACAAAATGAAGGAAATACTTGTTTTGTTTTTTTTTTTTCCCTCCAAACACGGACATTATAATTTTGCCAGATATTTGTCCAGTTAATCACAGTTTTGTCAATATTCATCCCATGCATTCAATTAGCCATTCATTATTTTATTTTTTATTTAGCAACTATCATCTGTTACTTGAAAGGTACTCTGCCAAGACAACAGAAATTCAACCTGCATAAGACAGAATTCTTGTCTTAGAGACAGTAATGCTGTCAAGAGGTTGACACATGAGTAAACACGTGAGTGCTAAAAAGAGGAGTGGATGAACTGAGAGCACTAGACTCAGGGGCAAGACAAAGACTGACATTAGAACCTTGTTGAAATTTGGAACCCAAGGAAATGGAAGGTATCAGAGCTGACTAGCCTCTAGGAAGTGTGAAAGCTGAATAGCAAATACATCCAGAGTTTGGGCTTAAGGTCATTAGTCCAGAGCTGTGATGTTCACAGATAACATCAACAAGAACAGCAGAAGGCCAATTGCAATCACAAGAAGTAAAGCAAAAATAAAATCAGGCAGACAAGAACCAAGTAATAAGGATAATTGACAAAGGAAGAGAAAGAAAAGTAATGTTGAGGATCGGGAACAAAAAAGATCGAAAATGTCCTTTGATTCTAACATCAAATATTAAAGAAAAATACACCTGGAACAATTAACATAATATTGAAGGGAAAAAAATTTTTTTTTAAAGTTGGAGGGCTGAAACTAAGTATATTTTTGCTTTATGTTTGCTTAATTGTAGAGCAGCAGGTTTCATTTAACTCTCCAGATTTTGCTTAAAATGTTGAAATAGGAGTCAAAAATGTTGCCTGAATTTTGTTTTCTACACTTTATAACTATAAAATGATTATAAAAATCTATTATAGTTACATAGCTTGTAATTTGTAGCTTCAGAAGACCAGCAATAAAATTACATATGCTTGAAACACTATTTTTTGTTGGTTGAAGCAAACTTCTTACAAGAATTTAAGTGAGACAATATTCCTATAATTTTATATAATTTTACTTTTATCCAAATATATTAACAAGATGTAACTCCAAGTTTTCATATAAGCATTAGATCTTTATGTCCTTGCTTTTTTATATAAATACTAAGTACTTATGTCAAGTATTTTCATCCATTATTTATTTTTCCATTTAAATATGATCATCTCTCAGTGTTTGGAATCAGGCCATAAAAATGGAACAGACAATATAAAGTGTAATTCTAAACATAATTATATATTTTCAATTAATATTTGTAATAGCTGTTCTTCATATGGTTTAGACTTACAAAACATACATACTTTATGCATTGTCTCCATGAGGACTCAATAAATTTCCATAAAGCTGAGTTCCATGAATAGATGGAAAATTGGAAGATAAATTTCAGTAAAGATTATTGTTAAATTATCCTTGAAAATGTATTTTAACTCTCTTATTTTCTTCACTGAAAACCTAGGAAATAGACCTAGGATCCTTATAGCTCTGGGAAACTTTTTCCTGATATGCTAAGCTGTACTGATATTAATGTATCATTCTCTAAATTTATGCATTAACTATTAACTTATGAAGACAAGCCAAAGAAAATATGAATAAATAAATTTGTAAAATGAAGGTGCTTGGACTAGTCAGTTTCGTAAAATGAATGTCGAGGCAAAAAGAAAAGGCAAATCTAACAGTTCCTCTGTAGTACCCTATACATAGTTTAACTGCAGAAATTTATCACTTGCTTTTTTTTTAAATTTAATTTTATTTTTTAACTTTACAATATTGTATTTGTTTTGCCATATATTGAAATGAATCCACCACAGGTATACATGTGTTCCCCATCCTGAACCCTCCTCCCTCCTCCCTCCCCATACCATCCCTCTGGGTCGTCCCATTGGCTAATGTTTCTGTGTTCTATGCTAGAAAACAATTTAGTCAATGACAGAGTCCACATCATATTTATCTGTAATTATAACATTTAATATAGTATCACACAATAACCTAAACTCAACAGAGTCCAATTTAGAATAACAAGAGTTGATAATTCAATAATCTCCATGAAATGGTTATATTGTAAACTAATTGAGGCATGTAGGGGCATGATGGGTGGAATTGGTTTCATTTCTTTGAACTTCTGAGCAATGATTTCATGTGCCAATCATTTGACAAATATATTGACCTTTTTGATTCTTCATTCCCTTTTTCATGAGTCTAATCTTCCTCTGCTCTGTAATCTCGATGAAAGTAGATATTATAATATATTTAACAGTTTTTTGTCATCAGAAGAGGAAATGGATTTTTTTTTTAATTTTTTGGCCATACTATGCGGCATGTCGGAACTTAGTTCCTTGACCAGGAATCCAACCCAAGTCCCCTGGAGTGGAAGCATGGAGCCCCAACCACTGGATTTCCAGGGAATTTCCTGGGATAATATTTTTTAAATCTCTATCTTCAGCGCCCACCAGGCTCCTCTGACCATGGAATTCTCTAGGGAAGAACACTGGAGTGGGTTGCCATTTCATCCTCCAGGGGATTTTCCTGACCCAGGGATTGAACCCATGTCTCCTGCATTGGCAGGCTGATTCTTTACCACTAAGCCACCTGGGAAGCTATATCTTCATCACATAATTTCAATCAAAACATGCTATTAATTTTTAATCAAAGATTTACTAAGGAAAACTAAAGTTTAGTGACTGAAACTAAAGTGAGTGTTATCAGTTCTATTAAAATATGTCTCATAAATAAGGTGACCATATATTCTTGTTTATATGTGTTATACAGGGAATTGTTAATAGCTTTTCTTTTCACTCTTGACTCTCTGGTTTTGGATAACTAATTAGTTGGTTAACTGTACCTTAGTGCATAATGTCAAAGTCTGAAATAATGAATCTAACTTACTGTGCATTCTAAATGGAAACTAGATTATCCAATTTTTTAAATGTATATTTTAGTTATGACTCATGAACTCATAGAACAGCCTATATTAATAAAAAATGGAAAAGCAAAAAAATACAGAATGTGGGTAGAATGTTTGCCATGATAACAGTTCTTTGTCATCAGAAGAGGAAATGGATTTTTTTTTTTTTTAATTTTTTGGCCATACTATGCGGCATGTCAGAACTTGAAGGTTTTTTAACAATAAAATATTTTCTTTATTATTATACTTCTTTGCATCAAAATGAAATTTAAGTAAATAACTCAAGAAATAAAATATTTTAGTTTCTAAATTCTGTGAAGTTGACCTAAAATGGTCAAGAAATGAGTTTGTCTTTCATTAGATTGAGTTTTATAGATTAAAATATATACATATATTCTTTCAGTTTTAGAAAACCTGTACAATAGTAAAAAATAAATACAGTTAGATTAGCTCAGGGAACTGAGAAAATTTAATCTATAATTATTGTTTATTTGCACATAAATATTCACAACCTTTTAGCAAATGCTGAAAGTGAATCTGCAAGATAATATTGGTTAATTGCTGAGAAGATTTATTTAGCTTTAGAGCCATACCACTGTTAAACATTAGATCTGTCCTTAAAGTTAAGTATTATCATTCCAACTCTTTAGGTATTTGTTTATCTTATCTATAATTAGTGCTATAATCTCTTTTATAGTATTTTTAATTATGTCTTTATTTCAAAATATGCATTTTAAAATTCCTTAATAGTTTCTAATTAAATGAAAATAAACATATACATGATTTGCATGTATACAATATTTTAACACTGCAAAAATCTTACACTCTTGAAATTTGAGAAATATCTTACTCTCTGTGTGATGAGTTAATGACTTAGCAGGATTTTAAATCTCTCTTATTTTCTTTGAGTTTTTACCACCAAAAAACATAAAATTAATAAATAAAGCCATGCTTAATATAGTTAACTACATGCCTAGTTTTAAAGATTGATGGCCCAGCAGTTAGTACCAGCAGAAATCCCAGGAAAGCTATATGTAACATATCAAATTGTGGGCATGGAGAAGCCAAGCAGTGGAAAGCTAGCCTCTCTCACATTGCTTTTTCATTGTGTAGACAAACAGGGAACACTTAAGGATCAGAAAACACTTTCCTGAGCCTCTGAGTTTATCAATTTAAAAAATAGTGACTCCACTGAAGAAAATACTAAGTACAGTGATCAGAAAAAGAAATAATAAAAACTTAAGATTAGAGAAATGTAAGCATCTAAATATATTTAAAAATGTTTTTCCTTAACTTTTTTTAATTCTTAAAAGTTATTTATTTTTCTCTGTGTTGAGATCTTCCCAGATCAGGGATCGAACCTGTCTCCTGCATTGGCAGGTGGATTCTTCACCACTGAGCCACCAAGGGGAGGCTTCCCTAAATTTTTCTAAAATTTTCCTCTAGTAAATCCAATAAACATTTGAATGCCTATTTGTGCAAGGCACTGTGCTAACCCAAAGAAATACAAATGCCAGACAAGATATCTTATCTCTACCTATATGGAGCAGAATCTATAGGGAGAGATCAGATAATCTAAAAACATTAATTGAAATATATAAAAGTACCAAACCAATATATTGTATAAGTTAAACTTACACAGTATTATATGTCAATTACAACTCAAGACATTTATCATAGTGCAAGGGCTGTGATAAGCACAGGTACAGGTTTCTGTGATGGATACACAGAACCAGTGCTCAATCATAACCAATATTGAAGGACTACCCCAAAAAAACTGCACTTAAGTTAAGGTCTTTAAGTTGAAGAAAGAACAAAAAGAACAGACCAGTCAGACACAGCATGATGTGTAATAAGCCTGGAATCAAAAGATGGCTTAAATATTAAAGCCAAACAATTGAAGAAGCAAAACCAGTGTCCTTGATATTAAGAGAATTTTATTAAAAATTGTAAGCTATCTACAAAAAAAAAAAAGCTATAACAAAGGGGTAACTGTGAGTATAGAATAAAAATGCCAAAATCATCAAAAAAGGCTCAAATAATAACATTTTTTCATTTCAAAAATAATGAATAATATATATTAATAATATGAATGCAGGAATTGTATTGTCAATACATATTGATTAAACTTTGTTTATAATTTGGGGAATAATGCTTTTTATATTGCTCTATGTTCTATTTAGAGGATTTCATTTAGGCAGTTTAAATACTAATTAATCCTTTTTTTATTTTTTGCATGGGTTATATAAAAGGACTTCATACTATTTATGACTAAAATGTATTATTTCTTCATTAGTTATCCTTACAATAAGTGAATTATCCTGAAAATTATAAAAGCTTAGACATATAAAATCAGCTTCCCAGTATGCTTATCATTGCCCACAATATGTCTAGAGGAAAATATCATAGAACATTTATCAGTAAACATGGAATTGAATGTCATGGTTCTATGGCATGATTTTCTTTAAGGAACTAGAAATATTGGCAACATTTTTTCTCTGGGCACTGCTGTTCACTCAGCTTTTGAACGTTATTATCTCTGCTATTTCCTAAAGAGCTAACTGATTTTTCTAACATGATGGATAAAATCTGACTCATTTTATCTGAAACACTTCAGAAGTACACACAGTTGGGTAGTTTACACCTGATTCAGTACAGGCACCTACACAATGAATCTTTTTAAAAGTGTTCTGTTGTACTTTTCTCCCCTACCAAGGCACTAATTAAACAAATCTTATTTCTGTTGCTTAGTTCCTGGAAATGTGGAAATCCTGGTTCATTTACATAACTTTTCATTATCATGTGGGATTCAGTAAGTTAATAACTGTATATTTGCAACAGCAGGAGATTTTTCCCCTTAATTTTTTTGGATCATGTATTCCAGCCAGTTAAAATAAAATTTACAACACCCTGCTGCCTTAAATGTAAATGAGCTTGCAATCAATTTGTTTTAATGAAATTAAAGCCATGCACTGTGACTAGAGAGAAGAAGGCCTTTGGTTCTGTTTTGAATACATAGTGGAACAAATGGTTGTGGTCTAAATAGATCACGAGAAACGGTTATTTCAAACACTAAAAAAAAAAAAAAGGCACGATATTTTCTGTATTAACCAACAAAGTAGAAAATTCTATTTTTCTTTTCTGGGGAAGATTTAGAGATTGAATTTTCAACTGGTTCATTTTGAGACACTTTTTAATGCCTTCTGTACATTTAATTGAGCTGTGGAAAAATATCAGTCACTCTTTCAGTAAAAAGATGCTTCAAGAATAGATGCTGATCAAACTTCTGTAAGCTTTGTTTTTAGTAGAATACTAATTACCAGAGATGGCAATCTGAATTTGACTGTGTTCTTAGATTTGGGAACAGGTGTTATAGTATTGATTATTCAATGAAAAGGTCTCTTCCCTGGAAAGGTTATACACATGACTTCTGCTAACTTGTTAATCGATTTTCCCCTCTTGGTGTTTTGCTTCACCTTTTTATTGAAAGACTAAGAAAACCAAATGCCAAATGAACATACACATATACACCCTATGCTCTTTTAAAAAGTTTTTAGCAGTCCTCCAAATATATACCTCCACTATGACCCAAGTCCAACCCAGTCGTCCAGTTTTAACTCCTATTATTCTTTAAGTATCTCTGCCTTGTCCAGTCAGAACTACTTACCATTCTGTTAAACACTCCCCATACTTCTTGACTCCTTTCTTCATGTTGGAATTACCTCCCTTACTATATAGAAATTATATATATATATATATAAAATATTTATTTTACTGATTTTATATTTTATTTTTATATAATATTATATATGCATGTTCAGTCATGTCCAACTCTTTGCAACCCTGTGGATGCCCACCAAGCTCCTCTGTCCATGGAATTTTCCAGCAAGAACACTGGAATGTGTTCCCATTTACTCCTCCAGGGATCTTCTCCACCCAGGGATCAAACCCATGTCTCCTGCATCCTTGAATTGCAGGCAGATTCTTTACTGCTGAGCCACGGGGGAAGCCCCAGTAATATATATATAGGAGAAGGCAATGGCAACCCACTCCAGTACTCTTGCCTGGAAAATCCCATGGAAGGAAGAGCCTGATAGGCTGCAGTCCATGGGGTCGCTATGAGTCAAACACGACTGAGCGACTTCACTTTCACTTTCCACTTTCATGCATTGGAGAAGGAAATGGCAACCCACTCCAGTGTTCTTGCCTGGAGAATCCCATGGACGGGGAAGCATGGTAGGCTGCAGTCCATGGGATCGCACAGAGTCGGACACGACTGAAGCGACGCAGCAAATATATATATATATATATATATTTAATGATACACATATAGATTTTACTGATATACTTTTTTTTTTCATTTTTTAAGATCCTGTTCAAATGTTGTTTCTATTAATACTCCACTTGGTCAAGCCTTACTTAATAATCTTTCTCTAGTGAAGTGATCACTTTTTGAGTTAAAATATTCTTAGTACCTATTGCTGATTAGAATTATGGTAGAGTTCTTTCAGCTACAGGCAACAAAAATCTCGCTTAGAATAGTTTATACAACAAAGAAAGGGCAGACTGTTGCTCCCAGCAAGAGAGAAGTTCAAGGAGCAGCAGTGATTTTAGGCTCAACTGAATCCAAGGCCTCAAAGAGTATGTAGTTGTCTGTCTGTCTTTGATTTAGTTTTCTGTTTCTTTGAATGGGAGAAAGGCATGACAACCCACTCCAGTATTCTTCCCTGGAGAATCCCATGGACAGAGGAGCCTGACAGATGAGTTACAGTCCATGGGGTCACAAAGAGTCAGGCTTGACTGACATGACTTGATTCTCAGTCATTTCATATCCAGTGGGATGACATAGATACCTACCTGTCTCTCTAAGCTTAAATTATTTAGAAGATACCATTCTTTCCAATTATTTCAACAAAAGTTCCAACAAAATTTATTTTCACATTGGCCTGTTTAGAGTCAGATAAATCATTGTGAATAAGACAATGGAGAACCCTGTCCTAACAGATCAGCCCCACAAACATTATATGGATTGTAAAAGTGGGGTAGATAGTTGTACAAAATAAATCTGGGTTATTTTTACCTACAAAGGAGTGGTGGAGAGATGGGATGTTTAGCTGAGAAAGAAAAAATATAAAAGCTGTGTGCTGTAGATATATTTGTTGTTACTTATATACATGTAGTGTCTGATTTATAAAGTGAAGTTGTAAGGCATGTTTTATTACTCTGTATAATCAACCAAAGCTTAGTTTCTAATAAACATTCATTTATATAACTGGAGTTCTCATTTTAAAAATAGGGTTAAATAAAGGTTAATAAAGAATGAATAACACAGAATTCACCCAAACTTACAAATTAAAAATGAGAGGTTGATATTTTGCCTTCAGTTTTTAAATATGATGATCAAAAGACAAAATGTATATCAATATATTAAATTAAGAACTAAATAAAAGTCAGAGCCTTTCCTGGTGGCTGAGACGGTAAAGAGTCTGCCTGCAATGCGGGAGACCTGTGTTTGATCCCTGGGTCATCTCCCGGAAAAGGAAATGGCAACCCACTCCAGTATTCTTGCCTGGAAAATTCCATGGATGGAGGAGTCTCGTGGCCCACAGTTCATGGAGTCTCAAAGAGTCAGACACGATTGAGCAGCTAACACTTTCACTTTCAAAGAAAAGTCAAAGGGGAAATGTCATGGCAAGCTTCTGCACTGACATTTCATAATAAATGAGACACTGGTTAAAAATGTTTGTCAATTGGCTTTCTCTCCTTACTGTAGTGTAGCAAGCACACTGTGTCCTGTATACTTGATGAAACTGGGAGCTTGTTGAGGCAAAACCTTTTTACTTGGGACTCTCTCTACCTCAGTGCCTCAGTGCCTCACATCCAGCAGTTGATTTAAAATGATTCTTTTATTGTAAAGGTAAAACTTTAAAAAATAACAGTTCAATCCCTTTTAAAATAATATTCTATTTACTTCAAATATTCTCACTGCTAGCACTTGAGCTAGCTAGCTAGCACTTTACAAGCTTTCCTTTTGATTGACTAAATAGTTATTTCATGTCTACTTATAATTTGCTGGTTGCATTTGCTTTCTGAGCTCACTTCAAGTAATCTATATGGATTTTTAGGTGAACCTTCATTCTCCTTGTCAGAGGATAAATTATTGTTCTTACCTGATAGTGTTCAATAAGAATTGATGTTTTATATCTATTTACATATTTTGGCCTTCATATACCTTTATGCAAAATCATTTTTTAAAAATATAGTGTAAATCATTTTCAAAAATCTCTTAAGAAAAGCTGGTAGATGATATAGTGAGTTGTGACGGAGAGAATGAAGGAATTTAAAGAATAAAACCAAATAGCCTTGACCATATATTGCCAGAAGAGAGTTTTAGTCAGTTAAATCTAAAACACATTAAATGGCTACATGAGTTATAAATTGACAATAATTAGTTATCATTCCTAATTTTCAACAAATTCCTCTAACATTCTTCATATATGAGAAAGCATAGGATGGTGAGATCCATTTCTGATAAGCACCTCTCTATAGTAGTGAAGTCGCTCAGTCATGTCCACCTCTTTGCGACCCCGTGGACTATAGCTCACCAGGCTCCTCCATCCATGGGATTCTCCAGGCAAGAGTACTGGAGTGGGTTGCCATTTCCTTCTCCATAGGCAGTATTTAGTAGACCACTGGGCTAATGTAATACTGATAGTGATATTTTGTTTCATGTACATAAACTTTATTTTTATGCAAATATAGACCATTATTTCTGAAAATACCATCCATCAGTTACAGGGAGAGAACATGAAGATGATTTAGAAATTCATCCCCACTAAAGGAGAAATACTGAACAATAGTTTAAACCTGTGCCAGCTGGTGCTACAACTGTAGTACTGTTTTCATTTGACAAGATCACCATGCTGTTTCGGTTACCTGAGAATTTTGTTTTCTCTTTTAATAATTGTCATTTTATTCTCTCTTACATCTAGTCCCGTGTCTCATACATGGTAGGATAACTAAATAATTGTTCCAGAATTAATGAATGGATATCTAAGTTTTAAAGCCAATATGAAGGAATGGGAATGGACTCTATAAGTGTCTTTTTCTTTTACATTCATCTACTAAACTTTCCAGTGATCTGATGTTTATTCAAAATTTGTGTCTTGTTTGATTACCAAATGGTGGGAATTAAATTAATGGAAGAGAGATGGTAGATGCCATGAATGAATTGGAACAGTACTTTTATTCTTTTTATAGTAATTAAGGTGCAAGGAAATTGTGTTTCATGGGAAAAAAAAAATTTTGGAGAGTCATGAGACTAAATAGAACACAAACATCCCCAGTAGCATAATTCATCTTTCCTTAGTAGATGCTCTACAAATATTGCATATTTCCTATAAAGGTGGAATTACCCTTTAATTTATACTTGTGAAATTTAAAAGAGAGAAAGGAAATACCAGTTTGTACTAATGTAAAAATTGCACTGAACTATTTCCTAATTCATGGTCCAAATATTTTAAAAGTATGTTCATATTTTACCTACATTTTAAAAATAATTTTTGTATTCCCTAGATACTTAGAAGCTATTGCAGTAATAAATTACTGTAGAGATACATCATTAAATCTCATAAATACCTCCCACCCTTACTACATCCTGTTGCTTTCCTTCAGGAAGGTAATGAAACTATTGACTCCTTTTATGATAACATAGTTCAGGTCTAAAGATACTTTCTGAGATGCTGTTTCATACAAGACCCTTTCTTAGATGTTGTATCTGAAGTAGGGAGTGCAAGATGAGTGACGTGATCTTTTCATCACGTATCATATGAGCTCACGGCTGGGATAACATATAGTTACACATGAACCTAATCAAATTCAGAATGAATAAGCATTCTCAAAGCACAAAAGAGCAGTTAAAAACAGAGAAAAATACAGAGTGGGGACAGGAAGAGGCAGACTTCATGGACATTTGCAGTAGACTGAGAAGCACAGGTTGTGTTATGTGTAATGTACAGTCGGGGGTGAGGTGTAGAAGTTGTGGACAGAGAATCCAGTAAGGGTGTGGAGTGAGACTGAGGCTTCCTCTACACGTAAGGGTTGATTTGGCCTGGCAAAACCGGAGTGTTTATGTAGGATATTAATGAGGACTGACAATGGAAAGGTCGGTTGGGTCTGCATTGTCTCATATTTGGTGAAGAGTTTTTAAGGAATTTGTTGGGACATGAGAAACTATTTAATATTTTTAATGTCACAGAATGACATGATTAGAATGACACTTCTGGGAGATTATTTTAGCAGCAGTATTAAGAACATTTATAGGATTTTGCTTGTTCATTCAATTTGATACAGCTTAAATTCCTCTTCTTTCTGTCTCTGTCTGCAAATCCTTTCTCTCTTTGAAGTCTAGTGTAAATGTTACCTCCTGCAAGAAATCTTCCCTCACCCTTCCAGACTAAACTAATCACTACTAGCAGTTGCATTGCTTGTTTTCTCAGTTTAGTATTTAAACTTGCAGTATGTCATGGTCTGTTCTAATACCAAAAAAAAAAAATATATATATATATATACACATATTGTATTAGGGTGAAACAAATATACAATCTAAAACCTAAAACATTTACATCTTAAGGGACACCTAGAAAGTACCATGCTGTACTAAAGTTTCAAGTTGAGAAAATTTACATGTATTTAAAAAACTTCAGTAATTGCACAAGCTCAAGAGGATGAATAAAATGGTGATCAATAAAGCACTGTCTTATCTGTAGTCAATTCAACATTATTATGCACTGTTTCACAGCTGCCTGAGCATTGTAGAGTAACGCCTGAAGGACATTTATTAGGATTCCTTTCCCCTATATGATTCCAGTTAGAATCCACCAAAGAAAAACATGTGCAGAATTTGAAAGATAAAAGAGGTCGGTTGTAGGCAGATTTACTGATAGACCATCTCCACAGAGCCTCTTACTTCTGTGTTGCAAGCAGTAAAAGTTGGTGGCACTCCCTGTCCTTGAGATTGTTGATTTGGCATAGGTCTCTTGAATCACCAGAATCTAACAGTTATGTCCCTGGGCTTACTTTCTCAGCCCTTTCAAAAGAATCCTTGCATTTCCCTATTTTGAACATTCCATTTGGACTATCAAGAGTAGCTTTCTTTCTCCTTGTGAAAACTTGACAGATGCTGCTTGTATTGCAAGAATAATTCCTATTCTAGACATAGATTTACTTAACAGGTAGAATACAACCATGATGGTACCAAACTTGATTAAGATTGTAAAATATGTTTTGTAAAATGAAAAAAAAAAAGCACACAATACTACATTTAAAAAATAAATCACAAGAACAAAAAAATCACATTCCTACTAAAAATGAAAATTATTTAAAAAGAGCATCTCAAAGTTACCAACCAAGAGATGGGATTGATTGAAAATAAGTTGATTAGAAAAATATACAGTTAGAAAGAGGGCTTACAGCAAATGGTGATTTTATTGCACAAAAATACACTCTGAACTGAAAGATGACACCATTGATAAAGTCTAGATTCTTGACTGGTTTTTCAGTTCAGTTCAGTTCAGTTGCTCAGTTGTGTCCGACTCTTCGCAACCCCATGAATCACAGCACACCAGGCCTCCCTGTCCATCACCAACTCCCGGAGTTCACTCAGACTCATGTGCATCAAGTCGGTGATGCCATCCAGCCATCTCATCCTCTGTCGTCCCCTTCTCCTCCTGCCCCCAACCCCTCTCAGCCTCAGGGTCTTTTCCAATGAGTCAACTCTTCACATGAGTTGGCCAAACTATTGGAGTTTCAACCTTTAGGAGTACTGGTCTCCTTTAGGATGGACTGGTTGGATCTCCTTGCAGTCCAAGGGACTCATAAAAGTCTTCTCCAGCAACTGGTTTTTAAAATATATTTAAAAATTAACTATTATTACTTGATTGTTTTATCTTTAAATCTTTTAAACAATTTGTTTAAATGAATAAATTTATTTTTCACAGATTAGTTTATTTTCAAAGAATTCTTCATTAATTTTACTAACATTAGAATTTTGTGTTTAACATTTTATGTGTTAATGTGTTTTACACTTATGTTTTCATAAATGTATGTTTTCTTAATATTTTATAATTCCCTTATGCATTTTTGTGTTTTAAATACATTAAATGATTGGCTTTACTGGTTTTAAAAATGTTTTAGGGCATATATCCCTGTTCTTATATGTTAACTCTTTAGTAACAATATCTTAGTTTGGTTTCTTCCAAAAGAAAACTTGGAGAAAAATTCAGTTCAAGTGGTTTATGTAGCTTATTTGGGAGGTACTTAAATGTTTACAATAGAAGAAAGCAGTTGTAGCACAGTAAGGAAATGTAGTCAGAGAATATGGGAGAAGAAATTGTTGTTAAGCAAGTTACCACTGTATGTACCTGACAATAATCTTACTGGGGCATTTTGGAAAGAGCACATTTCTCAGAATTAACTGGAGGGATAAGATGGAGGTAGGTACATACCAACTCCTGCCAACTATTAAAGTCATATTTAATGAAAATATAACTATTTCTGGTCCTTGGAAAATTATGCCACTGTTTTAAAGTAAATCAGCTCTTATTCTTAAGATTCTGGTGCATGATTCAGTCAGCATCAATACTTTCTGACCTGATAAACTGGTTTCCTACTTGGTCACAGTGTACCAAATAGAAATGTTACTAAACAAAACAGAAATCTGCTTAAACATTTGAATTATATCTATCTAAACGTCCCTGGTGGCTCAGATGGTAAAGCGTCTGTCTACAATGTGGGAGACCTGGGTTCCATCCCTGGGTTGGGAAGATTCCCTAGAGAAGGAAATGGCAACCCACTCCAGTACTCTTGCCTAGAAAATGCCATGGACAGAGGAGCCTGGTGCAGGCTACTATCCATGGGGTCGCAAAGAGTAGGACATGACTGAGCAACTTCACATACACACTGCCATGGAACCAGAAATAAAAGAGTGTATTGCTCTTCACGCTGTTCCTAATGCCAGTTGTCTCACTGTATCTCATTGTGCCCACTGTTGGCTGGATCCAGGGTAGGCAAGGTGCGAGCCAAGAGGCTGGAAGGAGACTTGAGGAACCCTAGAAACTGCACATCCTCTCCTGGCTGGCACGGCAGCCGTGACACAGTCTCTCTCCTGGCTGATGCAGCAGTTGTAAGGGTATTCTCCCCTGGCTGACACAGCAGCATGAGTAGCCAGAGCATAACCTAACACCACATGACCTCTCTCCTGGCTGGCGCAGCAGCCATAGCAGCAGACACACTGTATTCCCTCCTCTCATGGCTGACCCAACAGACACAGCCGTGACACAGCAGTAATGGTGCTGCTTCCTAGGGGAGCTCACATACACGTACTGCGCACAAGCCATGACCGAGCGAGCACCTCCTGACGCACATGCGCAGTGCTATATGTGATCTCAGCGGTTAACATAGTCTTTATTTACAAACCATGGGGAGAGAGCCTGAACACGCCGTTTGCTCTCTCCCCACATTACACGCCTTCAGGATCTCTTGCCTCACATTCTATATGCAGTCCATCTTCTGTGATATTACGTTGGCAAGTAACACTGACCCTTCGATTTACATCTTGCAACAGCCGTGCTACAACAACAAACAGTTACACCCCCAACACACAGCAAAACCCAACACCAGGTATCACCTGGAACTCATGTTGCCGTCCTTGCCCTCGTGGGGCTAGAAGAGCCACACACCGCATGTGGAGTGCCTTTATCTTCCATGGCCAAGTCCAATCCACAGTCTTTGTGAGATTGCAGAAATGCCTCCACAAGGGCAACTCCACTCCTGTGGAATTTTTATGAAGGATCCACAAAACCCCCCACAGGTGCCAGGTCCGCCGCTTCACGAAGGGGATTTTTTGCGGCATTCATAGTCCACCCACAAGATTTCACTTTTCTAAATCTGAGGACACAGTCTTTGCAGTACAATGTTCTACTATATCTGCATCACTTTTACAGTACACCTGCACACAAATCAGCCCACATTTGCGTCTGTGTAACCCAGATAGGAAAGTTATGACCAACCTAGATAGTGTATTTAAAAGTATTACTTTGCCAACAAAGGTCTGTCTAGTCAAGGCTATGATTTTTCCAGTAGTCATGTATGGAAGTGAGAGTCGGAGTTGGACTATAAAGAAAGCTGAGCGTCGAAGAATTGACGCTTTTGAACTGCGGTGTTGGAGAAGACTCTTCAGCATCCCTTGGATTACAAGGAGATCCAACCAGTCAATCCTAAAGGAAATCAGCCCTGAATATTATTGGAAGGACTGATGCTGAAGCTGAAACTACAATACTTTGGCCACCTGATGCGAAGAGCTGACTCATTTGAAAAGACCCTGATACTGGGAAAGATTGAAGGTAGGAGGAGAAGGGGATGACAGAGGATAAAATGGTTGGATGGCATCACTGACTCAATCGGCATGAGTTTGAGTAAACTCCGGGTGTTGGTAATGGACAGGGAGGCCTGGTGTGCTGCAGTCCATGGGATTGCAAAGAGTCTTACACGACTGAGTGGCTGGACTGAACTGAACCCGGATAGGACCCCTGCCGGCTCAGGCTCCTTTCGGTGTCTTTACACTTTCAAAATGGTGTCTCATCTGCCACCCCTTACTCCTCTCAGTAAGGACCTGAAAGCCCCCCCACAGGCACCGGCCCCACCCCTGTGTCCCAGAGTCATAAAGCCCATGCTGCCTAGGGTTCCTCTTGCTTCTGCAGAAATTGTGTACCCAAATCAACCTACTCTGCTGGAGTATAGGGTCAATAAGACGTGAACTCAGTCATATTGAGGGCCCCTTGCAGATGATCCCCATAGGCCATAGGCTGCTCCTGTTTCACTTTCTGCTGTACAACAGGCCTCGCTGCCAAGCAGGGACCTACAGTCTCATAACTTTCATCATCACCGTCACTTTCCGCCTCAGAGATGCTGGGTTTTTCAAGGCCACAGGGTCCTTGCTCTAATACCAATACGTTTATCTAGTTCTTCCAAGTGTCTCTCCACATTGCACAGCAGCACAGCATCACAGAGGGCACAGTCCACATTCACCTTCAGGGCAGTCAGAAAAATCCATCTCACAGTGCCAGCGGCATTCCATGCCACCTTGTTCAACAAAGAGGAACTCACCACCTGTAACGCCTTTTCAATGCTATCGGGTGAACCATCCACTGCTTCCCAATCTTCCACTGGAGCCCACACCGAGAGGATCGCAGCTACACAGAATCACATGCTCTCTGGTGGCCACTGGCTTCCTCCGTCCAGTGGAGCCTCAGGCTCCCCAACCGGCTGGGTATCCTGCCGACTACACCGGTTGTATTGCTCTTCATTCTGTTTGTGAGGTCAATTGTCTTGCTGTATCTCACTGTTAGCTAAACCCAGGGTAGGCAAGGCATGAGCTAATTGGCTACAAGGAGACTGGAGGAGCCATAGGAACTACAGACACGTTTGTTCTCTCCCGGCTGGTGCAGCAGCGGTGGCAGCAGACACACTGTATTCTGTCCTCTCTGACTGACCCAGTAGACACAGCCGTGAGACAGCAGTAATGCCACCACTTTCCAGGTGGACCTCACATACACATATTGCATACAGCCTGTGACCAAGCCAGTAACTCGTGACATCCACGCACAGTGCTATACACGATCTCAGCTATGACATACACCTTGTGATATGCGTGTGCAGTGCTACAAGCTGTAATATACGTGTGCAGTGCTACAAGCTGTTATATAGTCATCATTTGCAAAATGTGGGGTGACAGAGCCTGAACACGCCATCCTGGATAATTTGCTCTCTCCCCACCCACAAAGAGCTAAACATTCCATATATATATATATATATATATATATATATATATATATGTATGTGTGTGTATATATACACATATATATATGTACACACACACACACACACACACGTATGTATATGTGCTCAGTCTTGTCTGACTCTTTGCAAGCCCAGGAACTGTAGCACTCCAGGTTCCTCTGTCCATGGAATTTTCCAGGCCAAAATACTGGAGTGAATTGCCATTCCCTACTCAGAGGGATCTTCCTGACCAAATCCATGTCTTTTGCATCTCCTGCATGGGTAAGCAGATTCTTTACCACTATGCCACTGGAAAGCCCCATATATGTGTACACACACACACACACACACATATTGTGGAGAGGGGAAGAACATATCCACAAAACTTATATGTAACTGTTCAGAAGTAATTCTTATAGGTAAGGGAATACTTGAAGAGCTAACAAAGAGCATAGAGAAAAGTTAAAATACATAGGCATCGATTACATTTGTTTCTTTGTTCTGCTTTGTCAATTAAATGGAATTACATCTGAATAATTACTGACCCTTAAACTTTAGAATCAGAGCTGTTTAAAAAAATTCAAACAAGTAAAAGTTGTGACCAGTTAATTTATGGACAATTTACTGTTAAGATAATTGAGCTCGTGACAGAATCTTAGAAAACAGCATTTAAAGAACATAACACAAGAAACGAATTTATGAAGGCATTTGGATTGTTGCTTAGCTTGGGGAACATAAAAAACAAATAATTTAAAACAATGATATTTCATTACCATGTTGAATGAAGTTTTTCCTATTGTCTCTATTTGGGTTAGAGTTCCATGGTTGAAAAGTTAATAATAGCATTTCCCTGAATTCTTAAAAAGCATATATTGTTCAAGGAATTTGTTCTTTGAGGCAAATATTTCCCTTGGAGCTATTAAGAAGTGACTTAAATGACCCTATTACCCCTCTATCATCTTAACATCTTTCTCCCCAGTTTATGTAGTAAAACATTAATATATCCATAGAATTAGCTGGGAGAGAAATCATCAGATGTGCAGGATTTATGGGAAAAGAATATTCAAATCAAGTTAGGATAATCTCAGTTAAAGAGTCATTTGTAATAAAAAATTACATGGTCTGCAAGAAGGGAAGAAAACATCTCATTCTCCTTGTTGAATCAATAACTTTTAACCAATTTACTTATTGTCTCTGTTAATTGATTTAACTATAATTTCTAGAGAAATAGAAAGAAGTGATGGAACAGAGAGGAGTCTATAATGAGGCAGCCTATGCTTCAACCACTGGGCAAGCTGGTGGACACTTAGAAGGGAGCTGCGCTTGCACCGCTGTGCCGACCATTATCCAATCAGACTACACTTGGATGAGTGGTCCAATAGCAAGATTCTCTGTAGTGAACTTTCAAGGGTTGGAGGTGAAAGAGAAAAGTCAGAAATACTTAAAGCAAAGCTGACTTCCCACATCAGCAAACCAGTCATTAAAGAAACCCCCATAATCTGATCTGAAAAAAGCTCATATGGATCCCGTAACATGCCTAAGAATTCTGTGCTTGCCTTTTGGAAGGCATCAACAGCTCCAGAAGGTATATTAGCACCCGTCCGTTGAAAGGCAGTTATCTGGTTGCTTTCTCTTTCTGGCATTGTGCCAGAGAATCTGAACCTTAAAAGTGATAGCAGAGAATGGTAAAAGAGAAGACTCTCTCCTGTGGTCTCAGGCCAAAGCTTAGCTGGCCCTGGAGATGAGAATAAAATGACCATAACATAGGAAATTAAATCGAAATTTACAACTTGAGCAGACTTTTTATATTTAAAAATATTCAGGAATCCCAAGATGTCAACGAACATGTCAGGGAGAGAGCTTAGGTGAAGACAGTAATTAGAATAACTATCAATGAATAAATGAAAATTTCTATTTTGTACCCTAGTTAAGTTCAAAATATCCAAAAGAACTGATTGCAGTCAATAATCAAACATCAATATATGATACAATTAATTAAAAATATCTTGACAGTAGCAGTTTTCACGACAATAAAATAAAGATATATCTAATAAAGTACTACATCACTGGCTCAAGAAAAACAATCCAAGCCTCTCCAGATCCCAAGAGATCCCCACTAAGGTATTGCTCAAGCTCTGCCCAGTGGACTTGGATATCCTGTTCTTCTAAACTGCAGATTTCCCATGTGGCACTAGTGGTAAAGAACCTCCCTGCCAATGTAGGAGACCTAAGAGACTCAGGTTCCATCCCTGGGTCAGGAAGATCCCCTGGAGGAGGGTGGGGCAACTCACTCTGGTGTTCTTGCCTGGAAAATCCCAATGACAGAGGAGCCTGGCGGGCTACAGTCCATGCGGTTGAAAAGAGTCTGACTCGACTGAAGCAACTCAGCCTGCGTGCACGTGTGCCTCCTTTACCAGTTCTGAAATGATCAGGCAGCTTTTGTTGACTGTAATAATGATCTCTTTCGATCCTGACCCTATGAGTCACTCTCCTGAATGGTAGGAAACAGGTTCCTCTTCCTGTGTTTCACTTTGTCATGGGTCCCAAGGCATGGTTCTGTCAATTTTGAGATCTTCACAATGCCTTTAATAATAAAGCATTTTTATTTTACTTATTTTTGCAATTACTTTCTACAAGTTGGTAATAGGCTCTTACCAATTGAATGTCTTGTTCTAAGTGTATTATCTATACTAGCTTCACTTGTGAAATTTGTTTATTTCATCCTCACAACAACCCTTAGTGATAGGTGTTTGTTACTCCAATTCCTTGAGAAAAAGGGAGACACAGAGAGGATAAATAATTTCCTGTAGGTTACACAGCTACTGTGTATTCAAGAATTCAAGTGCATTCAAGAATTCACAATCCTTGCTTTCTTTCTCTATGAACATATGTCTTCTACTGAATAGCAGAAGTGGAATTGAAACCTGGGTGAACTTTCAGTAAAGATCCTGCTATTGTCTCCTTGTGCTGTGCTTACTTGCTCAGTCATGACCAACTCTTTGCAACCCCTGGACTGGAGCCCACTAGGCTCCTCTGTCTATGTGGATTCTCCAGGCAAGAACATTGGAGTGGGTTGCCATGTCCTCCTCCAGGATATCTTCTCAACCCAGGGATCAAACCCAGGTCTCCCACATTGCAGGCTGATTCTTTACCAGCTGAGCTACCCGGAAAGCCCTGTTGGCTCCTCAGTTCAGTTCAGTTGCTCAGTCATGTCCGATTCTTTGTGACCCCATGGACTCTAGCCCACTAGGCTCCTCAGTCTGTTGCATTCTCCAGGCAAGAAAACTAGAATGGGTTGCCATGCCCTCTTCCAGGGAATCTTCTCAACCCAGAGATCTCGGCCTGGTCTGCTGCATTGGCTGCTGGATCCTTTACCACTGACCCACATCATAAAATGCATAATCAATTGGAAATTAGAAGCTAAAGCCAGATAAGCCTCCCAAAATAACAAAAAAAAAAAAAAAGAAAAATTTATCAGAAGAAAAATAGAAAAGCGTAAGTTGATAGTAGATTATATTGAGAAATGTATTCAAGAATTCACAATCCTTGCTTTCTTTCTCTATGAATGTCTTTTTTTTTAATTTTATTTTATTTTTAAACTTTACATAATTGTATTAGTTTTGCCAAATATCAAAATGAATCCACCACAGGTATACATGTGTTCCCCATCCTGAACCCTCCTCCCTCCTCCCTCCCCAACCATCCCTCTGGGTCATCCCAGTGCACTAGTCCCAAGCATCCGGTATCGTGCATCGAACCTGGACTGGCATCTCGTTTCATACATGATATTTTACATGTTTCAATGCCATTCTCCCAAATCTTCCCACCCTCTCCCTCTCCCACAGAGTCCATAAGACTGTTCTATACATCACTGTCTCTTTTGCTGTCTCGTACACAGGGTTATTGTTACCATCTTTCTAAATTCCATATATATACGTTAGTATCTGGTCAACCACTTGTAAAAGAATGAAACTAGAACACTTTCTAACATTATACACAAAAATAAACTCAAAATGGATTAAAAATCTAAACGTAAGACCAGAAACTATAAAACTCCTA
>NW_011494864.1:16752-46138 GCF_000754665.1 Bison bison bison | reverse complement strand
AGGTGAAAAGACAGCCTTCAGAATGGGAGAAAATAATAGCAAATGAAGCAACTGACAAACAACTAATCTCAAAAATATACAAGCAACTCCTACAGCTCAACTCCAGAAAAATAAATTACCCAATCAAAAAAATGGGCCAAAGAACTAAACAGACATTTCTCCAAAGAAGACATACAGATGGCTAACAAACACATGAAAAGATGCTCAACATCACTCATTATCAGAGAAATGCAAATCAAAACCACTATGAGGTACCATTTCACACCAGTCAGAATGGCTGCAATCCAAAAGTCTACAAATAATGAACATATGTCTTTAACCAAGCATTTTTCATGTCTGAAACTCAGGTTTTTGCCCACAAAAGGAGGTCAAGAATAAAGAATTAAAAAACATTTTTAATGTATCTTTCTTTAAAACTTAATGTGTACTTTATTTAATCTTTACTTAAAGAATAAGATTTTTTAAATTAAGTATGACATCTGTCACATAACATTTTTAATGTATGGAATTTTATAAAGTGAATTGTTACAGAGAGATTAACGAGTAAAATAAGCCTTTCATCTGGTTGGAGGACATGTATTTTCAAAGACAATATTTTATTCATCAATATGACTTTTGCTAGAAAAACTCAGTGGACTGAATTGCCACCTGAGAGTCAAGAATTCTTATGTCTAACACCAAATTTTTGATTATCATGTTGTGTTTAAAATGAGGAGTTTTGAGACTCTCATAATATTATCCATGTCTTGTACTGTGGATTCTCTGTCTTTAAAAACTGAAAGTATTTAATCATTAAAAGTTATTCTATCAAAGTATAAAAAAATCCATCAACAATCTTTTATTTGCATATAATTTGTAAGAAATTATCACAGTAAATTAAGTTTATGTAAA
The DNA here is from genome assembly GCF_000754665.1 of Bison bison bison. Classification (NCBI taxonomy): domain Eukaryota; kingdom Metazoa; phylum Chordata; class Mammalia; order Artiodactyla; family Bovidae; genus Bison; species Bison bison. Next base: position 45,247 of record NW_011494864.1, on the reverse strand, counting down.
TGCTTTGTTGTCACATTTATTCAGTCACATACTGTGAAAATTAGAATGAATTTCCTGATCCACTTCTTGACAATTTGCATATATTGTTTCAGACACATAAAGGTTAAAGGGATGATTGATTTTTATTAAATTTGAATATAAATCTCAATATGTAATTGAGATTTAATTGATATATAACCTAATATAAAGTTTATATTAAGTTTTAATATAAAATATCAAACTTGAATATTCAGATTATTATTATTATTAGATAATAATGTTTCAATAGGCATCTTCAAATGGGCTTTAATTAAGTTGAAATGGGTTGATGATATACACACCTCTACACTGTGGGAGAGTGAAAAGATATAATTCATACTCTCCATTTAAAACTGAAAAACACAAGCAATTTAAAGTCCATCAAAGATAAATTACTAAATTATATGAAACTCAATTAAAATATAAAGTAGATAGTTTTATACTGATAAAAATAATAATCACCAAAATATTTTGCTGTATTGAAGACAAGTTTCAAAGCATTGTTTTGCTTTGGGGATGTATCTATGTATGTCTAGAATATTGCTGGGGACATCCTTAAGAAAACTGTTAGTAGTGATTACTCCTGGGGAAGGAGTAACAGGATATCAGGTGGCAGAGGTGTGGGGAAGACTTCACGCTATGTACTTTCCCTTTCTCTATTGGTTGATTCTTTTAACCATGTGAACATGATTTTCATTAATTTTCTTGCTATGGTTTCACCAGTGATTTAAATAATTATACTGGTGCACTGAGACGACCCAGAGGGATGGTACAGGGAGGGAGGTGGGAGGGGGGTTCAGGATGGGGGACACTTGTATACCTATGACGGATTCATATTGATGTATGGCAAAACCAATACAATATTGTAAAGTAATTAACCTCCAATTAAAATACATAAATTTATATTTAAAAAATAATAATAATTACACTTGCTGTCTTTACACAGACAAATGCACACATGCATGCACGCACACACACACACACACACACACACACACACCCCTCATCATCATCACTACCACGCCTCACTCCTCGTTTCACACAATTAACACTTACGGTTACACATGGTAAAGAACATGATTTTTCTCAAGATGAAATCTTATTTCTTAGTCACAATTTAGATCTGCTGTTAACACTTAGCCATTAATTCTATGTGATAGAGTTGGCACTTTGCTTCAGCAATATAGCATAGAGTAGCAATTCCCTTATCCAGAGATATACTCCTGGGTCTTAGTAATTTGTAGATTAGACAGTAGAAACTTTATATCAAGTCCTTGGCCAATCTCTTAATTATTTACCATGTCAAAGATTCTTTAATGTTGTTGCTTTTATTGCACCCTTGTGGACCATTTGCTCAAAAGCGATTTGCTATTTTGAAGATAAATTAGGTTTATTCCTGTTCATGTACATTGAAAAGCACTGTGGATTGTAAATTTCTCTACTCCATCTCCTACCCTCAGTGTCAATGCACCTGTTAAAATTAAATCTACCTTTCATATCATAGAAAAGTAGAGTCTGGGTTATTTCTCTTGATTATATCCATAAACTATTTTTCTAATTTATCCTGCAGAATTGTTGATTTTTGTTTCAGTAAATTAATTGTACAGGACCTGTGAGGGAGTTGGGGAAACTGAGTGCTTTTCAGAAAAGTGAAATAAACTGGAAACCTGTATTAAGAAAATGAAGTTTAACTTCTTTCTCATAGTATACACAAAAAATAATTTGAGATGAAGCACATGTCTAAATACGAAAGACAACCAAAGTTAAAAAAGGATCTGTCCATCAAAAGACACCATTTAAAAATGACTGACAAATGTGAGAAAATATTTTTCTTTCTTCCTTTTTCCTCTCCTTTGTCACATGTGCACATACACTCTCTATCTTGCTAGCTCTAAATAGATCGATGAAATCACATCTAATTTTATGTGACTGTTAATCAAAATATTACAAATCAACAGAAAACAACCATTTAAAAATGAGCAAAAGACTGAACAGACTCTTCACAAAAGAAGATATTCCAGCAGCTAATAACCATATGAAAAGGTCCTCACACTTTTCGGTCATCAGTGAAATGCAAATGTAAAACAGTGGCTAAATCAAAAAGAATGACAGCACCAAATGTTGGCAACAATACATGGCAAATGGTATTCTCATACACTGCTGGTGGCAGTATAAAATCACTTTGGAGAACTAGTTTCTCATAAGGTTAAATGTATATCTAATCTATGACTCAACAATTCTATTCCTAGGTATCAACACATAGAAAGAAAAAAAAATTAGCTTTTATATGTATACAGAAGAATAAGAGTTTGAGATGTCCACACAGGAAGAGGCACATGGAATTGATTTCACCTGGGAAAGAAGACAGGAATGGATGAAAGACCATTCTTTATACCTTAAGTAAATTTGATATGTTTTAGAACCACATAGGTGAACAGCTTACTTAAGTGTAGGGTAATATGAGCATGTATAATGATAACATTAGAGAAGTACAGAATGGATTCTCTAATTTTTCAAGATATTTAAATTGCTTACATTAGCTGAGAAAAACTAAATCAGTGTAATAAATATTTTTCAATAAAAAGTATAATTATAATGCTGTAAAAGGAATAACATCTGTTTTTTACTAGAAAAAAACCTATAGTGTTCTGTTCATATTCATTTTCCTTTAACTTATATATATATATATTTTGATAATTTGTAATGTGACATTGCTAGGCAGTATTAACTGATTCATCTGAAATACAAACTAACATCTGTCTGACTGCATAAATCACCCTATTATGATCTTCTTGTGAGTATCTAACTTTATAATTTAGCACTTAATGGAATGAGATATAAAATAAAAATATGTACATATAATCTAATATAGCTAAACATATATTTATATTAAATAATCATAGTTATTGTAAGCCTTAAGTTTCCATAATGCAAGTAACTTTTTAGCTTTACTCCAACTGAATTGCAACCAGAGCTGTGCGATTACTTTTATGGGAAAATGTGTCATCTTTCCTATGTCACTGCTGAAGTCCAGGGATTGAAAAACTCTGCCAAGGTGGAGAGGATTTAGAAAGACTCCAAAACCCCAGAATTACACACACATCTTTGGAATGTACCTGCTTGGTGTTCTAATACACTTGCATCCTTCTCATTCTTGATTTCAAAACTAATGACTGCTTAATACCCTAGGCATCTAGGCTTGTCACTTTCAGCTTCACAGAACTGGAAATAGAGATTTTTTTGAAACTAGTTTTATACAGATATTTAAAAATATTATTATTAGGAGATAAACTATGAGGTTTTGTGGGTTTAAATTATGCAGATTTGAATAATTCTTAATATTTCCGATAAACTCAGCAAGAGTCTCAGGAATCCTGCCCTATATTGGTTAGCACTAGATTTTAAAATTCAAAAAGTTATTGGGTTTTTAAGTTACTACCTTTTTCCGTATTATATGGGTTTTATTTAAACCATCATTAGTGTGCATACTCCTAAAGGTTATTTTCAAGAGACCAAAAAAATGACCACCTTCTTTTAGTTCTAAGACAAAGATTATATTGCAAAAGTAATTATTATATTATTTACCTGAATGTGAATGGAAATGAAACTGATTGCATGCTAAGAAAAGGTACCCCTCCCTAGGTAGTTCAGCGTTTGTGTGTACTTAGGACTATAAAGGAAGTATAGGTCAAATCTTGGTGGGATGTGGAGCTAGCTCCAATTTGAAACTTACAGAAGTTACTCACAAGTCAATGGCTATAGATTCCTAAAGAAAAAAAAAAAAAAAAGAGGGGGAAAAAGCCCTCCAATTTCTCAGTAACCATTTTTCAGTATAAAACGAATCTGACAAGAATAGATTTGTATTCCTAGAATTATCAGTTTGACACATTTCATGAACACAAGCTGATCTGTTTAAAACCAGCCTATGTAGACTTTGTCCCTGCTTATGCCTGTTTACTAGAGTAATAGCATACTTAGAAATATTTTTTAAAGTAGAGCTATTTTACTAATTTTCAGGCTTAAAAAGGCTTTTCTTAATAGAAAATGAATAGCAGAATTGTACTGCATAGTCAAAAATTGAAATTTACCCAGCATAGTTTGGCCTTGAGATACATGTTTATCAAAGCAACTTCTATAAACAAGAACATCTTCTAGGTACTTTCTTCTAAAAAGTGAAGACAGACTCTCTCCTCTCAAAACTTTGAGTCTGGAGTAGAAGTTAAGACAATAATAATAGCAAAGCCAATTCCATTCAGAAAAGCAAGCCCTTTAATAGAGAAATGCCCTCAGTGATTTAGACCACAGCGGAAAATCCCACTGCTTTCTCTTGAATGGGAAGAGAGCAGTGATAGGAGGATAGTATAAAAATATATATATTTTATTTAAAATAAAAGTTTAGATCTTTTGAAATATTGTGAGGAAGAATGCATCAAAATGCATATAGGCATTGGAAAGCATTGCTCTTGTGACATATATTTCAGTATGAGAGAAGCAGAGACCATGCATGATGGCTGGAGAGGCTACAGGTCAGAAAAAGAGGGAGGTGAGACCTAGATCATGGAAAAATATTACACTGGTCAAGATATTGACATAAACACCATCTCAGTCCAAATGACAGAGCTTCAAGCAAAGATTTTTAATTTAGAAACTTCATCGGTTAATGATACACAAGTTACATTGGAGGTTGGACTATAGGGAGTTTACTGGAAAGAGATGCTCCTAGAAGATAATATGCAGTGTTTAAAGAGTTTTAAGGGCTAAGTTCAAGTCTGATTAATATCTATACTTAAAGAATAAGTGGAAGATGAATGCACCCAAATACAAGTGAGAAGAAAGGTCTCGGAGACAAGAAAGGAAAATGATGAAAGTTGAGGGATAAAATAATGTAAGAAATAGTGTATTCATCAGTGCAAATACCACTAAGAAATGTATTTTGCACACATCAAGAAGATACACTAAAATATTGTGTTTGCATTCTAATCTTGTTCTTATATTTAGTACTTGCTTCTTTCTAACTGAATGTGTGAATAGATTAGGGTTTCTTAACATTCTTGTTAAGCACAAAGAGGTATTATTAATATGCAATATTGTGACAACTGGAGAATTCACCCAAAGAGAAGGAAATAACTAGTAGCTAGTGTCTATGTAAATATTACATAGACATGTATATAAATATTACACAAGTACTCTAGTATGCTTGAGAGTGTGGGTCAGTAGCCAGAATGCCTGGATTTATATTCAGTTTCTGACACTGTGATACCACTTTGGGCAAGCAATGTAATCTCTCCTTGAGATTTCAGAAGTGATAAAGATATTATTTAACTAAGGGATTGGTGTGAAATTTTAAAAAAATAAACTGGTGGTAGTAGTGATATAGAATTCTAAATTGAAGTATTTGCATTAACAAATGTTATAGTGTTTCCATTGAGAAATTCTCAGCATCAGTGTTTATCACCACTCACAGTTTTCCCAGATTAAATTCCTATTCTGAATCCTTCCAAATATTAATTCCCAATTCTAACTATCTCTGGGAAGTTTTGGCTGGATATGTTAGTTTTTCAAGGTTACCATAACAAAGTATCACAGACAAGGGCTAAGTGGCTTGAACAACAGAAATTTAATTTCTCAAAGTTCTGGAGGCTCAAAGTATGAGATCAAGATCAAGATGTCAGCAGGGTTGGTTTCTTCTGAAGCCTCTCTCTCTGATTTATAGATGGCTGTCATCTCTTGTGTCTTCAAATAGACTTCCGTCCATTGGTGTCCTTATCTCCTCTGCTTGTAAGGACACCAATCTTTTGGATTAGGGCCCATCATAAGGACCGCACTTCAACTGAATTATCTCTTGAAGACCCTGCTTCCATATGCACTCATGTTTTGAGGTACTAGGAACTTCAACGTGTGAATTTGGAGGATATATTCGAGTCCATAATACTGTGTATTCATTTAGCAGATCAGATTTAATAGACTCTTCCCAGATCTTCTCCCTCATCTGATAACAATATTTATCAAAGTCCATTTCCTAAATTTTAGAATATTTTGATGGTGTTTGTGCCCCTCTCTCTTGCACACCTACATCTGATTAATTTAAATGCCTTGATTCTGTTGCCATACAATTTTGCATTGTCCACGGTCATCTTCAGGATGGTGCTGGTTGTGGTGCTTAGTCACTCAGTCATACCAACTCTTTGCAACCCTTTGGACTGTAGCCCACCAGGCTCCTCTGTCCATTAATATTTCAGGCAAGAATATTGGAGTGGGTTGCCATTTCCTTCTCCAGGGCATCTTACTAACCCAAGGATCAAACCTGTGTTTCCTAGGTCTCCTGCATTGCAGAAGGATTCTTTACTCACTGAGCCATCAGGAAAGCCCCATCTTTCTCGACTCATGAAAGCTGTTGATAATTATCACATGGATTAGTACATGTGATGATCTGATTCTCTGTCTCTAGTTTCTCTTATTCAGGCTAATCTATAACTGATTCTTGGAGAAGTTTCTTAAAACACACTCCCTCTTCCAAACACCTTCCATTTTTTAAATAGGAAGGATGAGGAACTCTGGCAAGTCACTTCCCTATCAAATCATTTTACATTTCCGCACAATCAGTAGTGGCCAAGAATAGTGATGGATTGGGAAAAGTAGGAAAGATAAGAGCTTTCCTGGGGGTAAGTGGCCCCTGTCACTACCACTGCCCTCAAACACTCACTTGCTCCACCCTATTGCCTAGCAGGTGGGAGCTATGCAACTTGGAATCTTTCTCCCTTCTCACTGTAATGATGGAAGGATTTTGTGGTCACAATGCAATTAGGAAAGACTGAGTTTCCTGATGATGTTACAGAAAAACCCAAAGGAACTTTTTGGTCAACCCTGTAGATTGATAAGGGCTTCCCCAATATCTTAGCAGTAAAGAATCCACCTGTAGTGCAGGAGAGACAAGAGACAAGGGTTTGATCCCTGGGTTGGGAAGATCCCCTGGAGGAGGAAATGGCAACCCACTCCAGTATTCTTGACTGGAAAATCCCATGGACAGAGGAGCTTAGTGGGCTACAGTCTGTGGGTTCACAAAGAGTCAGACACTACTGAGTGATTGAGAACCCACATATAGATGGATAGAAAACAGAATATATATTTGGGGGAAAAAATAAGACAATATTTTTAACCATACTATTAACAATAATTCTCAGGTCAGAATGGAGAGGGTGAATGAATTGGCTATGAAGAGGATACTTTTACTTTTCACTTGTTATAATATTGCTCTGGAATTTCAAGAAACCTTTAAAAATTTTTCAGTCTATTACTGATGAGACAATATTTAAACTATAGCTTTTGTATGTCACTGTATACTGTGAAAGTCATAGAGTTGTATGAAATCCCAAAGCAATAAACTCAACAATCACAGAGATCAGCACATCCTCATTGAATATTAGATTTAGCTGTTCTGCCTTATATAGGTCAGATTCTTTGAGGCCTAATTTCTTCTTTAAGATGAGGACTGTACTACCAAAACTTCATCATTATTTTATTAATAAGGCTAGAGATTAGGTAAAGACACTGAAAAGCACTGAGTTGGATCCCAGAGCTAGTAGATGATAAAACTAGAAATTGTCTTAATAAAAGTCATGAAAAAATTTAGCCCAGGACTTGTTACTATTATTCTTCCTAACTTTTCATCTGCCAAATTCTGAGTCTAGGAACATTTTTATTTTATGAGATGGAACCTCGGTAGGGAATCTGAATCCCAGAGATGTGGTAGTATTTTTACTTCTACAAATTTGTTTATTGGTTGTTTGTATAACTGTGAAAACAAAGAAGAGACAGAAAAATGTCCTTTAAATGACAGCATCCCTGGGGAAAATGACAGGCTCAAGGTTGGTAAATAAATTATGTTTATATATTTATATGCTCATGTCAGTTTTGTTACTGTTTTCAAGCTGGCACTTAGGGTTCACAGCTTTCATTTTATTATAGTCACTTTGTATATAAAAGTATGAAACCCAGGAAAAACGAATGTCCCAAGCGGTATGCTGAAACAATGTTTTGAAACAAGAAAACGCTTTTGTCTGCTTTCTTTGATTGCTTTTCAATGGAAAATAAACTTAACAAAATCTAAAATGGATAAAATTCAATTAAAATTTATTTTTACTCTCTTAAATACATTTCATCTTTAGAAAACTAAACTAGAAAACTATATAAATAGGAAAGTATTTTTTATGTTCCATAAATTCCTGAGTTTTGAAATCGGATGCACATGTGCTTATATCAATGAAACACTTTGTAGTTCAGTTAAGAACAAAAAAGATGGGAATTCTATTTTTATTGTTAGCTATTTTTATATTTTTAGTACTGCAGCTGTTTGAGGGGGATGGATGGCCTAACTAAACCATTGGTAACTGCCCTGAAAGTAGTTGCTCAGTCATGTCCTACTCTTTGCAACCCCATGGACTGTAGCACACCAGGCTCCAGGGTCCATGGAATTTTCCAGGCCAGAATACTAGAGTGGGTTGTCATTCCCTTCTCCAGGGGATCTTCCGACCCAGGAATCAAACCCAGGGTCTTCCACATTACAGGCAGATTCTTTACCATCTGAGACACCACAGAAGCCACCAGTAATCTGATATGTTAAATAGTAAATGGCTTCCCACTGCTGCTTTCTGAAGAATATTACACTACTGCTTTCATGGCTTCTGAAACTCTAGTAACTCTTCAGTAAATTGCCCAATTATTTAACACTTGTATACCCCTGGCGTATTCATGTTGATGTATGACAAAACCAATACAATATTGTAAAGTAATTAGCCTCCAATTAAAATAAATAAATGTATATGAAAAAATAAAAAATAAATTGTCCAATTATTTTAAAATAATAGCAATCCATTAAAATTTAACTAAGATTCTTTTCCAATTCTATCCAAACTTCAATTGATACACTTTATAATAGCAAAATTTTGGAAATTACATAAACCACTATCAACTGAATAAGAATAGATAAATTATGGTACACTCACATGAATAATATATATCTATATGGGATATTATATAGCACTGAAATGAATAAAGATAATCTATGTAGATCATTGTGGGTGAATCACAATGTATAAGGAAAAACATTAAATTACAGTGTTGTTCAGTTCAGTTCAGTCACACACAGTGATATACGACTCTTTGCAACCCCAATGGGCTGCAGCATGCCAACCTTCCCTATCCATTACCAATTTCTGGAGCTTGCACAGACTCATGTCTATCGAGTCGGTGATGCCATCCAACAATCTCATCCTCTGTTGTTCCCTTCTTCTCTTGCCTTAAATCTTTCCCAGCATCAGGTCTTTTCCAATGAGTCAGTTCTTCCCATCAGGTGGTCAAAATATTTGAGCTTCAGCTTCAGCATCAGTCTTTCCAATAGATATTCAGGACTGATTTCCTTTAGGATTGACTGGTTTGATCTCCTTTCTGTCCAATAGACTCTCAAGAATCTTCTCCAATACCACAGCTCAAAAGCATCAATTCTTCGGCACTCAGCTTTCTTTATAGTCCAACTCTCACATCCATACATGACTCCTGGAAAAACCATAGCTTTGACTAGATGGACTTTTGTCAGCCAAGTAATGTCTTTGCTTTTTAGTATACTGTCTAGGTTGATGTCTGCCTTTCAGTACACTGTCTAGGTTGGTTATAGCTTTTCTTTCAAGAAGCAAGCCTGTTTTAATTTCATGACTGCAGTCACCATCCACAGTGATTTTGGAGCCCAAGAAAACAAAGTCTGTCACTGTTTCCATCATTTCCCCATCTATTTCCCATGAACTGATGGGATGCCATGATCTTAGGTTCTTGAATGTTGAGTTTCAAGCCAACTTTTTCACTCTCCTCTTTCATTTTCACCAAGAGGCTCTTTAATTTCGCTTCACTTTATGCCATAAGGGTGATATCATTTGTGTATCTCAGGTTATTGATATTTCTCCCTGCAGTCTTCTGCTTAATCCAACCCAGCATTTCACATGATGTACTCTGCATAGAAGTTAAATAAGCAAGGTGATAATATACAGCCTTGAGGTACTCCTTTCCCAATTTTGTACCAGTCCAATGTTTCATGACCGATTCTTACTGTTGCTTCTTAACCTGCATACAGATTTCTCAGGAGGCAGGTAAGGCAGTCTGGTATTCTCATCTCTTTTAATAATTTTCCACAGTTTGTTGTGATCCACACAGTCAAAGGCTTTGGTGTAGTCAATGAAGCAAAGTAGATGCTTTTCTGGAATTCTCTTCCTTTTTTTATGATACAATGGATGTTGCCAATTTGATCTCTGGTTTCTCTGCCTTTTCTAATTCCAGGTTGAACATCTGGAAGTTCACGGTTCATGTACTTGTTGAAGACTCACTTGCAGAATTTTGAGCATTACTTTGCTAATGTATGAGATGAGTGCAATTGTGCTGTAGTTTGAACATTCTTTTGCATTGCTCTTCTTTGGGATTGGAATGAAACCTGACTATTTCCAGTATGTGGCTTCTGCTGAGTTTTCCAAATTTGCTGGCATATAGTGTGCAGCACTTTAGTAGCATCATCTTTTAGGATCTGAAATAGCTCAACTGGAATTCCATCAATCTCCACTAGCTTTGTTCCTAGTGATTCTTCCTAAGGCCCACTTGACTACACACTTCAGGATGTCTGGCTCTAGGTGAGTGATCACACCATCGTGATTATCTGGGTCATGAAGATCTTTTATGTATAGTTCTGTGTATTCTTACCACCTCTTCTTAATATCTTCTGTTTCTGTTAGGTCCATACCATTTCTGTCCTTTTCTTGTGCCCATCTTTGCATGAAATATTCCTTCTTAATCTCTAATTTTCTTGAAGAGATCTCTAGTCTTTCCCATTCTATTATTCTATGTTTTTTCCCTCTATTTCTTTGCATTGATCACGTAGGAAGGCTTTTTTATCTCTCCTTGCTCTTCTTTGGAACTCTGCATTCAGACGGGTTTGCCTTTCCTTTTCTCCTTTGCCTTTTGCGTCTCTTCTTTTCTCAGCTATTCATAAGCCCTCCTCAGAGAACCATTTTGTCTTTTTGAATTTCTTCTTCTTGGAGATGGTTTTGATCACCACCTCCTGTACAATGTTATGAACCTCTGTTCATAGTTCTTCAGGCACTCTATCTATAGAATCTAATCCCTTGAATCTACTTGTCACTTCCACTGTATAATCATAAGATATTTTATTTCAGTCATACCTGAATGATATAGTGGTTTTCCATACTTTATTCAATTTAAGTCTGAATTTTGCAGTAAGGAGTTCTTTCTCTGAGCCACAGTCAACTCCTCCTCTTGCTTTTGCTGACTACCAGTCTCCACCTTTGGCTGCAAAGAATATAACAACAGAAAATTGGATTAAAGATTTGTTGGGCATGGCCCCACCCATCAGAGCAAGACCCAGATTCCCCCACAGCCAGTCCCTCCCATCAGGAAGCTTCCACAATCCTCTTATCCTTATCCATCAGAGGGAAGGCAGAATGGAAACCACAATTACAGAGAAGTAACCAAACTGATCACGTGGGTCACAGCCTTGTATGACTCAATGAAACTATAAGCCATGCTGTGTAGGGCCAGTTTGTACAGTGTTGTACAAAGCATGAACTGACTCATTGAAAAAGACCCTGATGCTGGGAAGGGTTTAAGGAAGGAGGAGAAGGGGACAACAGAGGATGAGATAGTTGGATGGCATCACCATCTCAATGGTTATGAATTTGAGCAAGCTGCGGGAGTTGGTGATGGACAGGGAAGTCTGGCATGCTGAAGTCCATGGTGTTGCAAAGAGTCGGACATGACTGAGTGACTGAACTGAACTGAATTTTGACACAAGCACCCAAGAAGAGTGTTTATTAGAGAAGTATTTTATCACTGTTGTTTGTTCTCTATTTGCTCTTCTAGATTGCCTCCCTGGTGGTTCAGATAACAAAGAATCCACCTGCAATGCAGGAGACCCAGGTTTGATCCTTAGGTTGGGAAAAGCCTGGCAGCTACAGTCCAGGGGGTCACAAAGCATCAGATACAACTGAATGAATTAGATTTCATTTTTGACAGTAAAGGAGAATATGTGTCAATTTTATTTTTAGAGTTATTTTTAAAAGTTAAAATATTATGTATAGGGAAACTGAAACAGAATAAAACCAATGGTAATGTTTTTTCTGTTGTTGAGAAAAGGACTGGTTCTTATATTATTGTTTGAACTTTTTAAAAAAATTTCTCAGAACTAATCTGTTTTGGATATACTCACATCTTAGTAGCTAGGCTATAAAATGTGGTCAATAATTTTGTAATTATCACTTATATTGTCACTTTAAAATTAACTATTATAACAGTCTTCTGTATGCTTACTAACTTCTTGGATCCCCTTATTATTACGTATATACTTGTATTATATACTTATGTTACTCCTTATATACTTATTAATAATATACAAAGGATATCATTCATCATTTATCCTTGTCCCCTGGACCATGTCCCCGGACCAACCTTTGTGCCTTTCCTCTCCTTGGTTTTATGTAAGAGATGAATGTTCTTTTTTTTTTTTTTTAATTTTATTTTATTTTTTAACTTTACAATATTGTATTTGTTTTGCCATATATCGAAATGAATGTTCTTTTAGATTTTATTTTTAATTTATTTTTATTGGAGTATAATTACTTGACAACGTTGTCTTAGCAGCTACTGTACAACAAAGTGAGTCAGCTGTATGTGTACCTGTGTCCCTCCCTCTTGAACCTTCCTGCCACCCCACTCCCTCATCGCACCCCTCTAGTTCATCACAGAGCGCTGAGCGGAGGTCCTGTGCTACACAGCCCCAGCTGTTTCACGTGTGGCAATGTATGTGTGTCAGAGCTACCCTCCCAACTCTCCCTACCCTTCCGTTTCCCCACTGCATCTCCATGTCCGTTCTGCACACCCGCATCTCTATTTCACATGGCAAATAGCTTTGTCTGTACCATTTTTGTTTAGGTTCCATACATATGTGTTAATATATGATATTTGTTTTTCTCTTTCTGACTTACTTCACTCTGTTTGACAGACTCTAGGTCCATCCATGTCACTACAAATGACCCAATTTGATTCCTTTTTATGATTGAGTAATGTTCCATTGTTTGTATGCACCGCATCTTCTTTATCCATCCATCTGTCAATAGACATTTGCACTGCTTCCATGTCCTCATTATTGTAAATAGTACTGCAATGAACATTGGGGTAACATGTGTCTTTTTTAATTATGATTTTCTCAGGGTATATGCCAAAGAGTGAGATTGGATATGTCTGTGAGAAAAATTCTTGTTCTCAAAGAGTCTGGCTCTTGTATTTGCCTACTTTGACACTCCTGTATCTGTGTTTGCCTAAAAGATCAAAATCACACTGATTCTCACAAGTGATAAAGTGAGAGGCCCTCACATATAAATTCAACATTTGTTCCAGTTCTTTCTTTCTCTTTCTTATGTCTCCCATCTCATGATATCTGAGAGAAAGTTAATTCACAGTGCCCTTGAATTTTAAGAAAGATATCTAGAATGAGTCATGTTCTCCTCTTATATTTCATAACTCATCTGAAAATGATACTGAAAATGAGGCTTTTACAGACAGAGCACTGTGTCCTAAGGTTCTAGTGTTGTGTCTAACATATGATGAGTAAATAAATATTGAAAATGTATTCATTTTTATGTTTAAATAAATGAATAGCACAAAATATTTTAGTGAATTTTCAATGTTTCTGTACATATATGTCATCTTAGTCAGCACACACATTGGGCAGACTCAGTAAGATGGGGGTTTGCAAGTCAAAGTCTGGAAAGTACTCTTGAAAACAGTACCTGTAAAGGATGAGGGAGGCAAAATTAGAGAGGGGATTTTTAAATGTTGTCACAGTTGCAACAGAGACCTCAGCTGATCATACAGAAAGCCTTGAAACTGGGATGGCTACTTAGATTCATCTTAAATTCAGTGAAGGGGCTGAATTTTGGAATTCCTGCATACAGGAGTCGTTGAAAGTGGGCTGGCTTACATCCATCTCTTCACGGAGAAGAATTCCCAGACAAGCACATACAAAGCCAGGAAAGGAGTGCCTGTCTTGAAAGCTGGAAGGAAATAAGGAGAACCAGAAAGTAAGTTCTTCACTGGGAACAGTGAAGAACTTGATTCTGAAATCTTTTTTTGGTCCCATAAATGGAGTGTGCTATCAGGTTGTGAAATTTTAATAATTTAATTTTTTAATACTTTTGAATTCAATTTTTTAAATTTTATTTTAAATTTTTAATAATTTTAATGAATTTGATAATTAAACTGTTAATAATTCAGCTATGAAGATTTATTAAGAGATGCAGAGAGAAAACTATATACCCAGAATGTGGGCCAAAGTACTGCATAGAACATAACAGTCAAAGACTGCTTGAATAGACAAGAGTATAGTCCATTAATAGAAATATAGCACAAAAAAATCAACCTGTGTCAGTCCATAAAAACTAAATTCTAGTAACTAAATTGTGAATTGGTTCCAGTCCTTCTGAGCTAGATTCTCAAAGAGAATGAGCCTAAATTCTTATCTCTGAATGGAGAGTAGGGAGGGGTGCTTTAAAGGAGAGGATATACGATGTCATGCCCTGGAGTTCAAGGATGAAGAAATGACAAGCAACCTATCTTGGGAAATAAAAATATAGATGATAGTGAATCTGTAACTCCTAAATCCATTACCTGGCTGCTAGCCTATGAAAGAGATACCAACTAACAGGGAGATTTATGTAGTCAGTGTCACTAACTCCAGAATCTCAGCCAATCATGGGCCTATTATATTTCCATTAATATTTAAGCTGGGGAGGTCACTGCTGCTATGGGACACCAAACCTCAACTGAAAAAAGGGCAAATTTGATTTGGAGCTCAGCTATTTGGACAAGTTTTCCTCACTCCCCTTATCCCTCAGTTACCCCTTCCACAACTCAAGTTTTATTAAATGTCCTAATCACACACATGTATGTGTGACCTCATTTTGGGGACATCTTAGTTGGAGCAATGATGTGCAAAATTCTAAATTAGATTATCCAGAATCCTACTCTAGGACTTTTTTTTTTTTTTTTTTTTAAGTGAAACTGATGGAAAAGATGTCATTCTACGCAAAAGAACACCAGTCTTGAGTAGCCTCTGGTCATGTTCCTTGCTGTGCTGGAAAAAATTTCATTTGATGTGCTCTATGTAATTGTAAAGGCTGGTGCTGACAAAGACAGACTTGATTTAGAGAGTTAATGAGAGTCCACAGAGTACCCAAGTTTCTTGCCTCCATGGTCCCCAGGTGACTGATTGTACACTAGTATTCTGTAATTTTGTTACATGAGCCAATAAATTCCCTTGCTTTTTCGATTTTTTATTCTTCATCTGGTCCAAGTTGGATTGCTATCATTTGCAATAGAAATTTTCTTATTATATGGACTTCATATGCTCCAAATGATGGATTAAGCTTTTGAAATGTATTATATCTCATGTAAAACTCAAATAATCCTATTGAAGCAAAAATAATTTATTATTATTATCCTCAGGTATTCATTTCAGGAAATTCAACCATGGATGTGAGAAATACTTGTACTTGTTCAGTTGCTCACTCATGTCTGACTCTTTGTGACCTAATGGACTGCAACACCTTAGGCTTCCCTGTCCTTCACTATCTCCCTGAATTTGCTCAAACTCATGTCCATTGAGTCGGTGATACCATCCAACCATTTCATCCTCTGTTGCCCCCTTATCCTTTTGCCTAGCAATCTTTCCCAGCATCAAGGTCTTTTCCAGTGAGTCGGCTCTTGGCATCAGGTGGCCAAAGCATTGGAGCTTCAGCTTCAGCACCAGTCCTCCAATGAATATGCAGGGTTGATTTCCATTAGGATCAACTGCTGTACAAGGGTCTCTCAATTATCTTCTCCAGCACCACAGTCTGAAAGATCAATTCTTAAGTGTTCAACCTACTTTTTGTTCCAGCCCTCACATCCTCCATACATGACTACTGGGAAAACCATAGCTTTGACTAAATGGACCTTTGTCAGCAAAGTGATGTCTCTTCTTTTTTCTTTTTTTTTTTAAAGTAATTAACCTCCAATTTATTTTTTTTTGATTAATTTTATTTTATTTTTAAACTTTACATAATTGTATTAGTTTTGCCAAATATCAAAATGAATCCGCCACAGGTATACATGTGTTCCCCATCCTGAACCCTCCTCCCTCCTCCCTCCCCATACCATCCCTCTGGGTCGTCCCAGTGCACCAGCCCCAAGCATCCAGTATCGTGCATCGAACCTGGACTGGCATCTCATTTTATACATGATATTTTACATGTTTCCATGCCATTCTCCCAAATCTTCCCACCCTCTCCCTCTCCCACAGAGTCCATAAGACTGTTCTATACATCAGTGTCTTTTTTGCTGTCTCGTACACAGGGTTATTGTTACCATCTTTCTAAATTCCATATATATGCATTAGTATACTGTATTGGTGTTTTTCCTTCTGGCTTACTTCACCTTGTATAATGGGCTCCAGTTTCATCCACCTCATTAGAACTGATTCAAATGTATTCTTTTTAATGGCTGAGTAATACTCCATTGTGTATATGTACCACTGCTTTCTTATCCATTCATCTGCTGATGGACATCTAGGTTGCTTCCATGTCCTGGCTATTATAAACAGTGCTGCGATGAACATTGGGGTACACGTGTCTCTTTCCCTTCTGGTTTCCTCAGTGTGTATGTCCTGCAGTGGGATTGCTGGATCATAAGGCAGTTCTATTTCCAGTTTTTTAAGGAATCTCCACACTGTTCTCCATAGTGGCTGTACTAGTTTGCATTCCCCCCAACAGTGTAAGAGGGTTCCCTTTTCTCCACACCCTCTCCAGCATTTATTATTTGTAGACTTTTGGATCGCAGCCATTCTGACTGGTGTGAAATGGTACCTCATAGTGGTTTTGATTTGCATTTCTCTGATAATGAGTGATGTTGAGCATCTTTTCATGTGTTTGTTAGCCATCTGTATGTCTTCTTTGGAGAAATGTCTATTTAGATCTTTGGCCCATTTTTTGATTGGGTCATTTATTTTTCTCTTCTTTTTAACATGCTGTCTAGGTTTGTCATAGCTTTCCTTCCAAGGAGCAAGCATATTTTAATTTCATGGCTGCAGTCACCATCTGCATTGATTTCAGAGCCCAAGAAAATAAAGTCTGTCAGTGTTTCCGTTGTTTCCCCCTCTATTCACCGTGAAGTGATGGGACCAGATGCCATGATCTTAATTTTCTGAATGTTGAGTTTTAAACCGTGCTTTTCACTCTCCTCTTCTACTTTCATGAAGAGGCTCTTTAGTTCCTCTTCCCTTTCTGCCACTAGGGTGGTTTCATCTGTATATCTGAGGTTATTGATATTTTTCTCCTAGCAATCTTGATTCCAGCTTGAGCTTCATCTAGCCCAGCGTTTCACATGATGTACTGTGCATATAAGTTAAATAAGCACGGTGACAATATACAGCCTTGACATACTTTTTTTCCCAAATATGAACCAGTTTGTTTGCTGTACCATGTTCGGTTCTAACTGTTGCTTCTTGACCTACATACAGGTTTATCAAGAGGCAGGTAAGGGGGTCTGGTATTACCATCTCTAAGAATTTTCCACAGTGTGTTGTTATCCACACAGTCAAAAACTTTAGTATAGTCAGTGAAGCAGAAGTAGTTTTGTTTTGCTTTGTTTTTTTTCTGGAATGCTCATGTTTTTTGTATGATCCAATGGATGTTGGCAATTTGATCTCTGATTCATCTGCCTTTTCTAATTCCAGCTTGAACATCTGGAATTTCACAGATGTTGAAGACTAGCTTGAAGAATTTTGAGCATTACCTTGCTGGCATGTGAAATGAGTGCAGTTGTGCAATAGTTTGATCATTCTTTGGCATTGCCCTCCTTTGGAAGTGGAAGGAAAACTGACATTTTCCATTCCTGTGGCCACTGCTGAGTTTTCCAAATTTGATGGAATGTTGAGTGCAGCACTTTTACAGCATCATATTTTAGGATTTGAAATAGTTCAGCTGGAATTCAATCACCTCCACTAGCTTTGTTAGTAACAATTCTTCATAAAGCCTACTTGACTTCTCACTCCAGGATGTCTGGCTCTAGGTGACTGATCACACTACTGTGGTTGTCCAGGTCATTAAGACCCTTTTTGTACAGTTCTTCTGTGTATACTTGCCACCTCTTCTTAATATCTTCTATTTCTATTAGGTCCATAACATTTCTGTCCTTTATTGTGCCTATCTTTGTACGAAATACTCCCTTGGTGTCTAATTTCTTGAAGTGATCTCTAGCCTTTCCCATTCTATTATTTTTGTCTATTTCTTTGCATTGTTCACTTAATAAATCTTTAAGGAACTGGAATAATTGCACATACATGTGTGAATATATAAATATATATGTTTTTGTATGTGTGTGTCATATGTTTGTGTACAATGTATATATATACAGGTATTTGCTATGCAGATAATAAATAGATTTGTAAACAAGCAATACCTTGTGATGATTAAAAGCATGGATCTATAGTCATGTTACATGAGATAGAATTATGTTTCCAGTACGTGTTATTCCAATGATATATTCTCTGGACTGCTTTGGATTTTGGTGTTCATATTTACACATCTAAATAAGAATAAGGATTCTGTACTCACTTTATAGATTTACTGAGTATTAAATGAATTAATACACATAACTTTTTAGAACAATCAGGGATTTATAAGCATTCAGTATAAATGTTTTTTATACCATGCCTAAGAATATATATATATATACACACATAAATATGTTTATATGTAATTTAAATGCATCAAAACAAGTAATAGATATAGATTGTACAGACCTGTTAATATTAATAATAACTATAATCACAATGATAGCTACTACTGCCTGTGTACCAGGTGTATGTTAAGCACAACCAGCACAATTTGTGATTGTGATCCACACAACCATACATAGATCCCAGTTCTATGGTGCTTTGAAAGGAACTGAGTTTCTCAGGTGACAGACATTATTTTCAAACAACATCTTATGTATTTAAATTCAAATATTTTTAGATGGTTACACTGTTATAAATCCTTTTTATTTTTTAACCATTAATCATTTATTTATTATTATTATTATTATTTTACTTTACAATATTGTATTGGTTTTGCCATACATCAAGATGAATCCACCACATAGTTTAAAACAGTTTTCATTAAAATAACATCAAAGAGAACAGTATTCACCTTTTGAAACTTAGTACACATGTTCCTAACACAATTTTACTAACTTTGGTGAATTTTAAAATTCACTAATTTAAAAAACAAATGGTTTTCTCAATATTTCACATACAGCCTATATTCTATATACAACAGATTTGTATCATAGAGACTATATTCTATATGTCATACAAAGCCTATATTCTATATACAACAGATTTGTATCATAGAGACTATATTCTATATGTCATACAAAGCCTATATTCTATATACAACAGATTTGTATCATAGAGACTATATTCTATATGTCATACAAAGCCTATATTCTATATACAACAGATTTGTATCATAGAGACTATATTCTATATGTCATACAAAGCCTATATTCTATATACAACAGATTTGTATCATAGAGACTATATTCTATATGTCATACAAAGCCTATATTCTATATACAACAGATTTGTATCATAGAGACTATATTCTATATGTCATACAAAGCCTATATTCTATATACAACAGATTTGCTCTTAAAAAATGTTTTTGAGAAAAAAGGTATAAATATTTATCTGCATAAAACAGAACTTCATGTATAAAACTCTATATAAACCAATGTGTTTTGCCCCCAAACCATGCCCATGTCCCCAGTGAATATCTGAATAGCAAATCCAGATACTTTCTCCAGCACTTAAAGAAAGAATAAAAATTAATATACAACAAAGACCTACTGTATAGCACAGGGAACTCTACTCAATATTCTGTAGAACCTATATGGGAAAAGAATCTGAAAAAGAATGGGTTTATGTATATTTATAACTGGATCACTTTGCTGTATACCTGAAACTATTGCAACATGGTAAGTCAACTATACGCCAATATAAAATAAATTTAAAAAGAGTAGAAACTGATATTGTATATTGTCCTTCCCCATCATGCCCAGATGAGATGTGTTACTACTCATCTTGCTATGAGCTCTAGTTGAGAACTTCTGAGCTCATTTGAGAGGAAGAAAACTGAACTCATTTTTCCCCCCTCTTTTTCTCTTTCTCTCTAACGATAGTCAAGCTATTTGTTTCTTTCTTGTATTGCACTTAGACTGCATTGTCACTGAGATCTGTGGTGAGCTGAAGAAGATAGGATAAAAAAGAGTAGGGACAGAGTCTGCCTTGTATCACTGTATAGCTCAAAATTTAGAAAACCATCTCAAATCTAATAATTAATGAGCTATAAATAATTTATTCTATCTGTCAGGCAGGGGTATTAGTTACTCAGTTGTGTCCAACTCTTTGTGACCCTATGGACTATAGCCCACCAGGCTCCTCTGTCCATGGAGTTCTCCAGTCAAGCATACTGGAGTGAGTGACCATTCCCTTCTCCAGGAAATCTTCCCAACTCAGGGTCAAACTTGAGTCTCCCGCAATATTTCAAATAGACAAACTTGGCATTGTTAACATTAGAATTTAGACTTTTAAATTTTTCAGTCACTGATTCTTATCAATATTGTGAAAAATTTTCAAAAGTAAGTTAAAATATTAGGACAAGGAAGCAGCTAAACTTAGCCACTTACATCAAGTTTTTACTTGTTGATCTATTCACCTGTTTATTTCAGCAAATCTTTATTAAACATTCACTAGTTTAACAACTGACCAAAGTTACAGTATGATTAGCTTAGTAAGATTATGACTTGAAATTTTTAATTTTTTGTAATACTAGAGGTTAGAAACTAAAGGAAATTTCAGAAGAAGACTAATTTTGAAATACTTATTTTCTTTCATCTAGTAGTCACACATTCTCAGATTCTTAAATGAAATATCCTGCTTTGCAGTTTACATACATTACAGATTGTCCTAGAAACTAACTTTGACATTAGAAAGAAATAAAATGACAGCAACAACAAAAATATTTGGAGATGAAAGTGTATGGATTTTTTAGTGTATGGATTTTTGAGACTTATACTACAATGAAGGTTGCTAATGAAAGAATCAGTTAAATCTATAATCTATTCCTTGATTGAATTGCTCTCACAAGAAGGATTAAATAAGGGTTAATAAGGGTTAAACAACATCAGAACAAAAGTTTGCAGAACAAGTCCAAGTCACTAGTGCAGTTAATTTGTTTTTTCAGAGTCTATTTCTCAGTATTGATTTTTGATCTGGGCAATACATTGCCAGGAGCTAGAGTTATTTGCCGTTGAAAGCATTTGCTCCGAAATCATGTCAAAAGTGGAGGAGCTTGATAGCAAGGTAGATTAATACCTATTTTCTATCTGGAGGGATTACATCTACTTTATTATGTACATGTAATGAACTTGCTATCCCATTTTTCCTATCATTTGATTGTGGAAAACTCAGTCTATTTGTATTGACACTTTTCATGTGTCTTCAGCAAGACAGACAAATGTCTTTATAGTAATGATCTTGCTACACTCTATCAGAAGCAAGGATCAACCAAAAAGTAGCATGCAAAAACTCGAGGCGATATCTTGCACATCTGTGCCAGAAAATGCAAGGGAGCTGCTCACACTGATGCCTAGTTGACTGTTCAATATAATTGCCATTTAGGAAATAATGTTGTCATGTACTTGTTTTGTTCATGTATCTGTCTTCTACAATACGCTGAGAACTCATTGAAGAAAAATTTTAAATCTTATTTATCTCTGTAATTCTCCATCAGGTATATTTTCTATCACATAAAGGATATTCAAAATACATTTGTTGAATAAATGAGTATTCGATGAAAAACATTAACATTTTCATTGAACAAATAAGTAATTGGAAATAGTTAACAAAGAGCAAATAAAAACATATACTTTTTTAAAAGAAAGTTTGAAGCCTTTCTGTCAATGTCAGTTACCTTACCAAGAAACTTACTTATACTTACTTACTTATACAAATAGTTCCCCACCTTTTCATAAAATCATAAAGTTATTTTCCAAATTACTTCTATTAATTGAAACCTATTAAAATATTCTGTGTATGTATTCATTCAGTCATTAAGCTTGTTTCTCATCAAAATCAATAAGCATCCCATTTGAATTATGACACAGGAGAAATATGAATAAGAAAGACTTTCTATTAGAAAATTCAGAATAAGAAGTTTCAGAATATATTAATATAATGATTATTATAAAAATAAAAATACCAATATTGCAACTTTAGTTTCCCTGGAACAAACTTCACATGTTTTACAAATAGAAATTGAGTAGAATTATATGAATAATGAACAAATACTAAAAGACAAATATTTGTTTCTGGACTGTTTAGAACTAGCAAAATTAAAGTATGTGTTGGTGATTAGTCTCAAATAGCTAGATGTTTATTACTTAAAATATAGAAAACAAAAACAGCAAAGCAATAGGTCAAATATTTTACCTCCATTACTACTGATTCCAGAGTGTATTTTCAATCATTTTACAAATGAATATTCCTCATAGAAAAACTATACAATTTTTCATTCTCATAGATATGACTTCTGGAACACATATGTGAGATCAGTATCCCTTTCTGTGTCAGGAAGAATTATAGTCTACCTGAAATACATAATTTCCTTTCATTTGGAACATGTCAAGAATATGAAACATATTTTTTATTAACTAGTACATAAATCTGAAAATGAAAGATATCTCTGTATTGAAGTTTTTGGTGAACATTTTTGCTTAAGTTGAAATATTATTACAGAGCAACAGGACAAGTATAAATGCCATAATTTTAATGAATTAATTTACAGTGAGAAATTTAACTATCAAATAAGCTACTCATGTTCAGGGTCAGTGTTTTCTTTCCCTTTCAGCAAATCTAGCGGGAAGTCAAATATTATTCAGAATGGTGTTTAGCAAGCTTGAACTCTGTGCAGATAGATCTAGTTCATTATCTGAACAGCTGATTACAACAAAATAAGGTGACACAATGCATCCACCTCTATTATAAATACATCCATGCTGCAAGAATAAGACCCAGGCTTCAGTGGGCCAGATCACGCTCCCCAAACAGCACTGTAGCAAGACCACCCATGTTTTTGTCCTGATTACAGATTTCACTTTCCTTACATAAAAAGTAAGCACTTTTATGGCATAACTTTTTTCTTAGTTTTAAGTATTTAGCTACTCTTCTCTGAGATTATACCATCTCACCTTACCTGAATTTTCGATGGCAATCTCTCAAGTGATCCTTCTACTACAAATGGGACAACAGCTGTTAGTTTGATCCTAGCTCTGAAATCAAATTATCTAAGTTTAAAGCTGTGGGATCTTAGACAACATAAAAAAGAAAATTAAACAGTCTATTTAAGGAGAATATGTCTAGGACCGAAAAAGTGCTAAAAAGTGTTATGTACTTTTTTTCACAGCTGTAAATAGTGAGAGAACATGGATTTTGGAATCAAGTGGATATTATATTCATTTAGCCGTTATTCAACACATTTGAAAGCCTCTGTGTGCTATTTAAGAAATAGAGTGGTAGACAAAAACAATGAGATTTGAAAAATATCTCAGAGAGATTCTTACATTTTCTCATTGGCAGGTCATTTATCCTAAGACTATAAAGACAGAAAAGAAGCAGGTTTATTTTCATGTTTATCCTCCTCTATCTCTACAAGTCAGAGCAAGGAAAATAATAGTGTTGGAGGGAGACAGCTTTGTGTCTTTAACAGCTCTATGGACATCAAAGATAATCTTCATAATACGTCTTCCTAGAGCAAAAGTCGCTGTTCTTCACCTTAGAGTGACTGCTTGAAACATGAACACATTCAATAGGGAGTTCCTGTGGCCTGGGAAATTGATATCCATGGGTCCCAAGTAAAGGCATTTCAGCCAAAAGTGGTAGTCCAGGCTTTCCCAGGTAGCCTCTCTCTTCTCTGAAAACCCGGCTTTATACTTTTTGTTTTGTTTTCCAATTCAGCTCAGGATGTCTTCAATTATTTAGAAACAGTTGTAATAATGATTTTTGTGTCTGTCTCTTAAAATAAAGAAAATAAAAGCAAAAATAAATGGAACCTATTTAAACTTAAAATCTTTTTGTGCAACAAAGGAAAGCATTGACAAAATTAAAAGACAACCTACTGAGTAGTAGAACATATTTACAAATGATATGACAAATAAGGGGTTAATATCCTAAATATATAAGCAACTCATACAACTCAACAACAACAGAAAACAAACAACCTAATTAAAAAATAGGCCAAAGACTTCTCCAAAGAAGACATACAGATGGCAAACAGGGATATGAAAAGATGCCAAACAGCACTATTATCAGGGAAATGCCTATCAAAACCACAGTGAGATATCACCTCACACTGGTCAGAATGGCTGTCATGAAAAAGAACACAAATAGCAAATGTTGGTGAAGGTGTAAAGAGAAGGGAACCCTTGTACACTGTTGATTAGCACATTCAGTGTAGAATATAGTAGGGAGGCTTCTCAAAAAATTAAAAATAGAACTTACATATGGCCTAGCAGTTCCTGGGTATATATCTTAAAGAAACAAAACAGTTTGAAAAGATACAGGAATCCAATGTTCATAGCACATTATTTACAATTGCCAAGTTAATGGAGCCTGGCTAGTTCAGTCAGTAGAGCATGAGACTCTTAATCTCAGGATCGTGGGTTTCGGGCACCACATTGGGTGCAGCTTTTGGGGTTTCCCTGGTAGCTCAGCTGGTACAAATCCACCTGCAGTGCAGGAGACTCCAGTTTAGTTCCTGGGTCAGAAGATCCACTGGAGAAGGAATAGGCTACTCACTATAGTATTCTGGCCTGCAGAATTCCATGGAAGCAACCTAAGTGTCCATCAATAGAAAAATGTATAAAGAGTGATATACATATATAAAATATATATATATATAAAATGAAGTACTGCTTAGTCATAAAAAATGAGATTTTACCATATGCAACAACATAGATGAACTTGAAATAATTCACACAGAGAAAGACAAATACTATATATCACTTATAGATGGAATATAAAAAATAAAACAAGCTAGTGAACATAGCAAAAAAGAAAGATTCATGGATACAGATTATAAACAACTGGTACTAATAGAGAGGGGAAAGAGGGAAGAGGAATACAGGGGTAGGGATTAAGCAGTACAAACTATTATGTATAAAATGAGCTACAAGAAAATATTGTACAACACAGAGAATATAACTAACATTTTAACTATACTGCATTTAACTATAAATTTAACTATAAATGCAGTATAATCTTTAAAATTTGTGATTCACTGTACTATGTACCTGTTATATTGCATGTCAAATTTACTTTAATAAAAATAATTTATCTTTATAAATAGTATTTTCAAATAGTTTCACTCTAAAAGTTCATTCTCAAAAAATGTTGTTAATGGATAGAAGAATGAATCCTTTTTCTAAAAATACATTTGTGGCAAGGAGATAAAATAGTCATCAATTTTCTTGCCTCACACGCTCCTTGAAACATGACCTTATCCCATCCATTTCTTGGTACTCTTTAGAGAGCTATTGCTATAGTTTGTTTAGAGAGCGGGTTCTGACGTTGCCTCAATAGAAATCAGTGTGTCACATCCTGCTGGATGCTGGGTCCTTAGAGCCCAACAAATGGAAAGATACTGTGTTTGGAAGAGTTGTCAGTCCTGCTTAGCATGTTGGGGAAATTTGCCTATAAAAGACCCAAGGTACATCTCAGTTAATATTCTTCTCTATCCTTCCCTACTTAAAGCTTTGAAGGAACCAAATTGCGATCAACATTCCTTAAAAAGGAAACAGTTGCTTTGTGTAAAATACTAAGATTATATATGTGAATAAATTGAGCACATATATCTTAGTTGATGAGGTTTGAAATTTGAACATGAAATAGAGATGCCATAAACAATGATCACGAATTCAATGATTTCTATAAGATACCTTCTTCAACCATTCTATGAAATACTGATTTCTGATAGTAATTAGATACTTTAAAAGACAAAAGAAGTTGAGGAGTTAAAATATGAAGAGTGAAAAAGTTGAAGTTATTTTAAAAAGAACAATATCTATGCTAAAACCAGTTCCCCCCTGGAAATGCTGATAGAAATTCTATGCTGTAGGCAATGGGATCCAAAGCACATTTAAATTTAATATCGTGGAACAAGCTCTTTTCATGCCCCTAGTAAGAACTGAAGTGACAGATATAAAGTGTTTTAGCTATTAGACTTTCATGAATGATATTCCAAATTATAAAATATTGTGTGTTTTATTTTGATTAGATTACTGTTTCATCTTTGACAGCAAACTTATTCCCAAAACCCTTCTAGTTAAAATGGCATGTTACATAAATTAAAACTGAGTCACTTTTCTATTATGCTCTCATCAGAACTTTTTTTTTTAACATCCACTGTGTGTTATATATGGAGAAGGTAATGGCCCCCCACTCCAGTACTCTTGCCTGGAAAACCCCATAGATGGAGGAGCCTGGTAGGCTGCAGTCCATGGGGTCACTAAGAGTCTGACACGACTGAGCGATTTCACTTTCACTTCCACTTTTCGCTTTCATGTATTGGAGAAGGAAATGGTAACCCACTCCAGTGTTCTTTCCTGGAGAATCCCAGGGACAGAGGAGCCTGTTGGGCTGCCGTCTATGGGGTCGCACAGAGTTGGACACAACTGAAGTGACTTAGCAGTAGCAGCATGTGTTATATATAAACTTTCTTTAAGATAACAGTTGACTATAAAATTAACTTTAAAATCCTTACCTCAAAGTATATTTTTTTCCTACTTCTTCATAGAACTAAGACAATGACTTAATAAGAATTGTAGAAAATGGGAATTATAGAAAATGTTAGATTGTGGTTAAGAATCTGAAAAAATACTTTGAATTAGAAATGAATACAAAAAAATAAATACATACAATTCATCAACAATCTCAGATAAACTGATGATATTACTCTAAGGCAGAAGTGAAGAGGAACCTAAGAGCCTATTGATGAGGGTGAAGGAGAAAAGTGGAAAAAGCCACTTAAAACTCAATATTACAAACACTAAGTTCGTGGCATTTGGTCCCATCACTTCACGGCAAATGGAAGGGGAAAATGTGGAAAGAGTGACAGATTTCTTCTTCTTGGGATCTAAAATCACTGCTGATGGTCACTGCAGCCATGAAATTAGAAGATGGTTGCTTCTTGGCAGGAAAGTTATGACAAATCTAGACAATTTGTTAAAAAGCAAAGATATCACTTTGAGGCAAAATTCCATATAGTCAAGGCTATGGTCTCTCCAGTAGTCATGTATCGATGTTGAAATCTAGACCATAAAGAAGGCAGAACATTGAAGAACTGATGCTTTCTAATTGTGGTGCTGGAGAAGACTCTTGAGAGTCCCTTGGAGAGCAAGGATATCCAACCAGTCAATCTTAAAGGAAATCAACCCTGAATACTCATTGGAAGGACTGATGCTGAAGCTCCAGTATTTTGGCCACCTGATGAGAATGGCCAGCTCATTGGAAAGGACCCTGATGCTGGGAAAGATTGACGTCAAAAGGAGAAGAGGCTGACAGAGGATAAGATGGTTGGATGGCATCAGTGATGCAATGGACATGAACTTGAGAAAACTCCAGGAGATAGTGAGGGATAAAGTGGCCTGAAGTTCTGCAGTCTGTGGGGTCGAGAAGAGTTGGACACAACTTGGCAACTAAACAACAATTCATTGATGGTATTGCTTTTCTGATGGGGCATAACAAATTACTACAAATTGTGCTACTTAAGACAACACAAATGCATTTTCTCACAGTTTCTGTTGATAATAATATAAAGTCTACCACAGGTTAGTTGCTTACTCTTCTCAGAGTCTTGTCAGATACCATGTTGGCAGGGGCTGCAATCTCATGTCTCATCTGAAACATGGGGTCCTCTTCTAAGGCCATTTAGATTGCTGGCAGGATTTAGGTCCCTGTGATTGTAGGACTGAGGCCTCCATTATCCTGTTGGTGGTCCAACATGGGGGGGTCCTATTTTCTAGAGGTTGCCCTCAGGTCCTAACTACATGACCCTTTCACAACGTGACAACTTACTTCTTCAAAGAGGTTGGGCATCCCAGAGGCTATGGCAGAGTCTTACACAATGTAATCACAGGAGTGGCACACTATCTCATTGCTGTTTTCATTAAGCATAAAGTAATCAAGAATGTGTCATCTCATCATACAACAGGTCCTCACCATATTCAAAAGGAGGGCATATATACCAGAAAGTGGGATTCTCCAAGTCCATCTGAGAAGTTTGCCCACCATAGT
>NW_011494864.1:12771-15891 GCF_000754665.1 Bison bison bison | reverse complement strand
TATCTCATTCTTCACCCTTAGGCAAAATATCTGGCTTTCAGGGCAAAATTTGTTTCACTTAAGAGTCTAATTTATCCAGATTTTCAGTCAACTAATAAAAATTTTACATGCTTGTAGATCCCCCTTCCCTTCCTTTAAAATATTGGGCCCCAGATTTCAAGCTTAAATCAGTAATCAGTTATATTTGCTATTGTCAAGTCTATGGTTTTTCCAGTGGTCATGTATGGATGTGAGAGTTGGACTGTGAAGAAAGCTGAGTGCCGAAGAATTAATGCTTTTGAACTGTGGTGTCGGAGAAGACTCTTGTGAGTCCCTTGGACTGCAAGGAGATCCAACCAGGTCATTCTGAAAGAGATCAGCCCTGGGATTTCTTTGGAAGGAATGATGCTAAAGCTGAAACCCCAGTATTTTGGCCACCTCATGCGAAGTGTTGACTCATTGGAAAAGACTCTGATGTTGGGAGGAATTGGGGGCAGGAGGAGAAGGGGACAACAGAGGATGAGATGGCTGGATGGCATCACTGACTCGATACACATGAGTCTGAGTGAACTCCGGGAGTTGGTGATGGATAGGGAGGCCTGGCATGCTGCGATTCATGGGGTCACAAAGAGTCAGACACGACTGAGAGACTGAACTGAACTGAACTGAAAGGAGTTAATGTATATCTTGGTGACAATAGCAAGCGAAACAAAAAACCTCAATTTGTATCAATGTTAAATGTATAATGTGAGAAGGAGAAAATGCTTATAGCCAAGAAAGAAATGTAAATTAGACTGCCACCAAACTCTCTCTCCTCTGAAATGTCTTATAATTTACATTTAATATATGTGAATTTACAAGCAACACCGTAATGCGTACTTGAAAGCAATGCTTGAGTTAATTAAATGAGCTCCTCGGAGAGCACAGATCTCATTAGTTCTTTGCTGTAGTCAGGTTGGACTTTGAGAATTTAATCCAGGATATTTGATTCCTCATAATAAGCCAACTGATCTTACAGAGACTTTTTTTTAATGTCATTTCTGCAATGGATTGTTATGCAGCTTTTTAAACTGCTAGTTAAAATGATATATCCCTCTTCGTCTAAATAGTGCCAAAGCAGTAAGTCAATCAAGTCAGTTAAATCACACTACTGTTATTTCCAGTAAAAGACTAATAAATCCATCAAATTAAGTACAAAAGAAAACAAAAGGCTGTTAATGGATTTTTTTTTCACTCTTTAATAGTCATATAAATGCCTCACTGTCATGTAAACAATCACATGAAAACTCAAAAGGAAGTTATCAGAGCAGGACCTTTCCTTTTCACATAAACATCTCAACTCATCAGAAAAGTGAATTCTGGGTCTTAGAGAAAGCACTCAGTCTGATGGAAAATATATCATCTTAATTTTTTTTTTCCACTTGAAATTAGCACATTTCCACAGATAGTAATGCATTAGCATTATTTACTTATGAAGCTAAAATACATAGGAGACAAAATCTGAATAGTGATAGAACTTTGGGATTACCAGCTTCCCTTTCCTAAAAGGGTAGTTTGATAAGGAATCCATCAGATTTTTACAAAGGCAATTGACATTCCACAGAGGCCTAGCATAGCTGAAATTGTATAAAGGTGGAGTTCCATTTAGGAGTTCTGATAATGTAAGAGATAGAGGAAGAGGCAATTAGGAGAACCAATGATATATGGCATGGTGCTACAGGCATAGTACCAAATTGTTCAGGTTTCAGTTCGTTCAGCTTTTCTCATAGAGGGTTACTCTGCTGCTGCTGCTACTGCTGCTAAGTTGCTTCAGTCGTGTCCGACTCTGTGCGACCCCATAGATGGCAGCCCACCAGGCTCCCCCATCCCTGGGATTCTCCAGGCAAGAACACTGGAGTGGGTTGCCATTTCCTTCTCCAGTGCATGAAAGTGAAAAGTGAAAGTGAAGTCGCTCAGTCGTGTCCGACTCTTGGTGACCCCATGGACTGCAGGCCACCAGGCTCCTCCATCCATGGGATTTTCCAGGCAAGAGTACTGGAGTGGGGTGCCATAGCTTTCTCTGGTTACTCTGCTGGGTGGGTACAAGTGAGGAACTGAGTTTTATAATTAAATTGCTTGTTCTATAAGAAAATCACTTACCTAAAATTATGCCTACAAAGGATTGAAACAGTTCCCATTAACAGAATTTTTTGCAATGCTTTTTCTTTTTTTAAAAGAAGGAACTTATTTGTATCAAATACATCTTGGAAGCTGGATTGCATTAAAAAAATCCCAAGCATTTATATGTAGGCTTTAAACAGAGATTTTTGTAGCTTAACAATTAAATATGTTGGCTTATGGGCAGGTCCTTTCTTCCTGGGGTTAAAAAACAAAGTCTCTTGCATGCTTCCTTTAAGGCAAGTTGCCCACCTTCTCAAAGCCCCAGGTTCATAGGCTTCTTATAAAGATCTGAATCCTTTGGGAAGCAAGCAACTGCAATGTTAATCAGTCATCCCACAATGTGATATTGGACAATGTAAGTTTGATTTGACCTAGGAGTCTACTCAACTATCAGTCTTGTCATAGAACCTGGGCCAAAGACAAGTAGAATATGGTGGCATTTGATTTAAAAATTGGTGACATTATAGCTTTGCTAAAGTGACAAGACAAAAGTGGTTTCTTGCTAAAGGTGGTTTCTTGCAAAGAGCTGCTTATATCTGCATAGCAAAATGGAAAAAAAAAAAACATAAGTTTGTTTGGAATCATGAATAAACCCATCCCGGTCTTCCATCTACCCTTCTATTTTGCTATAACCACTTCATAAATGTGAATTATGGGGATAAGTTAGAAACAAATTTGTCTTAACCTCTTTGGGGATGTTAATTTGCATTTCTCCTACTGTCTCCCCTCTTTAAATTCCAAACAGTTAGCTGGACCTTTTATATTTCCTTCCCTCAGGAAATTTTACACAACATGGAGTAGAAAATGCTGAAAAACAAAATTTCCATCTGTCTACAAATTTAAGATTATTGAAAAGATGATGTAAACTGTCAGATGTAGGAGGAAAAATGGATGGTTTCCTTTAAAGCAATACTTGAGAAGAGGGGGATTCCTGGATGTTGGGAAGAGTGGAAGTTTAGGAAGTTGCTAAGACCATCCTTG
>NW_011494864.1:8846-11087 GCF_000754665.1 Bison bison bison | reverse complement strand
AGATGATATATAGATAGATATAGAGATATAGATATCCCTTAAATTGTTTATGAGAGTTACTAGAGCTAGGAGACAATGTAAAATAATATTTCCAGAGATATTAAAAAAATCATTAATATCACCACAATCACATAACTGATGTAAGAAGTAGTAGAATATACCTGTAAAACTATGCCTTCATTTATTTGGGGCATTTGGAGGTATGGGGTATTTTTAGATATCCAACTCATAGATAACCTAGGAACTGGAGGTAAGCATTAGGCAAGGGCTGCATGAGATCCATTGAACCAGTCTTGGTGGTATTCATGATTGCTCTATACAGTGACAAAAATTTCTTCTCATTTCACCTGAAAGTGAACTGCTTAATACTACCTAGTAATGAAAGTTGCTCTTAGAAAACTATCTTCAACTTTCCTGTGTATTCCATAGGAGTATTTTTTAAACTATGAGTTCCCTTAAAAAGACACCTAGAAGAATTTCTAGGTACTTGACAAGTTGCATGGGTGTGCTGTCAATTATGACATATTATAATGAATGGTAATACAAATGAAACATCTGTTTAATCACTCAGTGACTACATCTGTTCTGTCACACTTGACACATTGAGCAGGAGTACATGAAAAATTCAAGGAAAATTTGTAAATGTGAGTGCTAGGTCACTGATTTTGAAGGGTGAGATGAGTTAAAATGACTAGACCCTTTCAGAATGTATATAAAAGTGCCAGATCCTCAATTGACTTTGTTTCAGCACTCAGACACTTTCTTTAATGGATAAGGTCTTTCTAAATGCATTATATTCTTTAAAAATAATGACAAAATATAAATGGTCATAATTTATATTTTATTTTTGAATTAAAAATTTGCAAAAAGCACTCTCTTTGGTGGGGTATAGCCCCAGCTGTTGTGAACTTTACATTCTTAAATATGAATGTGCAAACACAGAAAAAAGAAAACTCAGTGGGAGGTCTGAAGAAGATGGTGGAGGAATAAGATGGGGAGATCACCAGCCTCCCCACAAATACATCACAAATTCATCAGATTATGGAACAACTCCTCCAGAACAACTTCTGATTGACAGCAGAAGACCCCAGATTTCCGAAAAGGCAAGCCAGTCTCCTTGCAATGAAGTAGGGCAAAAGATAAAGAAATAACAAGAGATAAAGGATTTCAGGACAGGGACCTGTGCTTTGAGGGAGGGAGCCATGAAGGAGGAAAAGTTTCCATACTGTAATAAACCCCCTCACAAGTGGGACCAGTGGGGAACTTCTGGGATTCAACAATAGCGGCTCAGAAGACAAAACAGGAAATTCACTACAGAAATCAGCTAGCTTCACTGATAAGTAGCTAGCAAGCCTCCCCTTGCCCAGAGCAAGCCTCGCCTTGCTCAGGGGAGGGAGCAAAAGTGGCTCCCTGGCCTCGGGCTGCAGCAGAGTGCAGGGGAGGAGTGCTGAGTCTCCAGCAGGGATCCCAGGGAGAGGTCAAGGGTTGGTAACCAGGAAGAAATGCTAAGAGGGGCGTCTCCCAACACAGCAGAGGGATTAGATGTGACCACCACTGCCAAAGCCAGAAATGGTACCTGAGGTAGCAGACAAAACACTGCTGATCCAGTCCTGACCCCAGAGGTGGCAGCCACCCCCAGACTGTGTACAGACTACTGCCTGCCCCTTGCTGGGAGCTTGAATAGCCTGGCTCTTACTAGGGACCCACAAACTGGGCCTGTTTCCTCTGGGAGAGCTCCTGACCCACGTTAGACTGTAACATCCCACAGGTCTCTATTGCCTCAGACACTCCCTGATACATCTCTAATGTGGCTGCTTTATAATTCCCCTTCCCCAGACCAAGCAAGTGAGCCCTAATGAGCCTCGGCCTTCACCCACTTGTTTCAGGTTTGGGATCAGACTGTGAAATTTAGGGGCAACTGTGAACTTCAAAATCACTGCAAATGGCAAATGGTGACTGCAGCCATGAAATTAAAAGATGCTTACTCCTTGGAAGGAAATTTATGACCAACTTAGCATATTAAAAAGCAGAGACATTACTTTGGCAACAAAAGTCTGTATAGTCAAGTCTATGCTTTTTCCAGTAGTCACGTATGGATGTGAGAGTTGGACTATAAAGAAAGCTGAGGCCCGAAAAACTGATGCTTTTGAACTGTGATGTTGAAGACTCTTGAGAGTCCCTTGGACTGCAAGGAGATCCAACCAGTCCATCCTAAAGGAAATCATTCCTGAATATTCATTG
>NW_011494864.1:4493-6488 GCF_000754665.1 Bison bison bison | reverse complement strand
ATATATACGCACCCAGCATAGGAGCACCTGAATACACAGGCAAAGTCTAACAAGTATTAAAGGGGAAATCAGTAGTAACACAATAATAGTGGGGACTTGAATACTTCACACATGCCAATGGACAAATCATCCAGAGAGAAAATTAATTAGGAAACACAAACTTCAAATGATACATTGAACCAGTTGGACCTAATTGGTATCTACAGAGTATTTCTTCCTAAAAGAATAGATTTTCTTTTTCTTAGTGCACATGGAACGTTCTCTAGGATAGATCACATCCTGAGTCACAAATCAAGCCTTGGTAAATTTTGAAAAACTGAAATTATTTCAAACGTCTTTTCTGATCAAAATGCTGTAAGATTAGGTATCAACTATAGGAAAAAAGCAAACTATTAACAACCTAAAAAATATGCTTCTGAGTAGCCTACAAATCACTGAAGAAATAAAAAAGGAATTCAAATTATGACTAGAAACAAATGACAATGAAAACAAGACAACTAAAAATCTATGGGATGCAGTAAAGGAAATGCTAAGTGGAAAGTTTTTATCAATACACACTTACCTCAAGAAACAAGAAAGACATCAAATAAACAACATATCCTTACACAGAAAGTAACTAGAAAAGGAAGAAAAGTTAGTAGAAGGAAAGAAATCATAAAGATGAGAGCATAAATAAGTATAACAGAAATGAAGGAGACTATAGCAAAGATTAATAACACTAAAAGCTAGTTCTCTGAGATAATAAACAAAATTTACAAACCATTAGCCAGGTTTATCAAGAAAAAAAATAAAAGACTCAAGTTAATAAAATTAGAAAAGAAAAAGGAGAAGTTACAACAGACCACACAAATAGAAGGATCATAAGAGATTACTGTGAACACCTTTATGCCAAAAGAATGGACAACTTAGAAGAAATGGACAAATTCCTAGAAAAGCATAACCTTTCAAAACTGAACCAGCAAGAAATACAAAATATGAACAGATCAATCACAAGCAAGAAATCAAAATTGTATAAAAAATCTTCCAACCAAAAAAAAGCCTATGGCCAGATGTCTTCACAGGCAAATTCTACCAAAAGTTTAGAGAAGAACAAACACCTAACCTGCTCAAATTCTTCCAGAAAAATATAGAGGAAGGAAAACTCCAAAACTCATTCTACAAAGCCACCATCACCCTGATACCAAAACCAGACAAAGATGAAACAGAAAAAGAAAAATACAGTCCAATATCACTGGGAAACATAGATGCAAAAGTCATCAACTAAATTCTAACAAACAGAACTGAAAAATACATTAAAAAGATCATACATTATGATCAAGTGGGCTTTATCTCAAGGATACAAGGATTCTTCAATATATGCAAATCAATCAATGTGATGCACCATATTAACAAATTGAAAGATAAAAACCATATAATTATCTCAATAGATTCAGAGAAAGCCTTTCACAAAATTCAACATCCATTTATGATAAAAACTCTCAGAAAGTAGGGATAGAAGAAATATACCTCAACATATTTTATTATTATTGGCCATATATGAGAATTCAGTTCAGTTTAGTCGCTCAGTCATGTCCAACTCTTTGCAACCCTATGAATCGCAGCATGCCGGGCCTCCCTACCATCACCAGCTCCCAGAGATCACCCAAACTCATGTCCATCTAGTCGGTGATGCCATCCAGCCATCTCATCCTCTGTCGTCCTGCCCCAAATCCCTCCCAGCATCAGAGACTTTGCCAATGAGTCAGCTCTTTCCATGAGGTGGCCAAAGTATTGGAGTTTCAGCCTCAGCATCAGTCCTTCCAATGAACATCCAGGACTGATCTCCTTTAGGGTGGACTGGTTGGATCTCCTTTCATTCCAATGGACTCTCAAGAGTCTTCTCCAACACCACAGTTCAAAAGCATCATTTCTTTGGTGCTCAGCTTTCTTTATACTACAAATCTCACATCCATACATGACCACAGGAAGATACACTGCCACTGCCCATGCTGGCCT
>NW_011494864.1:0-869 GCF_000754665.1 Bison bison bison | reverse complement strand
ATTCCCTCCTGGCTTGAAGAGTTTCTATTGAAAGATCAGCTGTTATCCTAATGGGAATTCCCTTGTGTGTTATTTGTTGTTTTTCCCTTGCTGCTTTTAATATTTGTTCTTTGTGTTTGATCTTTGTTAATTTGATTAATATGTGTCTTGGGGTGTTTCGCCTTGGGTTTATCCTGTTTGGGACTCTCTGGGTTTCTTGGACTTGGGTGATTATTTCCTTCCCCATTTTAGGGCAGTTTTCAACTATTATCTCCTCAAGTATTTTCTCATGGTCTTTCTTTTTGTCTTCTTCTTCTGGGACCCCTATGATTCGAATGTTGTAGGGTTTAATATTGTCCTGGAGGTCTCTGAGATTGTCCTCATTTCTTTTAATTCGTTTTTCTTTTATCCTCTCTGAGTCATTTATTTCTACCATTCTATCTTCTAATTCACTAATCCTATCTTCTGCCTCTGTTATTCTACTATTTGTTGCCTCCAAAGTGTTTTTAATTTCATTTATTGCATTATTCATTTTATATTGACTCTCTTTTATTTCTTCTAGGTCCTTGTTAAACCTTTCTTGCATCTTCTCAATCTTTGTCTCTTACACTGTTGGTGGGAATGCAAACTAGTACAGCCACTATGGAGAACAGTGTGGAGATTCCTTAAAAAACTGGAACTAGAACTGCCTTATGATCCAGCAATCCCACTGCTGGGCATACACACTGAGGAAACCAGAAGGGAAAGAGACACGTGTACCCCAATGTTCATTGCAGCACTGTTTATAATAGCCAGGACATGGAAGCAACCTAGATGCCCATCAGCAGATGAATGGATAAGAAAGCAGTGGTACATATACACAATGGAGTATTACTCAGCCATTAAAAGGA
>NW_011494863.1:13702584-13709248 GCF_000754665.1 Bison bison bison | reverse complement strand
AATGCAGGAGACCTGGGTTTGATCCCTGGGTCAAGAAGATCCCCTGGAGAAGGGAACGGCAACCTAGTATTCTCGCCTGGAGAATCTCGTGGACAGAGGAGCCTGTAGGCTACAGTCCATGGGGTCACAAAGAGTTGGATATGACTGAGTGACTAACACTTTCTTTTCCTCATATACTTACATATATGCCATGTCAGGGTCACTGCTGTGTCACCATAATTTCACTGCTCTTCCAAACCTCTGCTCCATGGTACTAGCTCATCCGTAGCACTGCTGTCTAGAATAGCACCCCCTCTTCTCCTAGGAGAATCATGCTGCTGCTGCTGCTGCTGCTAAGTCACTTTAGTCATGTCCGACTCTGTGTGACCCCATAGATGGCAGCCCACTAGGCTCCCCCGTCCCTGGGATTCTCCAGGCAAGAACACTGGAGTGGGTTGCCACTTCCTTCTCCAAAGCACGAAAGTGAAAAGTGAAAGTGAAGTCGCTCAGTCGTGTCCAACACTCAGCAACCCTATGGACTGCAGCCTTCCAGGCTCCCCCATCCATGGGATTCTCCAGGGAGGAGTACTGGAGTGGGGTGCCATTGCCTTCTCCGAAGAGAATCATACTGTGTCTGAATATCAAGTTGCCCCCTATCCTCAGTTTCTCAAATTCTCATTTTGAGTTGCAAGGTAACATTTCCATCTGTATTGAAAATAGCCATCAAAACAATAAATAAATAAACAAGAAGCATAATTATTAGAGAAATGCAAATCAAAACTACACTGAGGATATATGTATATATATATATATACACACACACATATGTATGTATGTATACTTACATCTGATTCATGACATTATATGGCAAAAACCAACACAACTGTGTAAAGCAATTACTCTCCAATTTAAAAAAGGGATGGGGTACACATGTATACCTGTGGCGGATTCATTTTGATATTTGGCAAAACTAATACAATTATGTAAAGTTTAAAAATAAAATAAAATTTAAAAACAAACAAACAAACAAAAAAAAAAGATTCTACTAAATTGGAAAAATAAATAAAAAAATAAAAATAAAAAAGCTACCAGGACATCAAGTTTTCTTACCAAATCCATGTGAATTTATATACAAGGCAGTCCATCTCTTCCATTTATAAGCAGATCAAAGTCATAAAAATTGCTAAGCTCCACAGTCCTTGACAGTAGGGACTGGGTTTGATTTGTAACATATGATACAAAACAACCAGTTGTACCATAAAAACAATATAGTACAAAACAAAACCACTAGCTCATATATTCTATCACTCATAAACTATCAAACAATCATGTAGTACCAGCTCCGCCAGGGTGTGGATGACTCTGAAAGCCCTTCAGGGCATGTGCTGGCCTATAGTGTCAGAAGAAGATGTCCTGTTATTCAATGACTGCGGCAACATGGATTTCCTGTAAGTGGTTATGTGTTTTGTGATGATGATTTCCTCTGGAAAAGGAAGTAATTTTGTGACTTTGAGGCATGGAAGCAAACAAAACAGAAGTTAAAGGAATATAAGATGAGATGAAGACAAGATAATTACCTTATTTACATGTAGATAATTCTTTAAGACAACTTAGTATTAAAGATCGAAGATCAATATGATAAGAAATTGAAAATTTTTATAAAAAGTGTAAAATGCTCTCCTGTACCCATTTTTTTCCCTTTTGAAGATAGCTGGCCAAATATTTTATTTGTGAGCTGGGAGGGTCTTTTCTTCTTTCTAGAAAAAGACTTCAGAATGATTCTGGCAGTCTACCTCTGTCACTGAAAAAGACAACTCAGTTTACTTACTGACAGATTATGAATATAAACTGATACCTTCTGTTTGAAATGAAAATTTATAGACATACATGAATCTGTTAAGTTGTTATCCAAGAAATGAATTTTGGGTTTTGAGGAGGACTAAAATGCCTCCTGAAAAGCCTGTATGCAGGTCAACAAGCACCAGTTAGAACTGGACATGGAACAACAGACTAGTTCCAAATTGGGAAAAGAGTACATCAAGGCTGTATATTGTTACCCTACTTATCTAACTTATATGCAGAATACATCATTAGAAATGCTGGACTGGATGAAGCACAATCTGGAATCAAGATTTCTGGGAGAAATATCAATAACCTCAGATATGCAGATGATACCACCCTTATGGCAGAAAGTGAAGAGGAACTAAACAGCCTCTTAATGAAGGTGAAAGAGGAGAGTGAAAAAGCTGACAAATATCAACATTCAAACAAAAAATATCATGGCATCTGCTCCTATAACTTCATGGCAAGTAGATGGGGAAACAATGGAAACAGAGACTATGTTTTGGGGCTCCAAAATCACTGCAGATGGTGACTGCAGCCATGAAATTAACAGACGCTTGCTTCTTGGAAGAAAAGCTATGACAAACCTAGACAGTATATTAAAAAGAAGAGACATTACTTTGCCGA
This sequence comes from Bison bison bison, assembly GCF_000754665.1. Lineage (NCBI taxonomy): Eukaryota > Metazoa > Chordata > Mammalia > Artiodactyla > Bovidae > Bison > Bison bison. The sequence continues at coordinate 13,706,800 of NW_011494863.1, read as the reverse complement.
TAAAGATCCATCTAGTCAAAGCTACAGTTTTTCCAATAGTCATGTATGGATGTGAGAGTTCGACCATAAAGAAAGCTGAGCGCTGAAGAATTGACACGTTCCAACTGTGGTGTTGGTGAAGATTCTTGAGTCCCTTGGACTGCAAGGAGATCAAACTAGTCAATCCTAAAGGAAATCAACTCTGAATATTCATTGGAAGGACTGATGCTGAAGCTGAAGCTCCAATATTTTGGTCACCTGATGTGAAGAGCCAACTCATTAGAAAAAAACCCCAATACAGGAAAGATTGAAGGCAGGAGGAGAAAGGGATGACAGAAGATGAGATGGTAGGATGGCATCACTGACTCAATGGACTTGAGTTTGAGCAAGTTCCAGGAGATGGGGGAGGACAGGGAAGCCTGGTGTGCTGCAGTCCATGGGGTTGCAAAGAGTTGGACATGACTGAGCAACTGAAGAACAAACAAAAATAGGGCTGGTAATTTTTGTCTTATTTCTTCCTATAGCTTTTGATGTTTTACCATAATTGCATATTCAATTCAGTTCAGTCACTCAGTCATGTCCTACTCTTTGTAACCGCATGGACTGAAGTATGCCAGGCCTCCCTGTCCATCACCAACTCCCAGAGTTTACTCAAACTCATGTCCATTGAGTCGATGATGCCATCCAACCATCTCATCCTCTGTTGTCACCTTCTCCTCCTGCCTTCAATCTTTCTCAGCATCAGCATCTTTTCAAATGAGTCAGTTCTTTGAATCAGGTGGCCAAAGTATTGGACTTTCAGCTTCAACATTAGTCCTACCAATGAACACCCAGGACTAATCTCCTTTAGGATGGACTGGTTGGATATCCTTGCAGTCCAAAGGACTCTCAAGAGTCTTCTCCAACACCACAGTTCAAAGGCATCAATTCTTTGGCGCTCAACTTTCTTTACTCTCACGACTCTCCTATCCCTACACGACTACTGGAAAAACCATAGCTTTGACTAGACGGACATTTGGCAAAGTAATGTCTCTGCTTTTTAACATGCTGTCTAGGTTGGTCATAACTTTTCTTTCAAAGATCTATCCTGCCTTCGCCTAACTCCAAAAGGCGACTTGTCCACACAGTTCCTGGACTATTTTCGGAAGTGTTCGGGGTCAGCACGAGAGAAGGCGCCCTCTGGCGGCGGAAATTATCACTATTTCCATCCCACCCCAGCACCTGGGTTGGGCCGGCATGCGCAGACGCAGTTGCGCGCCGGCGGCTGTTCAGACCGGATGTGGGTGCTGCTGAGGTCACTTCCGGCGGGTGACGGTGCGGACGGGTCAGAAGCGTAGAGGCGGCGGCAAAATGGCGGCGCCTGAGGAGCGGGATCTAACCCAGGAGCAGACAGAGAAGCTGCTGCAGTTTCAGGTAGCAGCGAGCACTCGGTGCAGCGAATGTTGCCGCGGGCTAGGGAGTGGGTCCCTAGAGGAGCCCAGAACCCTGCTCAGATTGGGCCCGAGATTCTTCTCAGACCAGCAGACGGCCCCCTCCCCCCCAGCCGCCAACTGCCCTGCTAGGTGCCCCCGGCCTCCGAACCTCTGTCTGTCCCCGGCCTTCCAGGAATGGCTGCGGTCAGACCTGCTCTCGCTTTCTCTCATCAGAGGGTCAGCTCTCCAGGTTCCCCTTTAGCAGTGCCCGTCCTTAGCCATCCTTTCCAACCAGGTTACCGGTTGGACCCTCTCCGCCCACGACTCTGGATCCGCTGAGATGCTTAATCCCCACCGTGGAGTTGGCCTCGTTTCGGGTCTCTGTTAGAGCTTTTCACCAACTTCCCCATGCCATTTCTACAAACATTGAGGGCTTTTTAGGTGCCAGGTCCTGTGTTGGGCGCTTTGGTAGGGCGGGGGCAGAAACGGCCCCCACCCTAAAGGTGTGGGAGGAAAAAAAAAATAAAATAAAATAAAACAACTGAAGAGTTGTTTCACTGAACATTTTACAAAGTTGACTTAGTAAAATTCTGTTCTATGTTAATATAGCTTCAGACAAGTTTTCCCCTCTGATTTTATCCTAGCTTGCTAAAGAAATACAGAATGTACGTTCTCAGGGAGATAAACACATCGTTCAAAACAAAAATGCTCTATTTTCAATTTTCTGACAGAACAATTTTCAAGGTGCTTGTTCTGATAATCAGTATTACCAGATATATTTCCCTTAAAATTTTTCCCATGTAGGATTAAGAGGTACAAACTATCATGTATAAAATAAGCTATAAGGGTATGTTGTACAGCACAGATAGCCAATATTTTATAATAACTATAAATGGAGCATAACCATTAAAACTGTGAATCACTATAATATACACCTATGACATATTTTACATCATCAATATTTCAATAAAAATATTTTCCCAGGACTTCCCTGGTGGTCCAGTGTTAAGGGACTCTGCACATCTAATGCAGGGGTGCAGGTTTGATCCCTGGTCAGGGAACTAAGATCTCAGAAGCCATGCAGGATGGCCATTTCTACAAAACTTCTACAAGAACGCAAAGAATAGTACCCTTATGCCCTTGACAAAAGCAGTGATTTCTCTAAGAAGACCAATGACATTAGCCATAAAATATACAATATGGAAAAAAATAAGCATGCCTCCATTCCAACAAAAATTTAAAAATAATAATTTCCCCATGTATATTATTCAAGAAATCCAGCCAGGTGGATCTCTAAGCCCCATTGCTGTCCCTCCATAGGAGCTGCTCACCTGAATGAACTCTCCTGGCAGCTTGCCCTTCAGAAGGAACATGGCCTTCAGGAAGGAACACAGCTTTGTGATACCCATGCCAGACTTCTGACTTCCAGTACTGTAAGATAATAACCCTGTGTTGTTTTTAAGTCACTATGGTTGTGGTAATTTATTATAGCAGAAATGAATTATAGCAGAGATGGGATTGTCATTGCCAGTGACACTGACAATACAGTGTCACTCTCCTGTATTGAGGACAGTGGGCTCCTGCCCACTAGGCTTCAGGCCTCCCTGCTTCAATAGAGCAGGTCCATCTTCTATGTAACAGTTCTTTTGAAGAAAAGTTATGTGAGTAAAAATGTTTGAAATCAACTCATTGGAACCAACTCCTTTATTTATCAGGTGAGCAAAAGGTAGCTCACAGACTGTCAAAGCTCATGGAGTACAGTCTCTTCCATGATCAAGAACTTGAGTCTAGGACTCCAACCCTCAGTCCAGGACAGTGAGTACATTCATTTCCATTGCTGCTGTATCAAATTACAACCACCTTAGTAGCTTAAAAACAACACATGGTTATTATCTTACAGTACTTGAGGTCAAAATTCTGACATGGGTATCACAAGGCTGTGTTCCTTTCTGGAGGCTCTAGGGGAGAATGTCTTCTTGCTTTTTGCAGCCTCTAGAGGCTGCCTACATCCCTTGGCTTGTGGCCTCTTCCTCTATCTTCATTTAAAGTTGCTAATATTGGGTTGAGTTCTGTTCATGCAGCTATCTCTCTGGTTCTCTCTTCCATAGTCTTACCTACCTATGAACACAGCCAAAAAAAGTTTTATACTTTTAAAAGCTCATGTGATTACATGGGTCAGAATGGCCATTATCAAAAAATCTGCAAACAATAAATACTGGAGAGGATGTGGAGAAAAGGGAACCTTCTTGCACAATTGATGGGAATGTGAGTTGATATAGCCACCAAGGAGAACACTATGAAATTTCCTTTAAAAACTAGGAATAAAACTACCACATGACTCACCAATCCCACTACTGGGAATATACCCTGAGACAACTACAATTCTAAAAGATATATGCACCCCAATATTCATTGCAGCACTATTTACAATAGCCAGGACATGGAAGCAACCTAAATGTCCACTGACAGAAGAAAGGATAAAGAAGTTGTGGTACATATATGCAATGGAATATTATGCAGCCATTAAAATGGATTTAAGTCAGTTCTAGTGAGGTGGATGAACTTAGCACCTGTTACACAGAGTGAAGTAAGTAACAAAGAGAAAAACAAATATCATATATTAATGCATATATATATATATATATATATATAGAATCTAGAAAAATAGTACCTATTTGCAAGGCAGCAATAGAGATGTAGACATAAAGAATAGATTTGTGGACACAGCAGGGGAAGGAGAGGGTGGGATGAATTGAGAGGGTAGCACTGAAACATATATATTACCATATGTAAAGTAGATAGCCAGCGGTAACTTGCTGTATGAT
>NW_011494863.1:13683160-13702476 GCF_000754665.1 Bison bison bison | reverse complement strand
ATGCTCTGAGACAGCCTAGACGGGTGGGATGGGGTGGGAGGAGTGAGGGAGGTTCAGGAGGGAGGGGACCTATGTATACCTAGGGCTGATTCATGCTGATGTGCGGCAGAAACCAACACAACACTGTAAAGCAATTATCCTCCAATTCAAAATACACAAATTAAAAAAAAAAAAACTCATGTGATTACATTAGACTCATCTAGATAATCCAGAATAATCTTCCTGTCTCAAGATCCTTAATTTAATCACATCAGCACAATCCTTTTTGCCTTGGAAAGAAATAGTCGCAGGTACTGGAAATTAAGATGTTAACGTTTGGGGGGAGCCATTATTCTGCCTACCACCATGACTATTAATACTGTTGTCTGTCCTAGCAGGACTGACAGACACAGCATACTCATTAATATTAATTCCAACTTGCCAAGGCCATGATTCCCAAGCATAGACATGTACACTGCTAGAGAAGTCCATAAGGAGAGGGACAGAGATGAGAGAGGGAAATCATTTTTCAAAGGTTTTGGGCATTGGTTTTACTTTGTTTTGTTTTTAAAATCACAGATGCCCTCTATTTCATGCATGGTATAAACTCTTAGCACAGTGATTATATTAATACCAACATTTCTTTTTGTATATTCTCATAGAGTTTAAATTCTATGAAAGAGACATTTTACTGGTATGGGGTATATAAGAAGCAAGAAAGGAAGATTAGGAGCATTTTTCTTAAAAAATATATATATCACATAGATTTTAATGTAAGGACTTAGTAAGTTAGAATTCAGGTTGTACATTATCACATATAATTTATTTCAGACCCATCTCTTGCAAAATGGTGAATGTCACTGCCAAGAAAACACATGTCCTTAAGAGGCTGAGTAACATGAGGAAATTTTTTGAAAACAAACTGGTAACTCAAATTCCTGAGGGCAAAACTGTCAAGTCTCTTGGTCAAATAGTCCTTTTGTATTAGCAAGTTGCTGGAGGCAATGTCACAGCCTTGAATCAAGGGGTCTGGTAATTCCTAACAGGAGGTGAAAAATCCCCCAGGAGCTCTGGAATCTCTGCTCTCTATATGCCCTCCACACAGATCTTGGCTGTGCTGATCACATTGACAGAGATGTGACACTTACCGTCAAAGCCACCCTTCCTTTTCCTACCTTCAAATCTCTAGCTCTTTCACTCTCTCTGTATCCTCCTTTTAGAGGTTATACAGTATCCGTCAATCACAGAAAACGATGTCATTCCCTTCTTCAGTCAAACACAAGGGGGTTTAGAGAATACGAGATTATGCTTTAAACACTAACATACATTCTTGACATCTCTGGAGAACCCCAGAGGACAGTCATTTAACAAACATACACTGAGAACCTATTTCGCTAATTCCTGGGCAATTGGTTTTAATCTGGGTTATACCATGGAATCACCAGGCAAAATCTTTTAAGAAGCATATTGATGCCTGTAGTTCTACCTCTGAGAGTCTGATATAATTGGTTCATTAAAAATGCAAACCCTATGGCTGATTACACACCCTTTACTGCCTCATGAAATTATCTTCTAGAGGAGAGAGGTGGGTTCCATAAACAGTTATGTTAATAAACATCTCAGGTCAGTGGTAGTGGTTCTCAGAATATACTTTGAGTACCAAAGTGATGGATGACAAAGAATTTTAGGGCAGCAGAGAAAGGCTGAACTAGAAGGTATGCTCATTTGAGACATGGTATGTTTTAGTGATGATTACATCTGGTCCCATCACTTCACGGGAAATAGACGGGGAAACAGTGGAAACACTGTCAGACTTTATTTTTACGTACTTCGGCTGAGCGCCGAAGAATTGATGCTTTTGAACTGTGGTGTTGGAGAAGACTCTTGAGAGTCCCTTGGACTGCAAGGAGATCCAACCAGTCCATCCTAAAGGACATCAGCCCTGGGATTTCTTTGGAAGGAATGATGCTAAAGCTGAAACTCCAGTACTTTGGCCACCTCATGTGAAGAGTTGACTCATTGGAAAAGACTCTGATGCCAGGAGGGGTTGGGGGCAGGAGGAGAAGGGGATGACAGAGGATGAGATGGCTGGATGGCATCACTGACTTGATGGACGTGAGTTTGAGTGAATTCCGGGAGTTGGTGATGGACAGGGAGGCCTGGCGTGCTGCGATTCATGGGGTTGCAAAGAGTCGGACTTGACTGAGTAACTGATCTGACTGAACTGAACTGACAGTGTAAAAACAAAGACAGAAACATAAAGCCTAGACTCGACAGAATGAACTAAAAGTAAACTATTTTCTCATGAACAGCAGCAAAGAAACAGCAAGTCTGGAATCCAAATCCAGAAATTCTAACTTCTATGCTGTTTCTTTCCTTACTATCTTCACCATTTTATGATTTATAAATATGTCATAAAATCTTCAGAATGGTAAGATTTCACCCAAATGAAAGCAGCCCTGAATGTTGATAGTATGTAAAATAGATAGCTAGTGGGAAGCTACTATATAAAACAAGGAGCTCAGCTTGGTGCTTTGTGATGACCTAGAAGGTAGATAGCATATTAAAAAGCAGAGACATTACTTTGCAGCAAAGGTCCATCTAGTCAAAGCTATGGTTTTTCCAGTAGTCATGTATGGATGTGAGAGTTGGACTATAAAGAAAGCTGAGCGCCAAAGAATTGGTGCTTCTGAATTGTCGTATTGGAGAAGACTCTTGAGAGTCCCTGGACTGCAAGGAGAACCAACCAGTCCATTCTAAAGGAAATCAGTCCTGAATGTTCATTGGAAGGACTGATGTTGAAGCTGAAACTCCAATACTTTGGCCACCTGATGCGAAGAGCTGACTCATTGGAAAAGACCCTGATGCTGGGAAAATTGAAGGCAGGAGAAGGGGACGACAGAAGATGAGATGGTTGGATGGCATCACTGATTCAACGGACGCAAATTTGAGTAAACTCCAGGAGTTGGTGATAGACAGGGAGGTCTGGTGTGCTGCAGTCCATGGGGTCGCAAAGAGTCGGACACGACTGAGCGACTGGACTGAACTGAAAAGGGTGGGATGGGATGGAATGGGGGAAGGTGGGAGGGAGGTTCAAAAGGGAGGGGATTTATACCTATAGCTGATTTACCTCTTTGTACGGAAGAGACAAACACAACATTGTACAGCAGTTATACTCTAATTAAAAAAAAAAAAAAGTTGATAACTTGCTCCCTGCCTAGAAGACAGCAATTCCAAAATGAGATCAATAACTTCATGCTTTACCATCACTTAATAAAGATCATTTTCTAAGCCATGCCCTTTCCAGGCTGGTTTGCTCATTGTAGATCCTGAAGCTGAAATTTGAACCTTTCTCTCATTAGAAATCACTGAACCTGCAGTCTGTCTGCATGTTGTACTTCTTCATGCACAGATATAGAGAAAATAACTAACAAGTTACCTAGTTGGGGCTTTCTGTAAGAGTTCTGATGAAAAAGTATGTATGTTGTTTTAAAGCATTTAATCCACAGATCCCCATGTGGGTATTTAAAGCATGACAGGAATTGCTATTTGAAGCAAACTTGAAAGAGCAAAAATTCAAAGAAAAGTTGACTCTGATCTTTCAACTTGATTCAATCTCAGCTTAACCCTTAAGTTAATTCCCCAGGCTAAATAGAACCAGGCTAATTTTAACTTCAGAGTCTGAATTCTTTAATACAGTATACTGTCTCTAGCCTTCCTTTTATTCCTGGGCACAATTTCTGAGAGACAAACTGCTTGTTCCTGGTACATGGTAAGAACAGAAAAGATCATGACCTTTGCTCTCATCTTCATTTGTGAAACCTCAAGCTATATTACTTATTTGCTGTATCTAACATACATGAAAAAGAAATTCAGTTGCAAAGAAAGCTTCACTGACTTTGCATCCGATCTTTATAAATGACCTTTCAGTCTTATTATGCTATTTCCTCTTTTCCTTAAGGAAGGAAAAGGAATGCACTTGACTAAGGAATGACCTACCTATCAGTTCAATGTTCCCTGGCTTAACTTAGCAGTTATTAATGAGGAGAGGCTCTTTCACATGTCTTTGACTTGGTCACTTAATGAGAATTCAGTTCAATAAATCTTTCCAAGGCTTGAGGACCGTTCCACCATTATCTCCCCCAAACCTGCATCTAGGTTCTTAAGAGGATTTATCTTTTTGCTCCTATTAACACAACACATTCACACATACACACACACACAAAACAGTATTTATATCTAAAGATATATGTACATAATGTACAAGTCAAACAGTACCATAAACAAGAATAAAAGTGTAGACGCCTTCTGCTTGGCTCTGCCACAAGCCAGGGAGAAGAGGTATTGTAAATTGCCTCATCAAACTAGGGTGAGGAGACTCTGCGGAAGTTTTCTTGTAGAGGTATATTTGCTAATAAAGGTGTGATTCCCACAGGAGGGAACAAACAAACAAAAAAAACTTCTGAAAAGAGTCTGGTCAATATCTGGTAACCCGGCCTCTAAGGTTTCCCCCAGAGCACTGCAACCACCCACCTGCCCTTCTAATCCCACTTCTGCAAACAACTTCTGCTGAATAGCCAACACCTCCTGGGGTGGTGGTTTGAAGGTAGTGAAACTGACAGCAACTTCGTCTTTGCATTTATTCTTTAATTTCACTCTCCCTCTCAAACACAGTTGAGAAAGAGCAAGACCTCTTCTCCTCTGTCCTATAACCAAAGAGTGGGAGAAAGTCTATTCTTTTTCCCTTTCCCTCCCAAGAATAGAAACAGGAGAGTGACGAGTAACGTGAATTTGCATCAGTTATGCCCATTTGTTGGTCATAGTGTGGTCGTCCTTGGAACAAAGATACAACAATTTCTCTCCAACTTTCAGATATTCATAGGAACACATAGATTTGTGAGAATATTTCCAATTCATATTTCCTTATTCATTCGGGTCAGTCTTTCCACTTTTATCAGCTCACAATATCATTTTCTCAATCATCCTCTGTGTGGGTGGATGAATTATTACCTCCTCAGCATCCAGCCTCAGGATACCCCCCTTGTCACATCCTTCCTCCTCAGACACTGTTTAACTCTTCCTTGCCTGTTTCATTTTCAGCCACTTTAGCCTCTTTGTCTTTTCACAACTGCTGGCCCCTGTCCCAGATCCCCATCTCTGTTTGTCTCTCCCCAGGTCTCCCTCAAACATTTTCTGAAGCTTTGGTCCCCCATGCCCTCTGGCTACGCCACACAGATGGCTGGGTCTTCTGCCAACACAAAAGAGAAATCTATTGGCTTCAATTGTTTATTGGTTCAAAAAGTGAAAATAATTTCCCACAGAGACGGCAAGAACCTGACTCCCTTCACATCATGAAGCTGGATGAGCCTCTGTCCTCTGAATCTGAACACATGGTACCTTTTCCCTCAGAAATCCCAGGCCAGGTGATTCTTGCCCTCTGAGACAGGAGGGAAAGGCGCAGGGCACAGCTGCTAGATAAATGCAGAAAGGGAACAGAGCTTAGAATGCAATAAAAACTGGCCGCAACCAGCTGAAATCAATGAGGACAGTGTGGTCACTGACCTTTAGCTCATTATGCCTTCATTATAATACTAAAAAATCACTGTCCCTTAACACCGTGACATTTTCAGGGCAGAACCAAAATAGGCCAAAAAGTAGGCAGTGGCCCACTTCCTAAGAATCTCTACCTTCCCCAAAACAGCAGGAATACAGCCATTTCTTCAAAGAAGACATACAGATGGCCAAAAAACACACGCAAAGAAGCTCAACATCGCTCATTGTTAGAGAAATGCAAATCAAAACTACAATGAGGTATCACCTCACACCAATCAGAATGGCCATCATCAAAAAATCTACAAACAATGAATGCTGGAGAGGATGTGGAGAAAAGTACCTCTTATACTACTGGTGGGAAAGTAAATCGATACAGCCATTATAGAGAACAGTATGGAGATTCTTTCTTAAAAAACAAAAACAAAAACCTAGGAATAAAACTACCATATGACCCAGCAATCCCACTACTGGGTATATACCCTGAGAAAACCATAATTCAAAAAGACACATGTACCCCAGTGTTCACTGTAGCACTGTTTTCAGTAGCTAAGACATGGACAAAACCTAGATATTCTTCGAGAGATGAATGGATAAAGAAGTTGTGGTACATATATACAATGAAATATTACTAAGCCATAAAAAGCAATGAATTTGAGTCAGCTGTAGTGCACTGGATGAACCCAGAACCTGTTACACAGAGAGAAGTCAGTCAGAGAAAAATATCTTATATTAACACAAATATATGGAATCTAGAAAAATAGTACTGATGAACCAAATTGTAGGAAAAGAATGGAGACCCAGACATAGAGAACAGACTTGTGGGCACAGCAAGGGAAGAGGAGGGTGGGACAAATTGAGAAAGTAGCATTGACATATATATACTATCAAATATCAAATAGCTAGCTAGTGGCAGCTGCCATGTAACACAGGGAGCCCAGCCTGGTGCTCTGTGATGACTTAGAGGGGTGGGATAGAAGCAGCGGGGGAGGCTCAAGAGGGAGAGGGGATATACACACACACACACACACATACATGAGAGGACTGACTTGTGTTGTTTTACCACAGAAACCAACATATTGTAAAGCAATTATCCTCCAATTAAATTTAAGTAAAAACTAAAGGATAACTCACTTCACTCAACTTTTTTCTTTTAAGAACTACCAATAAAAGGTCTGTCATCTTCCATTTCATTTATTCAACTTCAATAAATACGTTTGAACTAAAAAAAAAAAAAAATAGCAGGAATATTCCTCCCACTCATCAGCGTATGAAATTACTCAGCCTATAAAAAAACCAACAACCCCAAGCCCCAGGGCTGCCTCTCACTCTCTGAGATAGTGGGCATTCTGCCTATGGAGTAGCATCTCTTTAAACTCACTTTTGCTTTCCTTTGACTCATTGTTGCATTCTTTCCTTCAGAAAGCCAAGGACTCTCACTTGGCAGTTGGTCCCAGGGACTTGAGAATGACTGTTTCCCTTTCCTGCAGCACCTCTATCACAGTCAAAACACATGGGCCTCATAAGTTCAAGTGTTTGCAATACACAGGGGAACTAGGCAAGACACCTCCAAAGTGGAGAAATCAGAACGGTCATAGAGTTGGATACCACATAAGTCTTGTTCCTATTTTCATAGGTTTCTACTAGTGACTGAAAAGCAGCCATTGGAACTTACTGCATCTATGATGCCCCAGTTACGCCCTCCCTCTCCCTCAGTCCCCTGTGGACTGTAAGTCTCAGCCCGAGTCCAAGCTTCAGTGGAGTGCAGAGTCCTCCTGCCAGTGGAACCCTGGAGTAATAGACCAGGTTCTGTCTGAATGTCCTAGAGATATAGCTAGTTTTCAAAACTCACCTTTCAGGCATATACCTCTAGGGAAAGAGGGTACCATTAAAGACGCAAAATAAAAGCCCTTGGATCATTCATGCTTGCCTTCTCTTCCCAGTCTCCCCAAACTGACACCAGACATCCCTCATCAATGAGAACTTCACCGCGTGCCAGCACAAGGCAAGACCACTCCAACTCCTGCAAGGCTCTTGACTTTTCAAACAGGAGTGGAAGACCCAATAAACCCTAGGGAGACCCTCAAGTGCCAGAAACCCATAGAAATAGGCCCAAGCTAATGCTAAGCTCTAGATACCTGTTCCCCTGAGTCTAGATTCACCCGTGCTGCCTGGGACCCTGGAACAAAGCTGACAGGAGTCCAAGGATGTCTGACTCGGACATACCCCTGAAAGCCTCACTCTCTCAGTGAAGGCCAAAGGAGGCACTGCCTGCAGTCAGCTCTGCCCTCCTTGGTAGTAGTGGCCTTGTGCTCTAGACCTGACTAGCTCTCCAAATCTGAAGGACACACAGATATAAGCATTTTGAAGACTTCCCTGGTAGTCAAGTGGTTAAGAATCCACCTGCCAATGCAGGGGACATGCATTTGATCCCTGGTCTGGGAAGATTCCACGTGCTGCAGAGCAGCTAAGCCCTTGCACAACTACTGATCCTGTGCCCTAGAGCCTGTGCTTCACAACAGAAGAAATCACTACCATGAGAAGCCCACGCACCGCAACTAGAGAAAGTCTGCAAACAGCAAGAAAGACCCCCATGCAGCCATAAATAAACAAATAATTTTTAAAAGATATAAGCATTTCGAAAATTCTGTCAGCTACAAAGTTTTCTCACTGAAAATTCATTCTGCTCCCAGAAACATTCAGTCTTTCCTTCGCCCGCCTGCCCAAAGTTGGGGAGGCTATCTTGGCAAAATCTGTCTATCAGCAAGCCCAGAACAGAACTGACCAACACTTACCCATAAACCAGGAGAAGAGACGCTGACCTCCCGGTCAGAGACCTGATCCTGTCCTCTTGGTGGACATCTCGCAGCCTCTCTACTCTGTAAAGGGAGAAGCATGCTGTGAGTTTCCTATAAGTTACAGCAGGTGTGAGGAGGTTGGAAGATTGCTTCAGAGAAACACGTGCGCACAGAGGGGACCAACAGGAGATTGTAGGGATGGTTTTCAAAGCCCTACTGTGTACAAAATCACCTGGAAATGGTAAACATGTATGGTTCTGGGCTTCAGTCACAAAGATTCTGTTCAATGATAAACACCTTGGCTACGCCTAGTGCATATACATTGCCAACACCAAAGAGACGGGTCTAGAATGATGATAACCCAAGAGGGCAGACCTTTCTACTTTATGGGAGCTTTCTGTTTCCAAGGAAAGAGTGGCTTTGGCCTCTGGCTGAGTCCATGATAATAACAATAAAAAAGTTACCTTTTACACAGTGCTTACTCTCTGCCAGGTACTATGTGGGGTGCTCTATATGTATTATTTAGTTATCCTTCACTAAGAGATGGTAATGTCATCCCCATTTTATAAAAGAGGGCAAGATTGGCTGCTGTGTGCCTGAGGCTACACAGCTGTAAGTAATTAACACTAAGCAGAACTCTTATTTTTCCAACTCAAATCCCTGATCTCTATTAACAGTGATTCTCGTATCCTGGTAATGTCCCTCTGTGCCACTGAAAATACTGAAACATGTCATGACCAGCCCGCTGCAGGAAGCCACTTCCCATAAACTCTGTGCTTATCTGTGCTCTTAGAGAGTTTCTGAGCCTTTGGTGTAGCTGCCTGGGATCACGGCCTCTGGAGTAAGCTGTAGAGAACGAAAGTAGCACTTACTTACTCAGCCCTCACTCTGTTAGTGAGATTCTAAGAGCTCTACATGAGTAACTCATTTTATCTTGACTACAGCCCTACCAACATCAGTATGTATCAGCCCTGGGATTTCTTTGGAAGGAATGATGCTAAAGCTAAAACTCCAGTACTTTGGCCACCTCATGAGAAGAGTTGACTCATTGGAAAAGACTCTGATGCTGGAAGGGATTGGGGGCAGGAGGAGAAGGGGATGACAGAGGATGAGATGGCTGGATGGCATCACTGACTCGATGGACGTGAGTCTGAGTGAACTCTGGGAGTTGGTGATGGACAGGGAGGCCTGGGATGCTGCGATTTATGGGGTCGCAAAGAGTCAGACACAACTGAGCGACTGATCTGATCTGATCTGAAGATCTAAAGAAATTTAAAAGTTATGAGAGACTGATTATACACTTGGACAAGGCAGGACCATATATAAAAATAGAACTCTGATGCATAACATGCAGCAACCTGCCCAGGAAACCAATGCCCTTATCTATAGTAAACAGCCCAGGGAGCCAGTCTGCTGTAAGTCAGACTTGTAAGAGGTCTAATTACTATCTTTAGTAACGATCCAAGACGCTACATGATAACTTACGTAATAATCAGGTGAACTTCATTAACTAAAGGTTTGGATCCAGTACTCTTTTCATTCTGATTCCAGAGCCTATTTTTGTTTCACCCCTATGTAACTTCCCCACTGCTCATGTATCTCACACACACACACACGCACACATACATATAGATACCCGCCCCCACACACACTGATACTCTGTGCTAGGCACAATAGAATAGCCAGATAAAAAGAACCATGATTCTTACTCTCTATAAAGCTAATTTATAAGGGCACCAAGTATGATTTGCAAAGAGCCTTTTTAAGGTGGGTGTGAGGAAAAAAGACTAAGAGAAAAGTAGCCAGCTCCTCGGTAATAATGTATCAACCACCAGAGTTTTTCTTTTTACTGCTGTATCCCTACTGCCTGTAATAGTGCCTGACACATAGTAGGAACTCAATAAATGTTTGCAAAATGGATGCATGAATGAATTGGACCGTTCAGTGCTATGGATTTTCCCCATTTTCTTCATGTATTTGGATGACCTCGACATAAAAGTCCCAGAACTACCACAACACAGATATAATGCAAGAGTCGAAACTTAACCTTTATTTTCTATTTTGTTGATGACATTTCTCAACATTTTGTTCCTGAATTAACACAGCACTTGACAAAATGTCTCTGACATCCTTGTAGTATTTGAACTGAGATCTGGAATTTGATCCTTGAGATTCTAGGAGAGGTACTTGAGAAGTTTCTACGTAAAAAAGTTAGCAGGTAAACTATTACCAATTTGTCCTTAAGAAGCTAAGAAATCTTGCCAAAGAAAAGCATCCCTAATCGGAATAATTCGACTAAAACACCACGGCACACACCTTGCCTAAGGCCTGTGCTCTGTACAGAGAGCATTGAAAAGAGGGATGAGAAGTGGCTCATGCCACTGATGACTCTGGTATAGCAGGAGATGAGGAAATGATGGAAAGACCCGATGCCCACTTAACAGTCTTCACAGATGCTCACAGTCTTAGCCATCTTTGAAGATAAAATTGAATTACTATCACTTTGGAATTAATCTCTCCTTTTTTGCCACTTGATTGATCTCTTACATTGATCTCTATCTTACATTAAATTCATTTTTTAGTATATGTCATGTGCCAGGTCTGACTGTGACACCTTATAATTCTACAGTTATTTTATGGAAGGAAGAAAGGAAAACAAAGTAATTCCAGCCCCCAATTTCATTCTCTTTTTAGTCTTGGAAAAAACTGTCTGAGGCAGGAAGAAGTGATATAACCATAGCCAGTTTACAGATAAGGATATTAAGAGTGGAAAAGTTTGGGTTTTGACAGGCTGAGATTTGAATTCCAGCTCTGCTGTTCACTAAACATGTGACTCTGAATGCTCATTTTATTACTCTGAGCCTCAGCTTCCTGAAAATGGGAGATAATGTCATGTCTTACGTATAGTTGTGAAGACCAAGCATAATAAAGAGCTCAGCACAAAGTGATTGACAATGAGTTAATAAACCATAGCAATAAATAAGTAAAGAAAGTGTGTTACATGACTAATTAAAAGGCATATTTTGAACCCAAATCTCAACTCCAAGTCCAGAACTCTTTTGGATATACCCTACACTGACTATTTTACATAATAACCTTCTTCATGACAGAAAATTCACTTAAGGCATCTTTGTACCTATAGGAGGGTTTGGCACAGTAATTTTCAATTAATAAGGGTTCAAAATTATTAAAGAGAAATAATTATTTTACTGAATTGCCAGACATCTTTAGTCACTTTTTTAATGTTCCAGAGTACCTCATATATACTATCAAAGTATGTATTATAGTGTTTGGCTGTGAGCAACAGAAAGCAAGACAACAGTAGCTTAATGCATAGAATATTATTTATCCCATGAAAGAAT
Source organism: Bison bison bison (assembly GCF_000754665.1). NCBI lineage: Eukaryota > Metazoa > Chordata > Mammalia > Artiodactyla > Bovidae > Bison > Bison bison. Next base: position 13,690,787 of record NW_011494863.1, on the reverse strand, counting down.
GGACTCAGGGGGCCCAGGGCTTGTACCAGAGCACAACGATGCTGTCAGGGAATCAGGCTCTATCTTCTCGCTCTCCTTTTTGTTTCCATTATCTCAACATGGCTACTGAACCTTGAACTAACATGTACATCTCCAGGTCCATAATCCAGGCAGAGAGAAAAGCAAAGAAAGACATGTAAATAACCAAAGGACAAGAACTGCTTTACTGGCCACTCTTAGCTGCAAGGGAGGCATAGATCATACATAGACATAGGTAAAGAATTTGGATACAGACAGAGGTATACAAGCCTCTAGTGTTGTAAATCAGACGAAAAAGAGGAATCAGGATGGGGGGATCAGATAGGTGTAGAGAGAGCCAAAATATATTATCTGCCTCAGGAATATCTGATAAATTTATTTTATACTAAGTTACATCAAATATCAAATTATTACATTCATCTTTTAAGATGATTTTAGATGTGGCTTAAAATTCCTACTTTTCAGGATGGTGAAAACTTAAACATCAATCATATTTTTGAGTCTCTCCCCAGAATCATAAATGTTGAAATGTTGGGTAGGAATGTGCATATATGCTCAGTTGTTCAATCACGTCCAACTCTTTGTGACCTCCATGGACTGTAGCCCGCTAGGCTCCTCTATACATGAGATTTCCTAGATGAGAATACTGGAGTGGGTTACCATTTCCTACTCCAGTGGATCTTCTTGACCCAGGGATCAAATCTGAGTCTCCTGTGTTTCCTGCATTGGTAGGCTGGGAAGTCCCTAAGGGTAGACATATTTGGTATCACAAAAAAAGAGGAAAAGTCTCAAGTCTTCCATCCACTATGGCTTCCACTAAATTGTTCATTGATATATTCAACACAAATAAATATTAAAGGCATTTTGATAAGTGAAAAAAGGCAAACCCCAAAAATTGCATATTGCATGATTTCAACTTATAAGACATTTCAGGAAACACAAGACTATAAGAAAGGAAAACAGATCAGTGGCTGCTAAAAAATGGTGGAGGCAGAAATGGGTGAGTACAAAGGATAACTGAGACAGGGAGGGATTGGATAGGTCTACAGTGAGCTAACATACAGTATCTGTCTCAGGAAGATTTGATATGTTTCTTTTACATTAGGTTGCATGAAATATTAAATTACTAGAGTCTTCAGAGGAAATTTTATGGAATTGTTCTATATGCTACTGTAGTGTTGGACATATGACACCATACTCCATGCATTTTTCAAAATTCATAGAATTTTACATCACAAAGAATAAACATTGATGTATGTAAGTTATAAAATAAAAATAAGTAACTAGAATGTCAAGAGATTCCCAAGATAAAGTACAGACTAAAAATGTTAGTCTAACTACATATTATAAATATATAACATAACTGTAATATAAGAGGAAGGGAGAAATAGAGATGACCTAAGTCACTCTGAAAGTGTATTTAGACTGAAAACTATAAGGGCAAAGAAAAAAATTATGCATAGAGAGTGCATTCTAGTTGTCAAAGCTGTTTATCATGGGGACACATGAAACTTTTTTATATGTATACTGGGGTTGAAAAAATAAATAAATGGATGGTAAGTGCCAGAATTCTCATTACTGGAAAGAAAACTTACTGCATGAATAGAAGACTGAATAACCTTGTTGTACATCAATATACATTTATGTGTAGCTAAATATGCACATACAGTTGGATGGATAGAGAAATAGTTGTAGATAAGTGCATGGGTTAGTATATGTACATATACCACTGAGCTCTACCAAGCAATGTCACTCTAGAAGCAACCATTATTCCCAAGGCCCAGATCTTGGTTTCAAAATACCATCCTCCAATAAAATAAACCAAGCTTCCTTGAATAAATGACTGATTGTAGGGCCATGGCAAGGAGATTAAGAGCTAAGCCTGACACATTTGGTAGTATCCAGAAGTTAAAATGCTCAAGAAATAAAACAATGACACCTTGAAGGCACATAAGAACTAAACTAATGGAACTCTCAGTGACCAAACCTGGAAAACAGGAAATATCAATAACAGCATACTGGATCATAACACAAAATATAAACTAAATATGCATAGTATCTTGGCCAGTTGGGGCTGTGACAACAAATACCACATACTGGGTGGTTTATATACAACAGTAATTTATTTCTCACACTTCTGGAGGCCAGAAGTCTAAGACCATCAGCACTGTCATGTTCTTTAGGTTAGGGATTATGGGCACTCTTTGTACCCTCTTTGCAACTTTTTAGTAAATCTAAAGTCATTCCAAATCAAATATTCTTTTAAATGTTTACATTCTTACTTAATATTTACATTAAATTGTAGTTACATTTGATTTAATAAAATAATTTTACTTCAAATCCTCGAATGTCAGGATGGAAAAATATTTTTAAATTGTCACATTTGAGTACCTCAGTGGAATCATTTATTCACTGAGGTGGTGGTAAGTGAGAAGGGACTTACATACGACCAACAATATAGAGAAGAGAGATGTCTGGTCTTCAGTTCTTTACGGCTGCCATTACATTGCTTACTGTCCATGACCATCTGATCTATCTGAAGATGGGCCAGTGTTTAATGTAGGTGCATCTTGTCATGTTCACTGAACACCTCCCATCCCCACCCAAAGTACATCCTCAACAGAGAGCCTATCTCCTCTCTGGGTGCTTGGAGGAAAGATACAATGGTACAGTTTAGACATACATGGTTTCATTGCCCTATTGACTCATTCTAGGAGGAGCTAAACCTCTTTTCTTTGGGACAGGCCAGTTTTACCCTGTGTCTGCAACTTTCATTTGCAGTCCTGAAAAACAAGTGTTTTGTTTTTACTAAATCCTTGACAACTGAGATCCATATGTACACACTGTTAGATACAAAATGGATAACCAAAAAGGACCTACTGTATAGCACAGGGAACTCTGCTCAACATTATGTGGCAGTCTGGATGGGAGGGGCATTTTGGGGGGAATGGGCAAGAGACACAAGAAACATGTTCGATCCCTGGGTTGGGAAAGACTCCCTGGAATAGGAAACAGCAACCCACTCCAGTATTCTGTAAAAGTCCATGGACAGTTCAGGACAGTCCATGAAAAAGTCCATGGACAGAGGAGCCTGGCGGGCTACAGTCCATGGGGTCAGAGTCGAACACAACCGAGAAACATGCACACATCACATCTGTGTGATAACAACAGAAGCAGTACAAACAATAAAAATATCCTGATGGTTTATTGTGCTGTTGCTATATGCCAGACATATGTATAGCCGAGTCGCTCTGCTTTGCACCTGAAACCATCACAGCATTGTTGCTCAGCTATACTTTAAATTAAAAGTTTTTTAAAAAAATCCTAGACAAAATGTCAGGCTCAAAGGCTCCTACGCATGTGGGAAGAAGTTGTGCTCCCCCACCCACCATAGACACACAGATATTTTTGGTCTCTTACAGCTGGAAAAGACCACGTTAAAACAATGCTTCAATAAGCTGATGTGGCCCTCCTTCATTAATTCATTCTATGACTTCACACATCAGTATATACTTGTCTATCTCAACCCCACACTGTGATTTCCTTGAGTTTAGAACTGTTTCATATTTTTCCTCCTGAACCCAGAAGAGAGTATGGTGTCTTACACCTAGTATAAGTCATCAGTAAAAATGTGTCAAATGGATAAACATGACTTTAATAAGCCCACAACCTCAGTCTCTCCACTTAGGCTTGATCAACAGAGTCACATGTTAGAAACACTTGGCAAGTTCTGGAGTTCAATGATCATCACTGAGCTGAAACCCAGCTGGATTTCTGCACAGATAGGGTACCAAGACACTGGGGTCCCACTTCTGAATTCCCCACTAGTACTGTCTTCATAATGCCAGTGATGCTGACTAGATCAGGATCCCAGAGGCAAACTTTTTTTGGTATAAATGGCCATCATCCTCATGCCCAGCACTATGCCAACATTCTTGCCAAGAAATATTTATTGGTTATTACATAAGATTCACTCTGCTAAACCATGCCAAGAGTTCTCTCTGGAAACCTCACAGTGCCAACTCAGGGTTGCCTGCAGGAACCTGTCTTTCATCTGATAAAAACAATCAGTGCTAAGGCTGAGGTTTTTCATTAGGGTGGAGATGGAGTACGAGTTAAAAAAAAAGAAAAAGTTGCTAGAGTCTGCTAATCTCTCTGCAGCCAGCAGCTAAGATTTTCAAATTGAACATGGACTTTAATGTAATTTAGTATATTTGCTCAGTGTGCCATTTTACCCCTGGGTTAACATGGGAAAATGAGGAAAGAACTAATTGCACCATTATCACTTTAACATAATGGGCCCGTGCCCCAGAGCAGCCGCTGTTCTTATTAGATGGTGTCACCAGGGGGACGTACTATTTCCTCTTTCCTTAGGTTCAACTTCTTTTGTTCAGTAACTGTGTTTACAGGACACCCTTGTCTGGTTTTGCCACTCCAGGTCTGGTGGCATTGCCACACCCTCACTATACCTTTCTTGCTCCCATAAACTCAATTTCAGGCTTTTATCTCTGATACAGCTACTCTGTTTTTGAAGGTACTGCATCTCTGGAAATCATTAATAAACTGTGGCAAACAGAATACTTGAACAGATGCCGAGTCCTACTCCTATCTCTTACCCACTGCTTGTTCTTGGGCAAGTTAATTCCCTTGAACCTCAGTTTCTTCATCTGTAAAATGGGGATTATAATAGAAGCGATCTCTGATGGCTGCAAGGAATAAATGAAGAAAGTGAATGGCTTAGCCCTGTGTCTAGTATGCACTAAATGCATCACTGTTACATAGTATGCTTTTTAATTTAAAAATATGATTAATTTAAATTATCTGTTTAAAACACATTCTATATACCATCCAAAATTATTGAAAGCAATGGCAAAGGATAATAAAAGGTAATGGCAAAACATGAAGAAAAGGTGCCTTGGCAGCATTCTCTAAGTAAGGCAATAAAATGAGAAGTAGCAAAAAATAGAGGTAATGTTTGTAGTTCTCTTTTTAATTTATACTACAGCAGATTACTCTTTAATTGTCTATGATTTGTGGGCGGGGGGGATAGATGCAGTGACAAAGACAATAAATAAGAACAACAACAAGCTCTGATTTAATAAAATAACTGTTTGGATGGTATATGAGCTTTTAATTATTTCCTCAAATAATGTACTGAAAGCTATAAAATATGTAAATTATGGATGAAGGACCAGAGATTTGGGGTTAAAAAGGGGTTATACCTTTAAGTCTCAGCTCTGCCTTTCACCAACTGTACAAATTGAGGCAAGAACCTCAATTTTTCTGAGTCTTTTTCAACGTATGACACAGATATGATGCTGTTTCGTTTATCATACCCTCAATTGGGTGGTGGTGAAGACTCTTGAAAGTCCCTTGGGCTGTAAGGAGATCAAACCAGTCAATCCTAAAGGAAATCAACCCTGAATATTCATTGGAAAGACTGGTGCTGAACCTGAAGCTCCAATACTTTGGCCACCTGATGCGAAGAGCCAACACTTCAGAAAAGACTCTGATGCTGGGAAAGAATGAAGGCAAAAGGAGAAGGGGCAGCAGAGGATCAGATGGTTAGATAGCACCACTGACTCAATGGACATGAATTTGAGCAAACTCTGGGAGATGGTCAAGGACAGGGGAGCAGCCTGGCATGCCACAGTCCGTGGGGTCACGAAGAATCAGACACAATTCAGCCACTGAATAACAACAATAACAAATATTTTGAAAATAAAAATTAAAAAATGAAGTTAGAAATGCCTCAAACATTTAATTGCCCCCCCATACACATGCATACACATACATACACAAACCCTGCACATGAATGTTTACAGTAGCTTCATTTATAATCTCTACCAAAGGAGATTATGGAGGCCACCAAAATGTCCTTTATAAGTGAATGGATAAACTGGAACCAATCTTGTTTGCTAATGTCATTCTCCAGTAAAAGGATTCAGAGTTCACTGAAGAAAAGACAAACTCTATAACTGAGGCGGGAAATACGTAAGAGGAATGTGTGGCATCAAGGAGGATGGAAGGAAGGGAGGGAAGAAGGGACAGAAGAAAGAGAAGAAACCCATGGTGACTGGGTATGCCAAAGGAACACAACCATCAACCAATGACCAAAGCTAAAACAGCCTGAGTAATGAAATACTATAGTATTGGAGAGTAACTGAAATGAGAAAGTAAATATTCACGAGTTCATACTGATACAAATAAGTGACTGGATAAACAGATGGGAAAAGGAGACAAATCTCCCATGTAGAAAAATTTCAAATGCTTTATATAAATACTCAAAGAGGTGAAAGATACCTCCCTATACCTTAAGTGTGGGTGTGTATAGTGACATCTTTCCAATGAGGTGGGGATAAACAACTTTATAAAGTGCAGAAATCTGACAAACAGTGCCTCAGCCAGGTCATTGAGGGCAACATCAACAGTCATGAATCATACTCACAGTCTGCAGTCTGAAAGTGATGTGATAAAAGTGTAGTTTTATGGCTGTGATCTTCTAAAAAACCCATGATCGTAGTCTAATCTTGAGAAAAGCAACAGACAAATTCCAAAAGAGAGACACCATATAATATACCTGGCCAGTACTGCTCAGAATTCTCAAGGTTATAAAAAAAATAGTCTGAGAAATGTTCACAACTTTACAACCAAGAGCTTAACAAATGACAACAGCTATACATAATGTGACATTCTGGATGGATGAGCATCCAAAGGACATTATTGTCATTGCTATTTAGTTGCAAAGTCATGTCCAACTCCTTGGGACCTTATAGATTGCAGCCTGCCGGGCTCCTCTGTCCATGAATTTCCCAGGTAAGTATACTGGAATGGGTTGCCATTTCTCTTCTCCAGGGGATCTCCCTGGCTCAGAGATCAAAACCACATCTCCTGCACTGGCAGACAGATTCTTTATCGCTGATCCACAAATAAATTATAAACTTCAGTTAATAATATCAGTTATAGCAATTCATTAATATAACAAATTTACCATACTAATATAAGATGTTAATTGTAGGGGAAGCTGTGTGCAGAGGAATACAGGATCCCTCTGGATAATCTTCTCAGTTTTCCTATAAATCAAAAACTTCCAAAAAGGTTTATTTAAAATCAAAATAAAACCAATAACAATCTAATGTGCTGCACAGTTGTAATAACTTATTACTTCATATGACTCCTGCAACCACCCCAGTGGCAGCAGGGGAGTTCTTAATACCCTGTTTAACTGATGAGAAGCTTAGAATGAAAAAAGAGGAATTTGCCCAGAGCACTACAGCTATGAAGTTCTGAATGCAGGTGTCCTGCTCAGCCTTTCTTATCCCTTCCTTAATTCCACACTCTTTCCATTCTACCAAATACTAAGGCTCATGAGCAGAGACATTCAGGTCATCACCACTGTATCCTCATCATCTAGATCAGAGGTTGGCCCATGACAGCCACTTAATAGGTAATTCATGATAGAGTAAATGATCACTTCTCTGAGATATAAACTCATTAAGGGTTTAATCCCCAGACCTGACCCACACCCTCAGGGCATACTACTTGTGTCCTTTGGGCATCTGCCATTACTGTAATTACAAAGGTTTGTTCATGTAGTTCAGTTCATTCA
>NW_011494863.1:13667648-13683060 GCF_000754665.1 Bison bison bison | reverse complement strand
CAGAATGGACTGGTTGGATCTCCTTGCAGTCCAAGGGACTCTCAAGAGTCTTCTCCAACACCACAGTTCAAAAGCATCAATTCTTTGGCACTCAGCTTTCTTCACAGTCCAACGCTCACATCTATACATGACCACAGGAAAAACCATAGCCTTGACTAGATGAACCTTTGTTGGCAAAGTAATGTCTCTGCTATTCAGTATGCTGTCTAGATTGGTGATAACTTTCCTTCCAAGGAGTAAGCATCTTTTAATTTCATGGCTGCAATCACCATCTGCAGTGATTTTGGAGCCCAAAAAAATAAAGTCTGACACTGTTTCCACTGTTTCCCCATCTATTTCCCATGAAGTGATGGGACCAGATGCCATGATCTTAGTTTTCTGAATGTTGAGCTTTAAGCCAACTTTTCCACTCTCCACTTTCACTTTCATCAAGAGGCTTTTTAGTTCCTCTTCACTTTCTGCCATAAGGGTGGTGTCATCTGCATACCTGAGGTTATTGGTATTTCTCCCAGCAATCTTGATTTCAGCTTGTGCTTCTTCCAGCCCAGCGTTTCTCATGATGTACTCTGCATATAAGTTAAATAAGCAGGGTGACAATATACAGCCTTGACGTACTCCTTTTCCTATTTGGAACCAGTCTGTTGTTCCACGTCCAGTTCTAACTGTTGCTTCCTGACCTGCATACAGGTTTCTCAAGAGGCAGGTCAGGTGGTCTGGTATTCCCATCACTTTCAGTATTTTCCACAGTTTATTGTTATCCACACAGTCAAAGGCTTTGGCATAGTCAATAATTGTTCATGTAAGCATGTCCTTAAGAGTTGGCAAATCCTGTCAATAGAGTATTAAGTGACCAATGTTCAATTACATTTGTTAAAAATCACAAAGAATCTCTTGTGTACATGAAAGAAAGCCTTGTATCAGGAAAAGGGGTATAGACAACCCAAAGTCCTCTCTGGACAAATGAAATGAGAATCAAAGAGTACTTTGTGCAGATAGTTTGTGCAAGAGAAGAAGAAAAGACCTAAAATCCCAAATTTGGCAAATGTGAAGAGAGATGGGGGGAAGAGGGATTGTTAAATAAAACCTCAGATCCAAAGAGCATTTGTAACGATTAAAGATTTTCTAATAGTAATCAGACTGACCGATCTGAAACTGTACTCCCTAATTTGATCTCAAGAAGAGCAAAATCAAAGATATAAAATCTTTGGATTAAGTCAGTATGGTATGCTTTTCTCAATTCTGTCAGTTGTCACAGTCAAAACTTAACTTCTTCCATCCCCTTCTCAGACTGAAGAAGGAAAGGGAGAAAAGGTGATGAAGGCTGAGGCACATGTAGGATCCACCTGAGAAAAACTCAGAAGACAGGCACCAGCTATCTTCTATGTCAACAGGACTACATGTTTGCAGAAAATATGGCTGTAGAAAGTACTTTCTCTCTCAGACCATCTCACTCAGCAGCTCAAAATGCTCCAGCAGCTTCGCATCATACTTAACATAAAACCCAATTTTATTAACATCACCTGTAAGATCCTACATGATTTGATCCCGCTTTCCTTTCTAACCCTCTGTCCTAATGTTCCTTTCCTCACTCTCCACATTTCAGCTTGCTATCCTTTTCCCTCTTTCTTGAACATGCCAAGCATATCCCTGCCTTATAATGTTTGCACTTGACGTTCCGTTTTCCTAAAATGCTCTTCCTCTAGATGTCACCTCAACCATCTTCTCTTCCAATGTGTCAGGCATTGCCTGACACACACTGAAATGAGCAGTTCCTCCCCTGAATTAGTTGAAGTCCTCTGAGAAGCAGGCACCAAGTGATATTAGACATGTAAGAGACATATTGGGAGACAACACCTGTGAGGGAGTTGGGGGTGGGGGCATCACTGTGATGTAAGTTTGACACCTGTGAAGAGAGAGAAAAGGAAGAGGGTTTGGGTAAGAAGCATCTTAAACTATGCTACAGTCCTAATGACATTTCCGCAAGGCTGATATCCAGTCCTCAAGTCACAGTCACCATTGGAAGAGTCCTTCATCCCACAGCAATGAGCCAGCATTAGAACTCCATCCTCCCACATGCTGAGTGACTGATGGGGAGCAGCCCTTGATAAGGGCAACTTCAGCATGAACGTGGCCATGGATTCTGGGTGCAACGAACGAGGCCATCAGTCAGTGATATTCTTCACAGTAAGAGATTTTTCATGGTCACCACACCCCCTACTGGACCTATGCTCCATCACATCCATTTGTTTGTTTCCTCATAGCATATTTGATAGGATCTTATTAATTTAACATCCCCTCTCTTTCTCATTATCACTGAAAAGCATATGAAAGTTTTATTTGTCTTGTTCACCACTGTATCCTAGCATCCAACACTTCCTGGCATACAGTAGGTGTTCAAAAAAAGCGTTAAACAGATTTTTAGGTCCTTGACAAGGGGAAAAGGAAAGAAGGGCTATTTCGTGTTTCTTCTCTTCACTGGTACACTCTAACAGATAGTGCGTGGGTGCGTGTTAAGCCACTTCAGTCGTGTCCGACTCTGTGACTCTATGGACTAGAGCCCACCAGGCTTCTCTGTCCATGGGGATTCTCCAAGCAAGAATATGGGTTGCCATGCCCTCCTCCTGGGGATCTTCCCAACCCAGGGATCGAACACAAATTGTATTCTGCTATAAAACTGTTCAACTTCATATAGGTTAGAAAAGAAATCTGTTAACTGTAAGTTTCTCTCTCCCCCTTCACACTTAACTAGATTGTCCATTATAACTACTATTTTCCCTGATTTTTTTTATGTTTTCCTACATGGAGATATTCTATTTAATCTACAATCAAATGAGAAAAGTTATAATAATATAGTTATACAGTATTTTATATTCTTAGTTTATAAAGCACATCCATATACATTATCTCATTGAATTCTCTCAACAATCCTATAGGGCACTTATTATTATTATCCTTACATTCTAGAGGAGGAAACTGAACTTAAACAAAACAGAAGCAAAGTGGACACATTAGGAATCCTATGCTAATGTGCTCAATAGAAAAGAAGAGAGAGTACATTTAGTCTACATGGAATTCTTTAATTATTCCTCCAGAGGTCCAGCCTGAGTCAATGCAGCAATTCTTTGTAAGATCAGAAAATGAATTTTGAAGCAAAATCTGTTATCTGACCTACTTCTATTTCAAGTATTTTGCTTTCCTGACTCCAGTTTTTGAACACAAAAACTGATTACACAATGGTAATTTTCTGGGTGTCCACATTTCTGTGCTAAGAGACTCCTACTCAGACCTCTAAATGGCATGTTGGCTACCTAGCAAACTCTAGGCACCGGCACCTCATGACAAGATTCGGGAAAGTCCTCCTTCATCCCTCTTTGTGACGTTATTTCTCTTTCACAGACTATGGACTTATTTTAGGAGTCAAGAAAAATAAACCTATTTGGCCAGCAATCTGGTCCTTCTGCTTGCCCACTTTTCTCTATATTTTCTTTAGCAATAAACTCAATTGAAAATAAAATTAATATCACCCATCTTTATAAAACTGCTTATGATGTTAGCATATTTACATGTTACATATAAACATATACTATTTCTTGTATATGATTCATATATTGCTTGACGGGATCATTATTTATTGATGACTTACTGTGTGAATATCCCTGTGCAAGATGTCGAGACATCTTGCCTGCGTAGGAAAGTTAAGCTATGATCTCCTTTAAGAGCTTCATGGAAAGGCTGGGACATGAACTGGACCATGAAACAGAAATCAGGAGGAAAGCTTCAAACCTAAAAAAACAGGCAAGAAATTCTAGGATAAGAAAAGGAATCGCTCCAAAGCACTTGTATTTCTATCATGGTATCTGTGTTTCCTACAGATGGCAATTCTGATGGAGTTCATCTTTTTTCACTGTTTTTACCTGAGGATTTTCCAGATGCTCCAAAGATATATATGTATAACAGGCAGAATATCACAGCCTCAGGATCAGCTTTATCTGTGTGCATGTGTCCTCTCAAAAAGGTGGGCATGTCAAGTGCAGGCCCACCTACATGTGGAACACATGCTGTTGTGACCTACTCCAAGCTGCATGCTAGTCATGGCTCACAGATCCCAGCTCTTATACTTAGCCTCCTTAGATGTCTTCACATTCAACTGTCCCTGGAATCTATTGGAATGGGCCCTATAGATGAACCAACCTGCCGCTCCAGACCTTAGTCTCCTGGCAACAAGAAGACTGTTGAAAGCATCTTGTCACTTTCCTTTTTTTTTTTTTAACATTGATTCAATTTCAGTTTACATCCCAATAAAGTCTCATAATGAAAGTTAAAGTTTCTTAGGAGTTTCTTTTTTTTTTTTTACAGCCTGTTTATGCATCATTATCAAAATAACATAATGAAGAGAGCTCAGATGTGTTCAAATTTAATTTGACAAATGAGAAAACAGACAGGAAATGACTGAAAATGACACATCCAAGTTTACACAGTAATTTTTTGCAAACCTAGGTCTCCTCATTCCTACTCAGTCCCTTCACTAGCAATCAAATAACAAGCTTTTGCATACATGTGATCCATGGTGTGGGATATTACAGATTTTCTAAGTATTTAACCCTGAAATTAAGTCAGGGGATTTGCAACATACTAAAAATATCTAAATTGTTGAGTTCTGCATGCAATTAGCTTTAGGTATTTTAGTTGTGTTCTAGGAAATACCACTTCAGAAATATTGATCTAGTTCAACCTCCTCCCATTTCATTGGTGAGAAAGCTGAGGCCCAAGATGTTATGATGTCTTTATAAAGAAATATACAGAGAAGTAGAGTCAGAACTACAAAATAGGTCTCTTCATAACTACCTTTCTTTTATACTCCACCTAAAAGTATCTTTAAAGGCAGCATGGGAGGGGAGGGTGGTTCTATCAAGACACACTGAAGAGTTAATAATAGAGACCCTGGGTAAAGTGATTGGGAAATTGGAATCTCAATCTAAGCAAGGCTTTAGAACAAATATATTTGTATTTGTTTATAAGCATGGCACAGTCTAGTTTTCCAGACTCTTCTTCAGAAACTGCAGTATCATTCTGCATCCTATTTTTACAGGTATGCAGTCAAAATTGAAAATAAATTCCAAAGAAGCTCTAAGGGGAAGACTGCAGTAATTTCAGCCTAGATGAGTTGAAAAAAATCACCTCTGAGCTAGACCATAAGTCCCAGCTATTTTGTAGCTTTCTCTGTTCTACTCTTCAGTTTGTTGAAAATAATAATAATGATAATTTCCTTAGTGAAAATACATTTTTTAAAAAGTTCAGAATGCAAAAGTAGATCTTAAGCATTTCCATTGGGATAGTATTATCCAAGGGCTTGAAACCCCATGTGGTTGGCTATCTCTTGAGCTTTAGATAGTCTGTCTGGGAGTACTCTGGGTTTTCATGCAGCACAGAATTCAGGCTGGTCTTGATGTCAGTAGTTCCCTGAAGAGGAAGGCAGCATTAGACCAGGTGATGGTGGCTCCCACCAGGTACTCTTGCTCTCTGGCCTCATGTGACACACAGTCCACCTCAGCCAAGGCAACAATCTCTTGCTGGGGGCAAGGAAATGATTTAGCCTGGGTTCTTCTCCCCCATGATGACGTACAAAGAGATACAAGAAAAATTACCTAATAAACAACAATTGGGAGGCTTCCTAGGTGGTGCTAGTGGTAAAGAACCGGCCTGCCAATGCAGGAAACATAAAAGACTCAAGTTCAATCCCTGGGTCAAGAAGATCCCCTAGACGAGAGCAAGGCAACCTGCTGCAGTATTCTTGCCTCTTAGAGAATCCCATGGACAGAGGAACCTGGTGGGCTACAGTCTACATACAGTTGCAAAGAATCAGACACAACTGAGGGACTAACACTTTTATTTTTCAGACAATAACTGAGGGATTAATAGAAATCTGGTCAAGAGATGATAAAGGTATAGATTTCACCTTCACTCTCTGTGTGTGATCATATGAGATATTTTAAATATTGTAAACAGGTCTTACATTTATATGAAACACTAAGCTCAGCTTCATTTTCTTTTTTCCAGCGGCAGAGATTTTTTTCTTTGTTCAGCAATGTGTCTCAGTCTTCCTGCCTGAATCTCCATCCTGTTAGTACATACACTCAACAACATGACAGAATTTTCTTTAAAAGGTTGATGAGTCAAGCCTTCAGCAGACTGCAAAATTTCCGGTCAGGTGGATATTCACCTTCATCAATGTATCCTTAGGCAATTTAGATGGTGACCCTGTAGGGGTGCTTCTGGAGAGAGATTTTGGGGCCAAGAGAGGCAAAGACCAGGACCATTCTGGTGGAAAAATAAATGTTCTTAAAATTGCATTTATACAATGCCCTATACCATATAAAGCACTTTTCCAAAACATTCAGTGGTTCTTAAACCTACATGCACATAAGAATCACTTGGATAAAATGCAACTCTGGAAGCCAGAGCTTCTGAATCAAAAGTATGTAATCAGAACCGTGCAATTCTATTAAATACCTGCAAGAAACTGATGCAGGTGGTCTGTAGACCAAATTTAGAAAAAGTCTGACCTATTATTATACATAAGTCTGACAATGGCTATATCAGCTAATTATCACTTTTCAGATAATTTTAGAGACCTTAGAGATAAAGAAATTAATCATCAGGCAGACTTAACTACTTATTCAAGATGTTACATGTAATGGGACAGCTAGATCTCAATGTATATAATAATAATGTCTGATCCCAAATCCAAAGGCATTCGCATTAAAATGCTGGATTTATTGTGCATAAATAAAAATGTGAGTATGAAAGAAAACACTGCCATATTAAAGAAAGGAACGTTGTGCATGGATGGGCCTGAGAAGGGAAAGAAAGAAAACATTTGTGACAACGAAGGACAAAATGGAGGTTCTTCCTTAACACCAGGAAGTCAGATGGTCCCTCCCCAGCCTTAGTTCAAGGGTCATGCATGCTGCCCTGGTCTCTGGGCCCCTGGCTGTGACCTGGTCTAGAAGCACTAGACCTGCTCACTGCTATAAGAATATAAACCAATCTTGTATGAGAAGCAAGTGAGGATATTTATTTCATTTTTAACTCTGTATCTTCTCTTTCTATTGTTGCCTTCTCAAACCCTGAGTTCCTTTCCTACTTCATACAGGATCCTGACTCTGAACAAGAGGGAAATGATCTTTTTTTTCCAGTAATTATTTGAACCATTCACAAACTGAAGTTGGCCTCTGAATTCTGATATTATATGTAATCTCTATCCCTAATTTGATGTACGATCATGAGTAAGTTATTTAACCTGCCTGGGCTTTACAGAGTACAGTGATCAAACTAGATTTCCTCAAAGAGCCCTTCCTACTCTGAAATTCTGAGATTCAGATTCTTTACAGGCTCAGACAATTCAGGAGACCCAGGAGACACAGGTTCAATCCTGGGTCAGGAAGATCCCCTGGAGAAGGAAATTAAAACCCACTCCAGTATTCTTGACTGGAGAATCCCATGGACAGAGGAATCTGGCAGGCTAAGTCCATGAAGTTGCAAGAGTCGGCCATGACTTAGCAGCTAAACCACCGTGGTGAGCACTGAAAACGTGTAAGGTTCTACGCTAGGCATGGAGGACAAGAATCAGACATGGACCCTCAGCAAGGTGCTGCACAGCTCACCAAGCAGGATGCCCTAAGTATGAGATTTAGTAGATTACAGGGAGAAAATTTAAGATGACAGGGGATTCATGAGAGAAAGAGGAAATACAAAGCTGGGAGATAAGGTGTCTCTATCATTTCTTGCCTATTTAGATTCTGCCTTCATAGAGGTGGTTCTCTAGAGAGATTTTTGGACCAAGAGAGGCAAAGACCAGGACCATTTGGGTGCAAAAATAAATGTTTTTTAAATTGCACTTATATAATGCCTTACACTGTATAAAGCACATTTTCTAAATCATTTGTGTGTGCTTAGTTCCTCAGTCATGTATGACTCCTTGTGACCCTTTGGATTAGAGCCTGCCAGGCTCCTCTGTCCATGGGATTCTCCAGGCAAGAATACTGGAGTGGGTAACATTTCCTCCTTCAAGGAATCTTCCCGACCCAGGGATTGAACCTGCATTTCCTGTGTCTCTTGCATTATAGGCAGATTCTTTACCCACTGAGCCATTGGGTAAGCTCTAAATCATTTAGCAGTTCTTAAACCTAAATGCACTTGAGAATCACTTGGATAAAATCCAACTCTGAGAGCCAGAGATTCTGAATCGAAAGGTCTAGAGCAGAGCCCAGGAATACGCATAATTAATAGAAGGCAATGGCACCCCACTCCAGTACTTTTGCCTGGAAAATCCCATGGATGGAGGAGCCTGGAAGGCAGCAGTCCGTAGGGTCGCTGAGAGTCGGACACGACTGAGTGACTTCACTTTCACTTTCCACTTTTCTGCATTGGAAAAGGAAATGGCAACCCACTCCGGTGTTCTTGCCTGGAGAATCTCAGGGACGGGGAAGCCTGGTGGGCTGCCGCCTATGGGGTCACACAGAGTCGGACACGACTAAAGTGACTTAGCAATAGCAATAGCAATATAACAGCACCTACTCTTAACTCTTCCAATCCATTTGCCACCTTGCATCCTGAGTCTTCTTCTCAAAATGCACAACTATTCACAATACCCACATAAAACCCTTTAAAGTCTTCACCTTGAACCTACAACTTAAATTCCTTACTATGACCTAAAAGTGCACATGCTTATTTTGTTCTCTCTTGTATCCACCCCTAGGGCCTAACACAGGATAGATAAGTATTTCTTGAATAAATAAATAAATGAGTGAATGAATGAGTAAACTGCATAAAGGCACATGGGCTGGCCCTTAAAGGGAAGGACAGCTGCATGGGGGAAAGTCTGGAAAGATAGATGGGCAAAGTTTCAGGGGTGACACAGGGGAAAAGGAGAGGGATTCAGTCCCTGTGTAAGACAAGGAACTGGCAGATGAGGTCTGAATGCACAGAAAAATCCTCCTTATTCAACCATGACTAGACACTTGAGATGCAGAGTGGGAGCCTGCAAACACAGGGAAGGTTTGTCCTCTTTTCAAGAGAACTAAAATTCTCAGAGCTCTTGGTACAACTGGCACCAAAACAGTACTGACTAGTTTAGTCACTGGTGCTGATGGGCAATTCTGCTGCTTTCAGAGCCAAGGGACTTGTAGGAAGACCCAGGAATCAACCTTGTTATCTTGCAGACAGCTTTCACATCAGAAACTCATTTCCCCTCATTAGATTCCATGCCATACTCCTTTCTTTACCTATTTATTCCTTTTATTTTGTCAATCTGACCACTTAGAGCTGGCACAAGCCTAGTTTTAGGGCTCACTGGAGCCTGAGAATGGATAATCCGTGCTTCATGTTCACTATGCTTCTCTTATCTGATAAGATCTCCTAAGAAAAGTGGGGCAAACCAATTCAGAGCGGTCACAAACCTGTCTTAGCCGGAGAGATACACCTTGTATTGAGCACAGGGCTGAGTCTCTGCATGCTTTGTCCAGAGACAGTTATAGCCGGGTTGTTGAGGGTGTGGGCTGCAGATCCAGATACTGTTGTTTCTCTCCTGGTCTCTTCTCACCAGCTAGGTGACACAGGTATGACAGGGATAATACTAACATCTGCTTCACAGGTGGGATTAAATGAGTTACTATATGTAAGTCCTCAGAATAATTCTTGGCTCATAAGAAAGTGTTAGTTGCTCAGTCATGTTCAACTCTTTGTGATCCCATGGACTGTAGCCTAGTAGGCTTCTCTGTCCATGGGATTCTCCAGGCACGAATACTGGAATGGGTAGTCATTTCTTTTTCCAGGGGATCTTCCTGATCTTAATGCAGGTCACCTGCATTACAGGCAGATTCTTTTACCATCTGAGCCACCAGGAACCCTAGTGGCTCTTAAGAAGTATCACATAATTATCTGATGCTGCTGGTGGTACTAACAGGGGTGATATTGCTGCTGATACTATTACTACTACTTCTCAGTTAATCCTTTCAAAAATAATTATGAAGTATGAATTGAAATTATTTAGGAAATTGAGAATTGGAGAGTTTAACTGACTAGCCCAAGGTCACACAATTAGCAAGGGGTGGAGCTCCATAAAACTGAAGTCATTCTGTCCCTGAAGTCCATGCCTACACCACGGCCAAAGTTTTCATTATCTCAAATGCTGGGACAAGTGGAACAAGAACTGCAAAAGGAAGCAGGAGCTGAAAAGATGAATGAAGGAATAAACAAAAGAACGATGCCATGGATGCAGTCCTACTGTGCAACTTCGGGTGAACTATTTAGCCTCAGTTTCTAGAAACTGCGAAATCAGGTCAAGCGCAGTTTAGACATAAAACATGGCAGTAAGCACACATCTGAACCATCACTCCGAACCACCTTACACTTAGAAAAATAATGTACAGAGCGATCACACAGCTAAATTCTTTTATTACTGCTTGTTACTTTAACTGAGCAGGACCCCCATGGGGTCTTTCCAGGGAGTGGCGGGTAGATACTTCCCACATATCCTCTACTTTAGCTCCTCTCTGAAGTACCTAGATAACAGTGTCTGAGGCACATTTCCTGAGTTGTTTTACAGATGTGAAAACCCCCCACCAAGTGGAAGATGTTAACTATTTGATGGCCATGAGTACATAGCCCCCACGTCTCCAGGAGCCTAAGGATTGATAATGTTAATTCCTGTGATACTCTTGTTACCTCACCATCAACAAATCAGAGAATGGTGCACAAGCTGATCACACATCCTTCGATCCTTCTCCCTCATGCATGCTCAGTCACTCAGTCGTGTCCGACTCTTTGTGACCCACAGACTGTAGCCCACCAGGCTCCTCTGTTCATGGGATTCTCCAGGTCAGAATACTAGAGTGGGTTGCTATTTCCTCCTCCAGGGGATCTTCTGAACCCAGGGATAAAATCCGAGTCTCTTGCATTGGTGGGCGGATTCTTCACCACCGAGCCACCTGGGAACCCCTGCCCTCATCGCCTTGGCCTTTAAAAAGCTTTATTGAAATCCTTTGAGGAGTTTGGGATTTTTTTTAGCAGGAACCACCAATTTTCCTTTCATGACCCTGCAACAAACCTTTCTCTGCTCCAAACTCCAACATGGAGGTTTGTTTGGCCTCACTGTGTGTCGGGCACACAAACCTGTGTTCCGTAACACCATAAGAAGTAAAAGTTGAAATGAGGGTGAGAAACTCCACTAGACTCTAAAGGCCATCAGGTGAAGGATTGAATCACTCTTGTTCAAAATACGGTAATTGGTATTCAGGAGGTTATCCATAAAAGTTTTTAATTAAATGAATAAGCACAGTGCCCAAGAAGCACATATGAACAAGACCAATAATTTCTTGCCCTTAACAGATCTTTTCCTGGGAGGAAATGTGAACGTTCAACATATCATTATGTAATTGTTGGCGTGGATGTTGTGACTGCAAAAAAAAAAAAAAAACAGGAGAAACTGACCTTGTCTAAGGTGTGAGAGAAAAGTCTTTTCAGGAAAGTGACGTGAGACCTAAAACCAGAAGAGTGAGTAGGAGGTACCAGGTCAGTGGATGGCACCAAGACTGGGAGGCAGGGTACATGATTTGTGATTGTTTCTTCCTAAAAGATGTACAATTACATTTTACAATTCTACAGAACAACTAGAACATTTGTTCTTCGTTTATCAACAAAAAAGAACAAAACCAACAAAATTCAAACTTGAGACAAGAGAGGAGCTCTGAAGCAGGGAGCCAGTCTGAAGGCTGTAGTGAATTCATGGTCACAGAGGTGATACAGCAGAGATGGGGGAGAAAATGAACAACTCCTGTTGTTATAGAGTGGGTACTTTCAATAGAGGAGAGTTGAAGGCTACAGTCTCCAAATTCTTTCCCAACCCTTGTTGTTTTAGTTCAGTTGCTAAGTTATGTATGACTCTTTGCAACCCTATGGATTGCAGCGTGCCAGGTTTCCCTGTCTTTCACTGTCTCCCAGAGTTTGCTCAAACTCATGTCCATTGAGTCAGTGATGTCATTCAACCATCTCATCCTCTGTCACCCCCTTCTCCTCTTGCCCTCAATCTTTCCTAGCATCAGGGTCTTTTCCAATGAGTTGGCTCATGCATCAGGTGGCCAAAGAATTGGAGTTCAGCTTCAGCACCAGTCATTCCAATGAATAGTCAGGGTTGATCTCCTTTAGGATTGACTGGTTTGATCTCCTTGCTGTCCAAGGGACTCTTAAGAATCTTCTCCAATACCACAGTTCAAAAGCAACAATTTTTCAATGTTCAGCCTTCTTTATGGTCCAACTCGCACATCCACACATGACTACTGGAAAAACCATAGCTTTGACTATACGGACCTTTATTGGCAAAGTGATGTCTCTGCTTTTTAATATGTTGTCTAGGTTTCCAAGCCCTGAGCCTCTGTAATTCTAATTGGAATCAGGGTTGCCTTGTCTCCCAGCAGCAATCCCAGCATGAGGGCAAAGCCAAACAAGGAAAGGCAAATTAATCTCCATAACCAGCCCTCTTCAGCCCTGGGAAGTTGGCTTTCAAGTTTTTTTTTCTCTCTTTTTAATTGGCCAGTCCTCCCACACAACTGTGTTCTTCATGCTGTTCTGGT
This sequence comes from Bison bison bison, assembly GCF_000754665.1. Lineage (NCBI taxonomy): Eukaryota > Metazoa > Chordata > Mammalia > Artiodactyla > Bovidae > Bison > Bison bison. The sequence continues at coordinate 13,670,431 of NW_011494863.1, read as the reverse complement.
CCTTTCTCTCATGGAGAAAATGACAGAAAAGACAAATGAACCCATATTTATGTAATAATGACTCTATCCTAATTCTTTCTGGCCTATCTATTGGTGACAGAATGGCAGAATGGTTAAGAGTCTAAGTCTAGAATCAGAGAAGTCTGGATCGAATCACAGCCCCACCAGTTATAAACTGCATGATTTTCACATGTCTCTGAACTTTGTACTTCCATATGTGACATGGGAATTACTGTATATATTCTCTGTGTGCATATCCTTCATGGTTGTCATGAGGAATAAATGAGATAATGGGCTGGCATAGTATAATCCCTCAACCCAATCAACATTTATTATCAATAATAACAAGAAGTGAATGAAGTAGCTCAGTTGTATCTGACTCTTTGCAACCCCATGGACTGTAGCCTACCAAGCTCCTCCATCCATGGAATTTTCCAGGCAAGAGTACTGGAGTGGGTTGCCATTTCCATTTTCAGGGGATCTTCCTGACCCAAGAATCAAACCCGGGTCTCCTGCATTGCAGACAGACGCTTTACCATCTGAGCCACCAGGATCTCACTAAAAAGATAATGCTTTCTTGAAGGATATTACATTATAATGCTGACATTGGTTCAGTTCAGTTCAGTTGCTCAGCCATGTCCAACTCTTTGTGACCCCATGGACTGCAGCACGCCAGGCCTCCCTGTCCATGCTGACATTATTGGCACTGAAATAAGGGAAGTAGCGGTATTCTTGGAGTCAGGCAATCAATGGCTATTGATTCATAAAGCAAAACTTAGTATGACAATAGTTTCTAGTATAAAATTTATTATTAATGCATTGACAGTCTGAGAGGGGTTAAGCAATTTGCCCTAAGACACTCATAGTGTAATAGAGCTTTCATTAGAACATGGGTAATTCTGATGCCAGAGCCCAGGCAAGTATGCAGTTTCAATTAGTTCTAGCTAGGCCAGCTGTAAAACAAAGGCACTGACTTTAAAAACAGAAAAGGCAATATACCATGGGGTGATGTGTGGAGTTAGACCTGCTGGGTTCAAATTCTAACTTTTCCATCTACTAGCTTGCTGAGCTATCTTTTTCAATTTCCTTAACCTTGTTAAGCCTTGGTTTCCTCATATACAAAATATGGGACACAATAACAGTACTTGCCAGTTTCATTTTCATGAGTATCAAATAACATTCTTAACTGAATGCTGAGCCCATGATGATATGTGATGATATGTGAAAACTAGTAAACTTGAAGAGGCAGATAAACCTTAAAAATCATCCCTAGTTCCTGGATTTATAAGGAGGTAAAGTAAAAGGACCAAGAAGTAAAGAGAAACCCTTGCTCAAAGTTATCTAGATCATTAGAAGGTACTGCAGTAACTCCCAGTCCAGGGCTCCTTAGTGGCAGGAATTGAATCTGACTCATCCTGCATCTCTCAGGTGCCTAGTGCTTCAGGGATGCAGGAGAGGAAATGATGGAAAGGATGAAGGTATGGAGTAAAGGAGGGAGAATCAAAGGCCGGAAGAGAGGCTACCCAGAGGAGTCCATGGTCTATTTTGAGCAATTCTGATCATATTGAACTTCCAGCTCTTGTTCTCACCTCAACGTTAATGATTTTCTATAAAAGCACTCTTCTCAAGGCTTCAGCCAGGTCCTTCCCAACTCTTACTTCTGTCAGCGCCGATTCAATCTCTCATCAGAAGCTTGGGTGGGGGGATGGGGGATATTCTGATGCAAGGGGCACTAGCTGGGATCTGGCAAGTAGTGAAGTCTACCATTGCAAGTATCGGGTTGGCAAAAAGATCTGAACCAGGATCTGAAGATGGGTAAGAACCAAATTGTTCTGAACAGGCATGGTCTCTTTGAGATGCTGACACTGGCAAATGCACCACTAGGCGCTTGCTCTGCTGCTCCTAACTTCTGATTCTGCCACCATCCAAACTGTACTTGCATCTCTGCTTTACTCTATCAAAATTTCCCAGTCAGCAGGAGCACTAAGCTAGCAATCTGAAATCCTATGCCCATACTCAGGGAGCAGGGAACAGTCCTAGCACCTTTAGGAAGAAATATGTCCTACTTTCCACCAACAACCCCTAAAGAAGAATTCTCCCATAACATGAAGAAGGCTGAGTGGCCAAAAATAATAAACATATTTGTAACACAGTAATTGACTTGACTATACCTCTGAGCAGATTGTGAGCCTCATGAGAGCAGGCTCATGATCAAATCCTAATCTAAATTCTGTGCCTAAATCCTAATCCAAAAGCTACCCAAGGACTTTCATTAAAAAATCCACAAACAATAAAGGCTGGAGAGGAAAAAGAGAGAAGGGTAATAAATTCTTACTGTTGGTGGGAACTTAACTTGGTATAGCCACTATGGAAGCAACAGTTAGAACTGGACACGGAACAACAGACTGGTTCCAAATAGGAAAAGGAGTTCATCAAGGGTGTATATTGTCACCCTGTTTATTTAACTTATATGCAGAGTACATCATGAGAAACGCTGGACTGGAAGAAACACAAACTGGAATCAAGATTGCCGGGAGAAATATCAATAACCTCAGATGTGCAGATGACACCACCCTTATGGCAGAAAGTGAAGAGGAACTAAAAAGCCTGTTGATGAAAGTGAAAGCGGAGAGTGAAAAAGTTGGCTTAAAGCGCAACATTCAGAAAACGAAGATCATGGCATCCGGTCCCACCACTTCATGGGAAATAGATGGGGAAACAGTGAAAACAGTGTCAGACTTAATTTTTCTGGGCTCCAAAATCACTACAGATGGTGACTGCAG